>NW_027362089.1:7500-433580 GCF_039654945.1 Dendrobates tinctorius
CTTTTTCACATGTGCTGTCACTTAGCCCTATTCCTCCCATTCTATATATGCTTTTTTCATTTTTATTGCCCAGATGTAGTACTTTGCATTTCTCCCTGTTAAAAACCATTCTGTTAGTTACTGCCCACTTCTCCAGTTTATTTAAATCTTTTTGAATCCTCTCTCTCTCTTCTCTAGTATTAGCTATCCCTCCTAGCTTTGTGTCATCAGCAAATTTAATCAGTTTACCCTCAATTCCTTCATCTAAATCGTTGATAAAGATGTTGAACAATACAGGGCCCAGGACAGAGCCCTGTGGTACCCCACTTGAGACATTCTTCCGACTGGATGTGCAGCCATTTACGACCACTCTTTGGGTCCGATCACTAAGCCAGCTATGAATCCACCTAACAGTTGCCTTGTCCATTCCATACTTAGTCATTTTTTCAATAAGGATTGTATGAGAGACTTTGTCAAATGCTTTGCTGAAGTCAAGATATACTATATCTACAGCATTTCCTTGATCCACCCAATCAGTGATACCGTCATAGAAGGAAATTAAGTTAGTCTGACATGACTTATTAGTTACAAACCCATGCTGACTCTGTTTGATCACTTCATTCTTATCCAGGTATTGACTTACATGTTGTTTAATAATTTGTTCAAAGATCTTGAATAATGAGGTCTCACTGTACAGGAGAGACCGGAGCGAGGAGCAGGGGCCTGATCACAAGAGCTGACAATCTGAGGACACAGCAATGCTGAATAACAGTCTACACTGCGTCACTAGATGCTTATACAGGAGTATAATGAGGCCTCACTGTACAGGAGAGACCGGAGCGAGGAGCAGGGGCCTGATCACAAGAGCTGACAATCTGAGGACACAGCAATGCTGAATAACAGTCTACACTGCGTCACTAGATCCTTATACAGGGGTATAATGAGGCCTCACTGTACAGGAGAGACCGGAGCGAGGAGCCGGGGCCTGATCACAAGAGCTGACAATCTGAGGACACAGCAATGCTGAATAACAGTCTACACTGCGTCACTAGATCCTTATACAGGGGTATAATGAGGCCTCACTGTACAGGAGAGACCGGAGCGAGGAGCAGGGGCCTGATCACAAGAGCTGACAATCTGAGGACACAGCAATGCTGAATAATAGTCTACACTGCGTCACTAGATCCTTATACAGGGGTATAATGAGGCCTCACTGTACAGGAGAGACCGGAGCGAGGAGCAGTGGCCTGATCACAGGAGCTGACAATCTGAGGAAACAGCAATGCTGAATAACAGTCTACACTGCGTCACTAGATCCTTATACAGTGGTATAATGAGGCCTCACTGTACAGGAGAGACCGGAGCGAGGAGCAGGGACCTGATCACAAGAGCTGACAATCTGAGGACACAGCAATGCTGAATAACAGTCTACACTGCGTCACTAGATCCTTATACAGGGGTATAATGAGGCCTCACTGTACAGGAGAGACCGGAGCGAGGAGCAGGGGCCTGATCACAAGAGCTGACAATCTGAGGACACAGCAATGCTGAATAACAGTCTACACTGCGTCACTAGATCCTTATACAGGAGTATAATGAGGCCTCACTGTACAGGAGAGACCGGAGCGAGGAGCAGGGGCCTGATCACAAGAGCTGACAATCTGAGGAAACAGCAATGCTGAATAACTGTCTACACTGCGTCACTAGATCCTTATACAGGGGTATAATGAGGCCTCACTGTACAGGAGAGACCGGAGCGAGGAGCAGGGGCCTGATCACAAGAGCTGACAATCTGAGGACACAGCAATGCTGAATAACAGTCTACACTGCGTCACTAGATCCTTATACAGGGGTGTAATGAAGCCTCACTGTACAGGAGAGACCGGAGCGAGGAGCGAGGGCCTGATCACAAGAGCTGACAATCTGAGGAAGCAGCAATGCTGAATAACAGTCTACACTGCGTCACTAGATCCTTATACAGGGGTATAATGAGGCCTCACTGTACAGGAGAGACCGGAGCGAGGAGCAGAGGCCTGATCACAAGAGCTGACAATCTGAGGAGACAGCAATGCTGAATAACAGTCTACACTGCGTCACTAGATCCTTATACAGGGGTATAATGAGGCCTCACTGTACAGGAGAGACCGGAGCGAGGAGCAGGGGCCTGATCACAAGAGCTGACAATCTGAGGACACAGCAATGCTGAATAACAGTCTACACTGCGTCACTAGATCCGTATACAGGGGTATAATGAGGCCTCACTGTACAGGAGAGACCGGAGCGAGGAGCAGGGGCCTGATCACAAGAGCTGACAATCTGAGGAAGCAGCAATGCTGAATAACAGTCTACAATGCGTCACTAGATCCTTATACAGGGGTATAATGAGGCCTCACTGTACAGGAGAGACCGGAGCGAGGAGCAGGGGCCTGATCACAAGAGCTGACAATCTGAGGAGACAGCAATGCTGAATAACAGTCTACACTGCGTCACTAGATCCTTATACAGGAGTATAATGAGGCCTCACTGTACAGGAGAGACCGGAGCGAGGAGCAGGGGCCTGATCACAAGAGCTGACAATCTGAGGAAACAGCAATTCTGAATAACAGTCTACACTGCGTCACTAGACCCTTATACAGGGGTATAATGAGGCCTCACTGTACAGGAGAGACCGGAGCGAGGAGCGAGGGCCTGATCACAAGAGCTGACAATCTGAGGAAGCAGCAATGCTGAATAACAGTCTACACTGCGTCACTAGATCCTTATACAGGGGTATAATGAGGCCTCACTGTACAGGAGAGACCGGAGCGAGGAGCAGGGGCCTGATCACAAGAGCTGACAATCTGAGGAAACAGCAATGCTGAATAACAGTCTACACTGCGTCACTAGATCCTTATACAGGAGTATAATGAGGCCTCACTGTACAGGAGAGACCGGAGCGAGGAGCAGGGGCCTGATCACAAGAGCTGACAATCTGAGGAAACAGCAATGCTGAATAACAGTCTACACTGCGTCACTAGATCCTTATACAGGGGTATAATGAGGCCTCACTGTACAGGAGAGAACGGAGCGAGGAGCAGGGGCCTGATCACAAGAGCTGACAATCTGAGGAGACAGCAATGCTGAATAACAGTCTACACTGCGTCACTAGATCCTTATACAGGGGTATAATGAGGCCTCACTGTACAGGAGAGACCGGAGCGAGGAGCAGAGGCCTGATCACAAGAGCTGACAATCTGAGGAGACAGCAATGCTGAATAACAGTCTACACTGCGTCACTAGATCCTTATACAGGAGTATAATGAGGCCTCACTGTACAGGAGAGACCGGAGCGAGGAGCAGGGGCCTGATCACAGGAGCTGACAATCTGAGGAAACAGCAATGCTGAATAACAGTCTACACTGCGTCACTAGATCCTTATACAGGAGTATATTGAGGCCTCACTGTACAGGAAAGACCGGAGCGAGGAGCAGGGGCCTGATCACAAGAGCTGACAATCTGAGGAAACAGCAATGCTGAATAACAGTCTACACTGCGTCACTAGATCCTTATACAGGGGTATAATGAGGCCTCACTGTACAGGAGAGACCGGAGCGAGGAGCAGGGGCCTGATCACAAGAGCTGACAATCTGAGGACACAGCAATGCTGAATAACAGTCTACACTGCGTCACTAGATCCTTATACAGGGGTATAATGAGGCCTCACTGTACAGGAGAGACCGGAGCGAGGGCCTGATCACAAGAGCTGACAATCTGAGGAAGCAGCAATGCTGAATAACAGTCTACACTGCGTCACTAGATCCTTATACAGGGGTATAATGAGGCCTCACTGTACAGGAGAGACCGGAGCGAGGAGCAGAGGCCTGATCACAAGAGCTGACAATCTGAGGAGACAGCAATGCTGAATAACAGTCTACACTGCGTCACTAGATCCTTATAAAGGGGTATAATGAGGCCTTACTGTACAGGAGAGACCGGAGCGAGGAGCAGGGGCCTGATCACAAGAGCTGACAATCTGAGGACACAGCAATGCTGAATAACAGTCTACACTGCGTCACTAGATCCTTATACAGGGGAATAATGAGGCCTCACTGTACAGGAGAGACCGGAGCGAGGAGCGAGGGCCTGATCACAAGAGCTGACAATCTGAGGAAGCAGCAATGCTGAATAACAGTCTACACTGCGTCACTAGATCCTTATACAGGGGTATAATGAGGCCTCACTGTACAGGAGAGACCGGAGCGAGGAGCAGGGGCCTGATCACAAGAGCTGACAATCTGAGGAAACAGCAATGCTGAATAACAGTCTACACTGCGTCAGTAGATCCTTATACAGGGGTATAATGAGGCCTCACTGTACAGGAGAGACCGGAGCGAGGAGCAGGGGCCTGATCACAAGAGCTGACAATCTGAGGAGACAGCAATGCTGAATAACAGTCTACACTGCGTCACTAGATCTTTATACAGGGGTATAATGAGGCCTCACTGTACAGGAGAGACCGGAGCGAGGAGCAGAGGCCTGATCACAAGAGCTGACAATCTGAGGACACAGCAATGCTGAATAACAGTCTACACTGCGTCACTAGATCCTTATACAGGGGTATAATGAGGCCTCACTGTACAGGTAAGACCGGAGCGAGGAGCGAGGGCCTGATCACAAGAGCTGACAATCTGAGGAAGCAGCAATGCTGAATAACAGTCTACACTGCGTCACTAGATCCTTATACAGGGGTATAATGAGGCCTCACTGTACAGGAGAGACCGGAGCGAGGAGCAGGGGCCTGATCACAAGAGCTGACAATCTGAGGAAACAGCAATGCTGAATAACAGTCTACACTGCGTCAGTAGATCCTTATACAGGGGTATAATGAGGCCTCACTGTACAGGAGAGACCGGAGCGAGGAGCAGGGGCCTGATCACAAGAGCTGACAATCTGAGGAGACAGCAATGCTGAATAACAGTCTACACTGCGTCACTAGATCTTTATACAGGGGTATAATGAGGCCTCACTGTACAGGAGAGACCGGAGCGAGGAGCAGAGGCCTGATCACAAGAGCTGACAATCTGAGGAGACAGCAATGCTGAATAACAGTCTACACTGCGTCACTAGATCCTTATACAGGGGTATAATGAGGCCTCACTATACAGGAGAGACCGGAGCGAGGAGCAGAGGCCTGATCACAAGAGCTGACAATCTGAGGAAACTGCAATGCTGAATAACAGTCTACACTGCGTCACTAGATCCTTATACAGGGGTATAATGAGGCCTCACTGTACAGGAGAGACCGGATCGAGGAGCAGGGGCCTGATCACAAGAGCTGACAATCTGAGGAAACAGCAATGCTGAATAACAGTCTACACTGCGTCACTAGATCCTTATACAGGGGTATAATGAGGCCTCACTGTACAGGAGAGACCGGAGCGAGGAGCAGAGGCCTGATCACAAGAGCTGACAATCTGAGGAGACAGCAATGCTGAATAACAGTCTACACTGCGTCACTAGACCCTTATACAGGGGTATAATGAGGCCTCACTGTACAGGAGAGACCGGAGCGAGGAGCGGGGGCCTGATCACAAGGGCTGACAATCTGAGGACACAGCAATGCTGAATAACAGTCTACACTGCGTCACTAGATCCTTATACAGAGGTATAATGAGGCCTCACTCTACAGGAGAGACCGGAGCGAGGAGCAGGGGCCTGATCACAAGAGCTGACAATCTGAGGAAACAGCAATGCTGAATAACAGTCTACACTGCGTCACTAGATCCTTATACAGGGGAATAATGAGGCCTCACTGTACAGGAGAGACCGGAGCGAGGAGCAGAAGCCTGATCACAAGAGCTGACAATCTGAGGAAACAGCAATGCTGAATAACAGTCTACACTGCGTCACTAGATCCTTATACAGGAGTATAATGAGGCCTCACTGTACAGGAGAGACCGGAGCGAGGAGCAGAGGCCTGATCACAAGAGCTGACAATCTGAGGAGACAGCAATGCTGAATAACAGTCTACACTGCGTCACTAGATCCTTATACAGGGGTATAATGAGGCCTCACTGTACAGGAGAGACCGGAGCGAGGAGCAGAGGCCTGATCACAAGAGCTGACAATCTGAGGAGACAGCAATGCTGAATAACAGTCTACACTGCGTCACTAGACTCTTATACAGGGGTATAATGAGGCCTCACTGTACAGGAGAGACCGGAGCGAGGAGCGGGGGCCTGATCACAAGGGCTGACAATCTGAGGACACAGCAATGCTGAATAACAGTCTACACTGCGTCACTAGATCCTTATACAGAGGTATAATGAGGCCTCACTCTACAGGAGAGACCGGAGCGAGGAGCAGGGGCCTGATCACAAGAGCTGACAATCTGAGGACACAGCAATGCTGAATAACAGTCTACACTGCGTCACTAGATCCTTATACAGGGGAATAATGAGGCCTTACTGTACAGGAGAGACCGGAGCGAGGAGCAGGGGCCTGATCACAAGAGCTGACAATCTGAGGAGACAGCAATGCTGAATAACAGTCTACACTGCGTCACTAGATCCTTATACAGGAGTATAATGAGGCCTCACTGTACAGGAGAGACCGGAGCGAGGAGCAGAGGCCTGATCACAAGAGCTGACAATCTGAGGAGACAGCAATGCTGAATAACAGTCTACACTGCGTCACTAGATCCTTATACAGGAGTATAATGAGGCCTCACTGTACAGGAGAGACCGGAGCGAGGAGCAGAGGCCTGATCACAAGAGCTGACAATCTGAGGAGACAGCAATGCTGAATAACAGTCTACACTGAGTCACTAGATCCTTATACAGGAGTATAATGAGGCCTCACTGTACAGGAGAGACCGGAGCGAGGAGCAGGGGCCTGATCACAAGAGCTGACAATCTGAGGAGACAGCAATGCTGAATAACAGTCTACACTGCGTCACTAGATCCTTATACAGGGGTATAATGAGGCATCACTGTACAGGAGAGACCGGAGCGAGGAGCAGAGGCCTGATCACAAGAGCTGACAATCTGAGGAGACAGCAATGCTGAATAACAGTCTACACTGCGTCACTAGATCCTTATACAGGGGAATAATGAGGCCTCACTGTACAGGAGAGACCGGAGCGAGGAGCAGGGGCCTGATCACAAGAGCTGACAATCTGAGGAGACAGCAATGCTGAATAACAGTCTACACTGCGTCACTAGATCCTTATACAGGGGTATAATGAGACCTCACTGTACAGGAGAGACCGGAGCGAGGAGCAGAGGCCTGATCACAAAAGCTGACAATCTGAGGACACAACAATGCTGAATAACAGTCTACACTGCGTCACTAGATCCTTATACAGGGGTATAATGAGGCCTCACTGTACAGGAGAGACCGGAGCGAGGAGCAGAGGCCTGATCACAAGAGCTGACAATCTGAGGAAACAGCAATGCTGAATAACAGTCTACACTGCGTCACTAGATCCTTATACAGGGGAATAATGAGGCATCACTGTACAGGAGAGACCGGAGCGAGGAGCAGGGGCCTGATCACAAGAGCTGACAATCTGAGGAAACAGCAATGCTGAATAACAGTCTACACTGCGTCACTAGATCCTTATACAGGGGAATAATGAGGCATCACTGTACAGGAGAGACCGGAGCGAGGAGCAGGGGCCTGATCACAAGAGCTGACAATCTGAGGAAACAGCAATGCTGAATAACAGTCTACACTGCGTCACTAGATCCTTATACAGGGGAATAATGAGGCCTCACTGTACAGGAGAGACCGGAGCGAGGAGCAGGGGCCTGATCACAAGAGCTGACAATCTGAGGAGACAGCAATGCTGAATAACAGTCTACACTGCGTCACTAGATCCTTATACAGGGGTATAATGAGACCTCACTGTACAGGAGAGACCGGAGCGAGGAGCAGAGGCCTGATCACAAAAGCTGACAATCTGAGGACACAACAATGCTGAATAACAGTCTACACTGCGTCACTAGATCCTTATACAGGGGTATAATGAGGCCTCACTGTACAGGAGAGACCGGAGCGAGGAGCAGGGGCCTGATCACAAGAGCTGACAATCTGAGGAAACAGCAATGCTGAATAACAGTCTACACTGCGTCACTAGATCCTTATACAGGGGAATAATGAGGCCTCACTGTACAGGAGAGACCGGAGCGAGGAGCAGAGGCCTGATCACAAGAGCTGACAATCTGAGGACACAGCAATGCTGAATAACAGTCTACACTGCATCACTAGATCCTTATACAGGGGTATAATGAGGCCTCACTGTACAGGAGAGACCGGAGCGAGGAGCAGAGGCCTGATCACAAGAGCTGACAATCTGAGGAGACAGCAATGCTGAATAACAGTCTACACTGCGTCACTAGATCCTTATACAGGGGTATAATGAGGCCTCACTGTACAGGAGAGACCGGAGCGAGGAGCAGAGGCCTGATCACAAGAGCTGACAATCTGAGGAAACAGCAATGCTGAATAATAGTCTACACTGCGTCACTAGATCCTTATACAGGGGAATACTGAGGCATCACTGTACAGGAGAGACCGGAGCGAGGAGCAGGGGCCTGATCACAAGAGCTGACAATCTGAGGAAACAGCAATGCTGAATAACAGTCTACACTGCGTCACTAGATCCTTATACAGGAGTATAATGAGGCCTCACTGTACAGGAGAGACCGGAGCGAGGAGCAGGGGCCTGATCACAAGAGCTGACAATCTGAGGAGACAGCAATGCTGAATAACAGTCTACACTGCGTCACTAGATCCTTATACAGGGGTATAATGAGGCATCACTGTACAGGAGAGACCGGAGCGAGGAGCAGAGGCCTGATCACAAGAGCTGACAATCTGAGGAGACAGCAATGCTGAATAACAGTCTACACTGCGTCACTAGATCCTTATACAGGGGTATAATGAGACCTCACTGTACAGGAGAGACCGGAGCGAGGAGCAGAGGCCTGATCACAAAAGCTGACAATCTGAGGACACAACAATGCTGAATAACAGTCTACACTGCGTCACTAGATCCTTATACAGGGGTATAATGAGGCCTCACTGTACAGGAGAGACCGGAGCGAGGAGCAGAGGCCTGATCACAAGAGCTGACAATCTGAGGAAACAGCAATGCTAAATAACAGTCTACACTGCGTCACTAGATCCTTATACAGGGGAATAATGAGGCATCACTGTACAGGAGAGACCGGAGCGAGGAGCAGGGGCCTGATCACAAGAGCTGACAATCTGAGGAAACAGCAATGCTGAATAACAGTCTACACTGCGTCACTAGATCCTTATACAGGGGAATAATGAGGCATCACTGTACAGGAGAGACCGGAGCGAGGAGCAGGGGCCTGATCACAAGAGCTGACAATCTGAGGAAACAGCAATGCTGAATAACAGTCTACACTGCGTCACTAGATCCTTATACAGGAGTATAATGAGGCCTCACTGTACAGGAGAGACCGGAGCGAGGAGCAGGGGCCTGATCACAAGAGCTGACAATCTGAGGAGACAGCAATGCTGAATAACAGTCTACACTGCGTCACTAGATCCTTATACAGGGGTATAATGAGGCATCACTGTACAGGAGAGACCGGAGCGAGGAGCAGAGGCCTGATCACAAGAGCTGACAATCTGAGGAGACAGCAATGCTGAATAACAGTCTACACTGCGTCACTAGATCCTTATACAGGGGAATAATGAGGCCTCACTGTACAGGAGAGACCGGAGCGAGGAGCAGGGGCCTGATCACAAGAGCTGACAATCTGAGGAAACAGCAATGCTGAATAACAGTCTACACTGCGTCACTAGATCCTTATACAGGGGTATAATGAGGCCTCACTGTACAGGAGAGAGCGGAGCGAGGAGCAGGGGCCTGATCACAAGAGCTGACAATCTGAGGACACAGCAATGCTGAATAACAGTCTACACTGCGTCACTAGATCCTTATACAGGGGTATAATGAGGCCTCACTGTACAGGAGAGACCGGAGCGAGGAGCAGGGGCCTGATCACAAGAGCTGACAATCTGAGGAAACAGCAATGCTGAATAACAGTCTACACTGCGTCACTAGATCCTTATACAGGGGTATAATGAGGCCTCACTGTACAGGAGAGACCGGAGCGAGGAGCAGAGGCCTGATCACAAGAGCTGACAATCTGAGGACACAGCAATGCTGAATAACAGTCTACACTGAGTCACTAGATCCTTATACAGGGGTATAATGAGGCCTCACTGTACAGGAGAGAGCGGAGCGAGGAGCAGGGGCCTGATCACAAGAGCTGACAATCTGAGGAAACAGCAATGCTGAATAACAGTCTACACTGCGTCACTAGATCCTTATACAGGGGTATAATGAGGCCTCACTGTACAGGAGAGAGCGGAGCAAGGAGCAGGGGCCTGATCACAAGAGCTGACAATCTGAGGACACAGCAATGCTGAATAACAGTCTACACTGCGTCACTAGATCCTTATACAGGGGTATAATGAGGCCTCACTGTACAGGAGAGAGCGGAGCGAGGAGCAGAGGCCTGATCACAAGAGCTGACAATCTGAGGACACAGCAATGCTGAATAACAGTCTACACTGCGTCACTAGATCCTTATACAGGGGTATAATGAGGCCTCACTGTACAGGAGAGACCGGAGCGAGGAGCAGGGGCCTGATCACAAGAGCTGACAATCTGAGGACACAGCAATGCTGAATAACAGTCTACACTGCGTCACTAGATCCTTATACAGGGGTATAATGAGGCCTCACTGTACATGAGAGACCGGAGCGAGGAGCAGAGGCCTGATCACAAGAGCTGACAATCTGAGGACACAGCAATGCTGAATAACAGTCTACACTGCGTCACTAGATCCTTATACAGGGGTATAATGAGGTCTCACTGTACAGGAGAGACCGGAGCAAGGAGCAGGGGCCTGATCACAAGAGCTGACAATCTGAGGACACAGCAATGCTGAATAACAGACTACACTGCGTCACTAGATCCTTATACAGGGGTATAATGAGGTCTCACTGTACAGGAGAGACCGGAGCAAGGAGCAGGGGCCTGATCACAAGAGCTGACAATCTGAGGACACAGCAATGCTGAATAACAGACTACACTGCGTCACTAGATCCTTATACAGGGGTATAATGAGGCCTCACTGTACAGGAGAGACCGGAGCGAGGAGCAGAGGCCTGATCACAAGAGCTGACAATCTGAGGACACAGCAATGCTGAATAACAGACTACACTGCGTCACTAGATCCTTATACAGGGGTATAATGAGGTCTCACTGTACAGGAGAGACCGGAGCAAGGAGCAGGGGCCTGATCACAAGAGCTGACAATCTGAGGACACAGCAATGCTGAATAACAGTCTACACTGCGTCACTAGATCCTTATACAGGTGTATAATGAGGCCTCACTGTACAGGAGAGACCGGAGCGAGGAGCAGAGGCCTGATCACAAGAGCTGATAATCTGAGGACACAGCAATGCTGAATAACAGTCTACACTGCGTCACTAGATCCTTATACAGGGGTATAATGAGGCCTCACTGAACAGGAGAGACCGGAGCGAGGAGCAGGGGCCTGATCACAAGAGCTGACAATCTGAGGACACAGCAATGCTGAATAACAGTCTACACTGCGTCACTAGATCCTTATACAGAGGTATAATGAGGCCTCACTGTACAGGAGAGACTGGAGCGAGGAGCAGAGGCCTGATCACAAGAGCTGACAATCTGAGGAGACAGCAATGCTGAATAACAGTCTACACTGCGTCACTAGATCCTTATACAGAGGTATAATGAGGCCTCACTGTACAGGAGAGACTGGAGCGAGGAGCAGAGGCCTGATCACAAGAGCTGACAATCTGAGGAGACAGCAATGCTGAATAACAGTCTACACTGCGTCACTAGATCCTTATACAGGAGTATAATGAGACCTCACTGTACAGGAGAGACCGGAGCGAGGAGCCGGGGCCTGATCACAAGAGCTGATAATCTGAGGACACAGCAATGCTGAATAACAGTCTACACTGCGTCACTAGATCCTTATACAGGAGTATAATGAGACCTCACTGTACAGGAGAGACCGGAGCGAGGAGCAGAGGCCTGATCACAAGAGCTGACAATCTGAGGACACAGCAATGCTGAATAACAGTCTACACTGCGTCACTAGATCCTTATACAGAGGTATAATGAGGCCCTCACTTTACAGGCAAAGACCTGGAACGAGGACTAGGGAAAACGGATTAATATTAAAAAAAAAGAGCCGGCTATTTATGGTGAGCGGAGCCGAATGAGCCGGATCGCTAAAAAGAGCCGAACTTCCCATCACTACTGAGCTGGGACCCGGATGATCATGTGACCGTGACATCACCACAGGTCCTTCATCGCTTATCCCTCCGCACTGCTGACCCGGATGATCATGTGATCGTGACATCACCCCAGGTCCTTCTTCGCTTATCCCTCCGCACTGCTGAGCTCCGCCCTCTTATCACTGGTCACATGATGCTGACTTCTTCAGCCGCACAGCTCTCGTTCTGCTGCCACTCTCACCCCAGTCTGGAGACATCGTCACAGGTCCTGCACCGAAGTCACAGCTGAGGTAATTGTCGCTGTGTGACAGAGTGCGAGAGACGCCTCTGTGTGTATGAGGACCTACGAGTGTGTGTATGTCTATACTGTATATCCACTAGCTGAAGAGCCCGGCCATAGTGACTGTGGTTAGCTGTAACAGATTATAATGATTATATTGCACATAAAAACATTTCACATCATATATTCAACACTACAGATCTGCAACACAAATTAAGTAAACGATCACCCAAGTATTGATAGAATTCTGTTTGGTGCTGTCACTCCGACCCCGTCTGCGGTGACCCCTCCAGCCCTGTCCCCCTGTCTGCGGTGACCCTTCCAGCCCTGTCCCCCTGTCTGCGGTGACCCCTCCAGCCCTGTCCCCCTGTCTGCGGTGGCCCCTCCAGCCCTGTCCCCCTGTCTGCGGTGACCCCTCCAGCCCTGTCCCCCTGTCTGCGGTGACCCCTCCAGCCCTGTCCCCCTGTCTGCGGTGACCCCTCCAGCCCTGTCCCCCTGTCTGCGGTGACCCCTCCAGCCCTGTCCCCCTGTCTGCGGTGACCCCTCCAGCCCTGTCCCCCTGTCTGCGGTGACCCCTCCAGCCCTGTCTGCGGTGACCCCTCCAGCCCTGTCTGCGGTGACCCCTCCAGCCCTGTCTGCGGTGACCCCTCCAGCCCTGTCTGCGGTGACTCCTCCAGCCCTGTCTGCGGTGACCCCTCCAGCCCTGTCCCCCTGTCTGCGGTGACCCCTCCAGCCCTGTCCCCCTGTCTGCGGTGACCCCTCCAGCCCTGTCCCCCTGTCTGCGGTGACCCCTCCAGCCCTGTCCCCCTGTCTGCGGTGACCCCTCCAGCCCTGTCCCCCTGTCTGCGGTGACCCTTCCAGCCCTGTCCCCCTGCCTGCGGTGACCCTTCCAGCCCTGTCCCCCTGTCTGCGGTGACCCCTCCAGCCCTGTCCCCCTGTCTGCGGTGACCCCTCCAGCCCTGTCCCCCTGTCTGCGGTGACCCCTCCAGCCCTGTCCCCCTGTCTGCGGTGACCCCTCCAGCCCTGTCCCCCTGTCTGCGGTGACCCCTCCAGCCCTGTCTGCGGTGACCCCTCCAGCCCTGTCTGCGGTGACCCCTCCAGCCCTGTCCCCCTGCCTGCGGTGACCTCTATAGCCCTGTCCCCCTGCCTGCGCTGACCCCTCCAGCCCTGTCCCCTGCCTGCGGTTTCTGCTTGTATTTCTTTGCATGAAGTCAGAATAGCCTCCCAGAGCTGCTGTTTTGATGTGAACTGCCTCCCACCCTCATAGATCTTTTGCTTGATGATACTCCAAAGGTTCTCCATAGGGTTGAGGTCAGGCGAAGATTCATTACAGTCCAGCTTCCACCCCCTACATTCGACAGAAACTGCAATCATCAAAGTGACCAACAACGTTCTGACAGCAAAATGTAATGGTGACCACTCTTTGCTCATTCTTCTCGACCTCTGCAGCTTTCAACACCATCTCCTACTCTCTATGCTCCAATCACTTGGCATAAAGAACACTGCCCTCTCCTGGTTCTCTTCATATCTTTCTGACCACTCCTTCAGTGTATCGTTTGCTGGCTCCACTTCGTCTCCTCTTCATCTCACTGTTGGGGTCCCCCAGGGCTTAGTCTTTGGCCCCCTTCTCTTCTCTCTCTACACGGCCTTAATTTGACAGACCATCAGCATATTTGGCTTTCTGTACCATCTTTAGGCTGATGACACACAACTATACACGTCATCCCCTGACCTTACCCCCTGCTGTACTACAGAACGCCAGTGACTGTCTGTCCACAGTCTCCAACATCATGTCCGCTCTCTATCTGAAACTCAACCTTTCTAAAACTGAACTTCTGCTCCCACTATCCACTAACCTCCCTAAATCTGACATCTTCCTCTCTGTGGGTGGCACCATAATAATGCCTAGGCAGCAGGTGCGCTGCCTGGTGTTATGTCTGACACCAACCTTTCCTTCACCTCTCATATACAATCTCTTGCCCGCTCTTAGTGCTTACACCTAAAGAACATCTCTAGAATACACCCATTTCTCCCCATGGAAACAGCAAAAACCCTCACTGTTCCCCTGATCCACTCCCGCCTGGACTACTGCAACGCTCTATTAATTGCCCCCCAACTCGACTTTCCACTCTTTAGTCCATCCTTAATGCAGCAGCCAAGGTTGTCCATCTCGCTAATCGGTACTCGGACGCCTCCGCTCTGTGCCAGTCATTGCACTGGCTGCCCATTCATTATAGGATCCAATTTAAACTGCTTTTTCTCACCCACAAAGCTCTCCACAGTGTGGCACGTTACGCTCTGCATAGAATGGTAGAGTTGGAAGGGTCATCTGGTCCAACCCACTGCTCAAAGCAGGATTCACTAAATCATCCCAGTCAGATGTCTGTCCAGCCTCTGTTTGAAGACTTCCATTGAAGGAGAACTCACCACTTCTCGTGGCAGCCTGTTCCACTCATTGATCACCCTGTCAAAAAGTTTTTTCTAATATCTAATCTGTGTCTCCACCCATTCAGTTTCATCCCATTGCTTCTAGTCTTTCCTTGTGCAAATGAGAATAAAGTTGATCCCTCTACAATGTGAAAGCCCTTGAGATATTTGTAGACAGCTATTAAGTGGCAAAAGCTGCAAACAGCAAATGGAGGAGCAGAAGGAGCGATTTTCGGATAGAGGCTACCCATTAGACCCATTAGCATTATTAGAAGAAGAAGCAGCAGCACAAGTTGCAAATAAAACACAAATTGATATTTTGAGAAAAAATTCCAATCGTTTTAAAAAACATTCTCCTACATCATCTCAGGAGAAGTTTTTTAATTTTTGCTTTAAACATAGTCCACTTGACAAAACTATTCACGCGTCAATTCGCAAGAATTGGCACGTGTTGGAGACTGATAACGACTTGAATACATTTTGCAAAATTAAACCCCGGTTTGCTTCTAAAAGAGCCAATAATCTTACAGATTTATTGGTACATAACCGCATTGTGCAATCGCATGAGAATTGGTTATCTGTTCCTAAAGAGAATTACAAATGCGGAGATTGCAGCTTTTGCCACTTACATTTAATGGGGAATTTTTTGCAGATCGGCCATATCTGCCATAAGGTTTCTGATTTAATTTCTTGTAAAACCAAATATGTAGTTTGCCTCATATACTGTATTGCCCATGCTCTTTTTATTATATCGGAAAGATGATAAGATCATTGTTTGTGCGTTTTCGTGAACATTTCGTTCTATTTCCACAGGAAAGGGATCGTTAAGATTAATAAAACATATCCAAGGGAAGCATGAGTCTAATCCACAATGTCCGCGTTTTGCAGGTTTGGAAGTGGTCAAATTTCCACCTTGCGGTGGTGATCACAATAAAATCCTGCTGAGACGCGAAGCAAAATGGATCATTAAAGAAAATGTACAAGGTCCAATGGGATTGAATGAAAGATTGGATTACTCTTGCTTCTTGTGATAGTTTACATTGTTGAAATTTTCATCTGTATTGCAATCCATGTTATTTGATGTATGCAATTATGTTTGTCAATTTTAATAGAAATATTTTTGGATTGTTTTTATAATTTTATGTCAATTGTTTATATGGCAATTGTTCACCATGAGGTGTATAAAAGGGAATGACATGGTAATTAGTACATCTGGACCCGTGGAAGCGTGATTAATGCGAAGCGGCCGTAGTCCTGTTTCATTACTGCATGCCTGCACGTACCTTGCCCTTTTAAACTTTGTTCATACACTTTTGGCTTCAATAAAGGACTTCGGCTTTTTATTATACTGTTTTTGGTGTGTGCTGCTTTCCTTCTTATTTTTTGAATTTTTTCACACGTGTTTTTTTTCAACCAAGCATCGCCTTAACCATTTCCACACCATGCAAAGTGTCGTTGACTCAGAGTCCACCTACTCCACCAGTAAGTAGACTGTCTCTTGGTGCCATTCTACTTTTTTCTTCAATTGCCTTTCTTGCAGCTATGACATAAATGTAGGTGTTGGGAATGCTACAGTAATCCATATGGTGATTGTAACGGGGTCTTCCAATCTCGAGTACCTCTTTCAGTACCACCCCGTGTTTTCGGAGGTCCACTCTGCTTTAGCTGGAGTTTGAATGAAGGACGCTGGCTGGAATTCCTTGGTTAAAAGATCACTGCTTCTCCATGTATTTCCAGTCTGACTTTACTCACAGGACAGAGAATATATCACACAGATACAGAGGGCAGACGAATAGAAAAGCGGCAGGCCAGACATACATTCCAATAGCCGCAGGTGGCCGGAGCCTGCCGATGTTTACTGTGGGAATTACAAAGGTGGGGGGGGGGGGCGGCTGGGCGCAGCCTGTGGGCTGATACATTAGGGACATGCATCTCCCATGGAACCTATTATACATACATATAACTGCACAACATATTCTGGGTGCTGAGTGGTTCCGTAACACGTAACAGTGATGAATCTGATGATTATGTCACTAATGGCAATGTCCCTCTCTGATTTACAGCCTCTGCTTCCATCACATTGGCATCTGGAGGACTAAATCCCTTCAGATCATCCAGTTTATCACCTGAATGAACAACCAAGCATGAACGAGGGCAGGAATGAGATTACCAGAAGAGTATTAAACCTCACTTTCGAGATCCTCTACCTGCTGAGCGGAGAGGTAAATTATGTTTCTATCATCTGTCTGTTGTGTCTATACTTGGTCTTCTGTATATTCATGCACATACCATATAGATATATGTACATCACAACTTTAGATCTACATGGAAGCCTGGTAACGGGTAGAACACATGCCCCATCTCATATATCCTTATTACAGGAATATGGGTATCCCAGTTTTATGGGTTCAAAGTGGATTTTTCCCATCATCCTAGACATCACCTGAGAGTGGGATGTGGCCTATCATTTGACAGGAAGCCAAGAGCACAAACTAAAAAGGCACCTATCACTTCCTTCTCCAATGTGGATTCCTGTTCTTCAGATGCGGGAGCCTTTGTAAGGGGATCGACCGGACCGCGGGTACCAGCTTGCCAGGGCCGGAACTATCGAGGCTGCATTCCCTCGTGCCTGGGGGAAGCTTTAGCGAGGTGGACCTTCCTCCTGACCGAGGGGGGTGGGGGATAAAAGAGAAAAGCGAGCGCAGCAGAGTTTTGGCATGAACGGATGGCAGCGCGCAGTCAGGAGAGCGGCGCGCTCCGTTCTCCCTCCCCACAGAGTATCGGCGCTGCAACAGGGCCCCACCGTCTGCAGAGGGACTGCTACCAGAAGAGGAGCTGGGAGAAAGGGACTGCTGCGCTCAGGGAAAGCCGCGTGCTCAGCGAGAGAGAGGAGTGCTCCATCCTGGGATCACCAGCATTGTGCAGGCCAACGTCCGCCGCCAACAGCAGGGACCAGAGAGAGAGAGACGTGCAGTGTGTACCTGGTGACTACGAGAGAACAAGGCGCTGTATGCTCGATTTCCGTGAGTACAGTGCCCGTACCACATAAGAGTGACCGGGTATGGGACAGACACTTTCACCCTGTCTTTGCCAGTGTATATTTGCCGAGCCACTTGGGGCTCGTACAGGACTGTGGCCCTCACCGTTGTCAGCCCCTGCAGCATATGGACTAGGGCTCAGCGGAAGGTACCGGAGACCGACTGCTGCAGCCAGAAGACGGGGCATTGATGCCCACAGGACCCCATTGGAAAAGGCAACACGCCAGCCATTGCCAACACTATTGACTTCCCAGCAGGAGTTACAGTTTGAGGACTCTGACACAAGTGCTTCACAGGAACTGCCGTTACCTGATCCTTTATTCTTTACCTCAGAATATCCTTTCCAAATTGTGCTGTTTATTCCCCTGTTTAACCCATTGCCTCCCTGCGTGGAGTATTCCCTGTTAAGTAAAATATTTAACCCTTGCTCTGCCTCCTGTCTGTCACTGCATCTCGCAATCTGCTCACACCTTGATCCTCCGATCCGACCTGCAGGATCAGAAAAATAACTTTTATTATACTGTCCTGCAGGGCGGTCCGGTCCGATTGGTGTTGCAGGTCTTGGTTCAGCGCCTCCCATCTTCTTTCGATGCTGCCCTCCTGCTTCCTTCATGTGAATGACGTGGCATGATCCACACAGGTTCCCCAGCATCGCGCTCCTGCGCAGGCGTACTCGTCTGCTGTATTGAGGGCATAGCAAAGTACTGCAGTGCGCAGGCGCCGGGAGAGGTCAGAGAGGTCCGGTGCCTGCGCACTGCAGGAATCTGCTCTGCCCTCAACAGGGTTGATAAGTACGCCTGCCCCGGAGCGCGACATGAAGCAAGCAGGAGGTCGGCATCGCAAGAAGATGAACCAGACTGCCCTGCAGGTGAGTATAGGAAAAGTTATTTTTCTTCTCTTGCAGGTCGGATTGGGGGCAGATATATGGAATTATAGAATGCTGTAGAAAAGCCCTGAAAGGCAGTGGCCGTAACTTGTATCGGCCAAACCTGATGGCCGGTTCCTTTTTAAGAATCTTCTTACCTGTCAGACTCTGTTAGCGAAGCGTCGCTAGTCAAGATGATGGTAAGACTGTTCTGACTAAGCTTCTCATACTCTTGGACTAAGACCGTCTGACCTTCGACCAGTGCCGGATGCGGTTTCTGTCTCTCTCATGTTACACTATTTTTATTAACCTTCCTAGCTTTAGTTTTATATGTGTAATGGTAATTATTTGGTTTCTCAGTCTCTTTCTTGAAGGCTAATTTGTTTTGCACTTAAGCTACTCAGATAATCTTCATGGTTGGACTGTATTTTAAGCATTCAGGAGAACCTCTCAACAAAAATCTAGTTTTATTTAAAGTTCTGATTATATGTATGGGTTTACTTATTTTAGTAGATAATGACTTTCAAAGCAGCCTGCATCAATCTAAAAAACTTTTGTTTGTTTTTTTTTTTGCACCTATTTTTCAAGGGAACTTCGCCAGTGCCATCTTGTGGACAGCATGGCTTCTCACTAAACTCTTTACACTACGTATGCTTCTCATGCGCATGCTTGTAATGCCCAGGCTGAGAGCCCGGAATCTGGCTGCCCCAGGGACTGCCTGTCTGCAGCTTCACTATCTGCCATTGTCACACTGGTCTGTGCTCTGATTGGAGTGAAAACGGTCTGATCAGAACAAAGACCAGTGTGATAGTGAGAGACAGGCAGGGACCAGTGTGTAATCTTCCCATCGCTGGTGGGGCGGTGGTGATCAGTCTTCTCAGACACGATGAGAAGCATAATCTCTTACTCTGTATCTCCCCCTCCTCACTGTAGAGTGTAAGCTCTCACCAGCAGGGGCGGCTGATTGTGCTTTATTGTATTGTTAACGTTGTTACTTCTGACTTGTGTATGAACTGTTACACTGTAAAGCGCTGCGGAATATGTTGGCGCTATATAAAGATTATTATTATTATGGTATGGTGCCATATGGATAAGAAGTGATAGGAGACAGAAATGTGAATAAAAGTATAACTTTATTAAATAACAATGTTAAAAACCAATAGTGCAGTCATGTGCTCGGAAGCCGCGCTTATGACAACATTTCCTGGTCTCTCTACTCACTAAGCAGTCAGATCTCACAAGATGTGATGTGGCGCTGCGGACAGACAGGGAAAGTCATCTAATAAAGTAGCAGTATGTCCCCGGGAGCAGCGTGCACGCACGGCAATTAATATGCAATCTCCTCTGAGCAGCGAGACTACACTTCAGTGCTGTAGAGTGATGGCAATCATATAGAAACAAGGTACAACAGAACCATATTTATAAACCAAATATCACATTATTTATTATGATACAAAAAAAATCACATATTCATTAAAAACATAAAAAAGTGGGAAACCACATGATGGTGCCACATTGCCATACCTGAAAGTCAGTATGGGTACCAAAAATATGTGATCACCCGGACTCTCCACTGATCACACCTATGCACACGAGGCTGAAGTTGGTTTCTTATTCGTCAGTTCCTTATTCGCCAATTTTTTCTTTTCTGTTTTTTGTAGGTTGAACAGCAAAAAATAATCATCACAATAATAAAAAACAATGCAGCGAGGAGCCCTGATGTGAATACACTTAAAAACAGCTACA
This sequence comes from Dendrobates tinctorius, assembly GCF_039654945.1. Classification (NCBI taxonomy): domain Eukaryota; kingdom Metazoa; phylum Chordata; class Amphibia; order Anura; family Dendrobatidae; genus Dendrobates; species Dendrobates tinctorius. The sequence continues at coordinate 28,155 of NW_027362089.1, forward strand.
AAAATTATAAAACTGGCACAAAAATGGGCATCAAAGTGCATTAATGAAAGGGTTAAATGACTTTGGGCTACTGATATCACACTGCAGACATATAGAACAAGGAGCCCCACATCAAAACCAGGTCTCTCCAGCCTGGCCCAAATGGGTTCTGGGAAACAGAACTGGCATCAAAGTGGGCAAACAGCCTATTTTCACTTTTGGCCAATGATCTGACGGCATTATTGCATTCATATTCACTCCAGCCCTTCCCAAATGGGTTCTGGGCATGAGAATTGGCATCAAAGTTGGCAGACAGTCGATTTTGATGATTTGATTAAGTAACTGATGTTTTTAAGGGATTAGATGATCTTGGGCCACTGATCTCCCACCACCCTTACATCCCCCATAGTGGCTGTGTGGTCCGCCGCTATTGACATTATGCCACTTTTAGTAGGGTTAAAATGTAGCAGCAATTTTTCATTATTTTCAAGGAAATTTATAAAACCTACTTTTTACAGGCTTATGCCATTTTGAAGGGTCTTTGAGGGGCTGATATATTTGGAAACCCGTAGAGTTATACCCTTTTAACAACTGCACCCCTTAGATTACCTTTTTAACTGCTGTTAGGAAATTTGTTAATCCTTTAAGTGCTGCACAGAAATAAAGTAAAATTGAATTAAAAAACGCAAATTTAATTTTTACACTATAATATTGCTTTAACTGGAAAATTTGCATTTGTAATAGTAGTAGAAAATGGACCGTAAACTGTATTATGCAACATCTCCCCATATGTGCATGCAGTACCTGATATGTGGAGAAAACTGGTGTTTGGGTCCATGGCAGACCTCTGAATGGAAAGAGCGCTGTTTGAATTCTGTAGTGCCAATTTTGCGGAACAGATTGTGAATTCCGTGTCACATTTGTATAGTCCTTGTCATGATAAAGCAGAAGAAACCTCCCCCAAGTGACCCAATTTTGGAAACTAAACCCCTCAAAGAATTCATATAGGCATGCATTGAGCATTTTTTACTCTGAGGTGGTTTACAGAAAGTTGTTTTTTAAATTTGAATGTAAAAGTGAAGCCGTCTGCCAGGAAATTTTAGAGCTCTTCATGCTTCCCTCTGCCGACAATCTTTTCGGAAATGGAAATGTCATTCTCCAGCAGGACTTGGCACCTGTCCATACTGCCAAAAGTACCAATACCTGGTTTACACGCAACAGTATCTGTTAGGGACGGCGGAACGCACTAAATAATAATAAGTGCGTTCGCCGCCCGGGGTCCGCCGTGCAGAAGGTGTTACACTGCTGCTATGTGATGGCAGATGCACTATATGGCGGTATAACTCACGTGGGTTGAATGTCATCCGGGGTGCGCTGGGCGATCTCTGTTCCTTCACAGAGACGCCGAGGTGTTAAACACAAAGGCTGAGCCTGTTGACGTCACAGGTCTCAGAGGAATGCACGCACGGTATATGGTCACAGGACTTGGCCCAAGACACAGAGTCCACGTCCGTCTATACCTACTGTGCGTGCGGCGTCGCAACCGCGGATGCCAAGAAGAGCTGCTGACTGCAGCGTGGCGTCAGACACTGCCGCTATACGACAGTGCCCGGTAGCAGGCGCAGTGTTGGACGCTAGCACTGTGGAGGAGGCGTATTGTGGCCTGTAGCTTGCCACTGACTGGCGCTGACTCTAACACTAGTTCTCTATACACACTCGTAATATCAGAGGGAGGGGAATCTTAATAAGTCATTTGCAAGTCCATACATCCGTCATCATTCACACAGGTAGCAACTAGAGTCTGTACTAGCGCATGGCCGAGGGGCCATGCAAACCTTTTATAGCCAGTGTTAGGAGTGGCGGAAGGCACTAAATAAAAAATATAAATGAAGTGCCTTTGCCACTCGGGGTCCACCGTGTGGTAGATGGAAAAACCGCAGCTAGATGAAGGCAGAGCACTAAGGCGGTAATGTGCACAGGGTTAACTAATACTCAAGTGCACAAAGCAAGCTCTGTTGAAGTCACAGAGCTGCAAGTAGTAAATAATAACTACAATGGTGCTGAGCCTGTTAACTGCACAGGTACTCAGCAACACACAAGCGGTAGATGAACAACGGAGTAGTTATTTAACTGCACTACATCCGCAAGCACCTACCGTATAAACTTGTGAGTAAAGCGTCGCAACCGCGAATGCACAAATAAGCTGCAACTGCAGCGCGGCGAGGATAGTGCCGCAGAGTGACACCGCTAAACGCAGGCGCGATGTCAGACGCTAGCAGGCGATAATGGCGCGCTGGCGCTAATACTGGCTATAGCTCATTCCCTCACACAGACGTAATAACCAAGGAAGGGGGTTTCAAATGAGTCATTCACCAGTCCAAGCATCCATCAACATACACACTGCAGCAAGTATGACTATACTAGCGCATGGCGGAACAGCCATGCGCACTTTTTATAGCAAACGGGACCTTCCGGAAGTCTCCAGAACTCTGAGCTAGACCAATGGAATCAGGAGCAGGACCTGAGCACCTGACTCCTGAACTCCAATGGGAGATCGTCCCACAAGCATGCTCAGAGGATGGGATGAAGGACTTAGCCTCCGGAGAGAGTTGCTGCAAAGCCATCTCCTCAGCAATCTCCTCTGCAGTGGACAGCAGGAGAATGCAGGATGTGAGGGTCTAGATTCCTGCATAGTCAGGGCAGAAATCTGACTCCTAACAGCCAGGACCTTCCAGAAGCTTCCAGATCCCTGAGATGGACCAATCAGATCTGGAGAAGGACCTGTGCATGTGACTCCCGATCTCCAATGGGAGATCGTCTCGTGATCATGCCCAGTGGAGCGACGGAAGGACTTAGCCTCTGGAGCGGTTTGCTGCTGGGCAGCCTGCATTGCTATTGCTAACCCAAAGGTGAAAGCAACAGCCAGAGCCACAGAGCAGGTCTGGGCAGTGCTTTGGGAACGACGGGGCTGCTGAGCAAGCTCCTCTGCGGTCGATGGAGAATGAGAGACTGCAGAATGTGAGGCTCTGGATTCCTGTTGTGCCGCTGCAGGAACTTGATGCCTAACAAGTATCACTGTGCTTGATTGGCAGAAAACTCGCCTGACCTTAACCCCATAGAAAATCTTTGGAGTATTGTCAAGAGGAAGATGAGAGACACCAGACCCAACAATGCAGACGAACTGAAGGCTGCTATCAAAGCAACTTGGGCTTCCATAACCCCTCAGCAGTGCCACAGGCTGATCACCTCCATGCCACGCCGCATTGATGCAGTGATTGACGCCAAGGGAGCCCCGACCAAGTATTGAGTGCATTTACTGATCATACATTTTCAGTAGGCCAATATTTTGGATTTTACAATAATTTTTTCAAGCTGGTGATATAAAGTATTCTAATTTACTGAGATAATGACTTTTGGGTTTTCATTGGCTGTAAGCCATAATCATCAACAGAAATAAACACGTGAAATAGATCACTCTGTGTGTGATGACTCTATAAAATATGAGTTTTACTTTTTGTATTGAAGAACTGAAATAAATTTATTTTTTGATGATATTCTAATTTTGTGAGATGGACCTGTAAGTTACGGCCATCACCTTTCAGGGCTGATATACAGCATTCTATAATGCTGTAGATAAGCCCCCAGCCTGTAAGAGTAGAAAAATAGCTTTTATTAAACTCACCTGCGTGGTGGTCTGGTCCGAGGGGTGTCGCTCTTCTTGGTCCGGTGCCTCCCATCTTCATACGATGCCGTCCTCCTGCTTGCTTCATGTCGTGCTCCTGCGCAGTACTACAGTGCGCAGGTGCCAGGAAACGTCAGAGAGGCCCAGCGCCTGCGCACTGCAGTATTTTTTGCTCTACCCTCAACAGGGCAGAGAAGGACGCCTGCGCAGGAGCGTGATGCCGAGGAGACTGTGGATATTGCAGGGACGTGTCATCCACAGGAAGCAAGAAGGAGGACAGCATCACATGAAGATGGGAGGCACCAGACCGGGACCAGCGACACCCCTCGGACCGGACTGGCTCGCTGGTGAGTATGTAAGGAGGCCAGGGTAGTAGGCGTGACGAGTTGCTGAGTCGTTACACTCTGGCTCCCCACAAGGGAAACATAAGAACACTCACTTTAGATTCTAGGGTTCTTTCTGCTCCAGCCATAAGAATCATAGAATCGTAGAGTTGGAAGGGACCTCCTGGGCCATCTGGTCCAACCCACTGCTCAAAGCAGGATTTGCTAAATCATCCCAGTCAGATGTCTGTCCAGCCTCTGTTTCAAGACTTCCATTGAAAGAGAACTCACCACTTCTCGTGGCAGCTTGTTCCACTCATTCCATCTTGGCTCCTGATTCCAGGTTCTCACAAGCGACTCCAGAATCTTTGTCCATGCTTAGCAGTTCAATTTTACTTAGTAACAGTGTTCTTATTACAGATGCAGCACAGATTTCATGCAATGACATTCCTGGAGATTTGCCTGGCAATCTCTGACCCGCTGGACAATCTATCTTCTCCCGGCAATCTCTGCCCCGCTGGTCAATCCCTGTCCCGTCAGACAATCTCTGCCTCGCTGGAGAATCCCTGATCCATCAGCTTCCTCCCATTCCCCTTTTCTAGTCACAATAGGAAAAGGTAAAAGGCTCGCCATCTCAGCTGCACCTAATCCTGGCCCGTGATCTTCCTTGGAATGGTTCCGTTTAAGGTGGTGACTGCTTGCACGCTCCTCAGCCTGGGGCCCCTTGTTGCTGAAGCAACCGTATCCCCACGGCTAACACTCCCAATCTCTGCCTCTAGTATTCCTCCACTATTCTAGTTCCACTATTGTGTTATGCTATCCCTAATACTATACACAATACAGTCCACATACATACACATTACAGCAACCTTATCCCCACAGCTATGTGACTGTCCTTGTTCACTGCTACATCTCAACTCCCTCTAAACCAGGAAGTGCTTCACTATATCCCACTGCTATATAGAATGCTGTATAGAGTGATGGCCGTAACTTATATTGACCAAAACTGATGACAGGTTGCCTTTAACCCCTTCACGACCTTTGACGCCACGTAGGCGCCATGAAAAGTCATGCCAGAACGACCCATGGCGCCTATGTGGTGTTATGACTTTAAAGCCCCCCTGCGGGTCGGGTGACCTTAGGGTTAGGGTCACCCGACCCGCAGATACAGGGGGCTTTGTTCTTCACCACAGGGGGCGTGGCTTCGCCCCACGTGGCTACGATCGCTCTGATTGGCTGTTTCACTTTTAACAGCCAATCAGAGCGATAGTAATATTTCATCAATGAAAATTGATGAAATATTACAATCCAGCCATGGCCGATGCTGCAGTAGCATCGGACATGGCTGGAGACCATGATCCGACCCCCCCCCCCCACCGGCTCACAGGGCCGATCGGCCCCCGATACCGACTGACGGCGGCAATGTGCTGCCGCCGTCATCATCGGCTCCCCTCCCCCTTCTCTGTGCTCCCCCCACCTTCTGACCTCACAGTGATCAAAATAGAATGAAAAGTAAATAAACCCCCCGTTTATCACCCCCATAGGCAGGATCAACTAATAAAATAAAGAAATTATTTTTATTTTTATTTTTCCATTAGGGTTAGGGTTGGAAAGAGGGTTAGGGTTGGAAATAGGGTTAGGGTTGGAAATAGGGTTAGGGTTGGAAATAGGGTTAGGGTTGGAAATAGGGTTAGGGTTGGAAATAGGGTTAGGGTTGGAATTAGGGTTAGGGTTGGAATTAGGGTTAGGGTTGGAATTAGGGTTAGGGTTGGAATTAGGGTTAGGGTTGGAATTAGGGTTAGGGTTGGAATTAGGGTTAGGGTTGGAATTAGGGTTAGGGTTGGAATTAGGGTTAGGGTTGGAATTAGGGTTAGGGTTGGAATTTGGGTTAGGGTTGGAATTTGGGTTAGGGTTGGAATTTGGGTTAGGGTTGGAATTTGGGTTAGGGTTGGAATTTGGGTTAGGGTTGGAATTTGGGTTAGGGTTGGAATTAGGGTTAGGGTTGGAATTAGGGTTAGAACTAGGGTTAGGGTTGGAATTAGGGTTAGAACTAGGGTTAGGGTTGGAATTAGGGTTAGGGTTGGAATTAGGGTTAGGGTTGGAATTTGGGTTAGGGTTGGAATTTGGGTTAGGGTTGGAATTTGGGTTAGGGTTGGAATTTGGGTTAGGGTTGGAATTAGGGTTAGAGTGGAATTAGGGTTAGGGTTGGAATTAGGGTTAGAACTAGGGTTAGGGTTGGAATTAGGGTTAGGGTTGGAATTGGGGTTAGGGTTGGAATTAGGGTTACGGATAGGGTTAGGGGTGTGTTGGGGTTAGGGTTATGGTTAGGGTTGGGATTAGGGTTAGGGATGTGTTAGGGTTAGGGTTGTGGTTAGGGGTGTGTTGGGGTTAGGGTTGGAGTTAGAATTGAGGGGTTTCCACTGCTTAGGCACATCAGGGGGTCTCTAAACGTGACATGGTGCAACCATTGACACCAGCCAATTTTGCGTTCAAAAAGTCAAACGGTGCTCCCTCCTTTCCAAGCCCCGACGTGTGCCCAAACAGTGGTTTACCCCAACATATGGGGTATCGGCGTACTCAGGAAAAATTGCACAACAACTTTGGTGGTCTAATTTCTCCTGTTACCCTTGAGAAAATAAAAAATTGGGGGCTAAAAAATTATTTTTTTGGAAAAGAAATGATTTTTTTATTTTCACGTCTCTGCGTTATAAACGTCTGTGAAGCACTTGGGGGTTCCAAGTGCTCACCAGACATCTAGATAAGTTCCTTGGACGGTCTAGTTTCCAAAATGGGGTCACTTGTGGGGGGTTTCTACTGTTTAGGCACATCAGGGGCTCTGCAAACGTAACGACGACCGCAGACCTTTCTATCAAAGTCTGCATTTCAAAATGTCACTACTTCCATTCTCAGCCCTTACGTGCGCCCAAACAATGGTTCCTCCCCACATATGGGGTATCAGCGTACTCAGGACATACTGGACAACAACTTTTGGGGTCCAATTTCTCCTGTTACCCTTGGGAAAATAAAAATTTGCGAGCTAAAAAATCATTTTTTGAGGAAAAAAAAAATATTTTTTATTTTCACAGCTTTGTGTTATAAACTTCTGTGAAGCACTTGGGGGTTCAAAGTCCTCACCACACATCTAGATAAGTTCCTTGGGGGGTCTAATTTCCAAAATGGGGTCACTTGTGGGGGGGTTCCACAGTTTAGGCACACCAGGGGCTCTTCAAATGTAACATGACGCCCGCAGACCATTCCATCAAAGTCAGCATTTCATAATGCCACTACTTCCCTTCCGAGCCACGACGTGTACCCAACAGTGGTCCCCACCCACATATGGGGTATCAGCGTACTCAGGACAAACTGGACAACAACTTTTGGGGTCCAATTTATCCTGTTACCCTTGTGGAAAAAAAATTGCTGGCTAAAAATCATTTTTTTTTTAGCAAAAAAAATGATTTTTTGTTTTCACGGCTCTGCGTTATAAACTTCTGTGAAGCACTTGGGGGTTCAAAGTGCTCACCACACACCTAGATAAGTTCCTTGGTGGGTCTAGTTTCCAAAATGGGCTCATCTGTGGGGAGTTTCCACAGTTTAGGTACATCAGGGGCTCTGCAAATGTAACATGATGCCTGCAGACCATTCCATTAAAGTCTGCATTCCAAAACGTCACTACTTCCCTTCCGAGCCCCGACGTGTGCCCAAACAGTGGCCCCCACCCTCATATGGGGTACCAGCGTACTCAGGACAAACTGACAGTTTCTCCTGGTACCCTTGTGAAAATAAAAAATTGTACACTAAAAAATAATTTTTTGAGTTAAAAAAATTTTTTTTATTTTCACGACACTGCGTTATAAACTTTTGTGAAGCACTTGGGGGTTCAAAGTGCTCACTATGCATCTAGAAAAGTTCCCTAGGGGGTCTAGTTTCCAAAATGGGGTTATTTGTGGGGGAGCTCCAATGTTTAGGCACACAGGGGCTCTAAAAACATGACATGGTGTCCGCTAACGATTAGAGGTAATTTTAATTTCAAAAAGTCAAATGGCGCTCCTTCCCTTCTGAGCCCTGCCGTGCGCCCAAACAGTGGTTCCCCCCCACATATGGGGTATCGGTGTACTCAGAACACATTGCACAACAACTTTTGTGGTCCAATTTCTCCTGTTATCCTTGCGAAAATAAAAAATAACGAGCTAAAAAATCATTTTTGAGGAAAAAAAATGATTTTTTATTTTCACTGCTCTGCGTTATAAACTTCTGTGAAGCACCTGGAGGTTCAAAGTGCTCACTACACATCTATGTAAGATCCATAAGGGGTCTAGTTTCCAAAACGAGGTCACTTGTGGGGGGTTTCACTGTTTAGGCACACAAGGGCTCTCCAAACGCGACATGGTGTCCGATAACGATTGGAGCGAATTTTCCATTCAAAAAGTCAAATAGCGCTCCTTCACTTACGGATCCTGTCGTGCGCCCAAACAGTGCTTTATGATGACATATGAGGTATCAATGTATTCAGGAGAAATTGCCCAACAAATTTTAGGATCCATTTTATCCTGTTGCCCATGTGAAAATGAAAAAACTGAGGCTAAAAGAAAATTTTTGTGAAAAAAAAGTACTTTTTTTTTTTTTTTTTTTTTTACCGATCAATTTGTGAAGCACCTGGGGATTCAAAGTGATCACTATGCATGTAGATAAGTTCCTTGGGGGGTCTAGTTTCCAAAATGGGGTCACTTGTGGGGGAGCTCCAATGTTTAGGCACACAGGGGCTCTCCAAACACGACATGGTGTCCGCTAAATATTCCAGCATGTTTTCCATTCAAAAGTCAAATGGCGCTCCTTCCCTTCTGAGCCCTGCCGTGCTCCCAAACAGTGGTTTATGACCACATATGAGGTATCAGTGTACTCAGGAGAAATTGCCCAACAAATTTTAGGATCCATTTTATCCTGTTTCCCATGTGAAAATGAAAAAATTGATTCTAAAAGAAAATTTTTGTTGTAAAAATTAAAATGTCCGTTTTTTCTTTCCACGTTGCTTTAGTTCCTGCGAAACACCTGAAGGGTTAATAATCTTCTAGAATGTAGTTTTGAGTAGCTTGAGGGGTGCAGTTTTTAGAATGGTGTCACTTTTGGGTATTTTCTGCCATATAGACCCCTCAAAGTGACTTCAAATGTGAGGTGGTCCCTTAAAAAAATGGTTTTGTAAATTTTGTTGTAAAAATGAGAAATCGCTGGTCAACTTTTAACCCTTATAACTTCCTAACAAAAAAAAATTGTTTCCAAAATTGTGCTGATGTAAAGTAGACATGTGGGAAATGTTATTTCGTAACCACTTTGTGTCACATAACTCTCTGGTTTAACAGAATAAACATTCAAAATGTGAAAATTGCGAAATTTTCGAAATTTTTATCAAATTTCTGATTTTTTTCACAAATAAACGCAAAAATTATCGACCTAAATTTACCACTAACATGAAGCTCAATTTGTCACGAAAAAACATTCTCAGAATCGCTAGGATCCGTTGAATTGTTCCTGAGTTATTACCTCATAAAGGGACACTGGTCAGAATTGCAAAAAATGGCCTGGTCATTAAGGTCAAAATAGGCTGGGTCATGAAGGGGTTAAGATATTGAAAAGTGCTTGGAAGCCGTACTTAGGAGAAGTGATGAGACGGGCTGAGAGCCTTCACTTCCTATGATTAATTTGTTTAGAAAATAGGGAGGGGTTATCCCTAACCCTAAGAAAGCAAAGGGGACTAAAGCAAACATCCTGATGAAGGGGCAACCTGAAACCTGTAGATAGATTTTTTTTTTTTTTTTTTTTCCTTTGTAATGGTTGAAAAAAGTTATTACTTACCGTGAGTCGGATAATCTCTCAAACCCTCAGCTTGGCTGGGATTCAGAAGGTGCGCATGGAAGAGAGGGGGATGGTTGGGATCTACCGCCCCTCGCGGAGTAATACCAGTCTTGTCATGATTTGCATATCCACAGTCCATACTTGCTTTGTCTTCTGGGCTCCTGTTTTTTGTTACAGGTTATGTTTGACCACACAAAATCCAGAGTGATGACCATGGGCTTATGGTAGCAGCTGGCTGACTTATACGTTTATGTGAGTGGCAGGGTTGCCACTCAGAGGGTAATATTTGTTTTCTTGTTACGAACATACATTTTTTTGTGTGTGTATCCAGAGTCCATTCGGAAGCGCTTTAATAAAGCCCTTTTTTTCTGTTTTCTATCCCTGTAAAGTCCAATGTGTAATGAAAGAAGATCTCAGAATCACTTGGATTGAAAGCAGCTCTTAGAGCGATACATGTTAGATCTGTTAATTGTGCCTGGGCAGAAATGCCAAAACGTAAGGTGTCAGTAAGAGGTTAATATGTGCAATGAATAGACAGGAAAGGGGTCTGATCGTATAGGGGATCGAATCGATTGGATAAAACATACTGATCGCCTGGGGTTCCTGCCAATGCTACCATGACCTAAGCTGCAAAGTGCCCAGCCGGAATGGAGCTGGAGTCAAGCATGCCCCCCCCCCCCCCCCCCCCCCCGTGCCATTCATTCTCACCGAGTCACCAGCCAAGAGCTTACTCGCCTGTCTCTGGCAGTCCCATTAAGAATTGTTGGAAATCCAGCCTATTAATAAGGGGCACTTCTGAGCTCTGTTCTCTGGATCAGTCCCAGTGGTGGAACCTTCTGGAAGTTATGCCTTAATCCTTGGAGAGGGGATGAAGTTAAAACTTGGTGCAGCTCCTTTATTGGTAAAATTGAATAGGAAAAACCTATAGAACTTGATTAGCATGATCTGGAGGAAAGAGATTCCAAGTGGCCATATTAAACTGCAGCCATAATGAGGAGGTATCTCGAACATGTAGCTGCAAGAGAGCTTGTAGACTGACACTGAAGGGTTACTGTTCTGTTCAGGCAGTGCGATATTGCACACTGTCTCCGGAAGACGTCATGGTGAAGGCACTGAAGGACCGGTAAAGGGATGGAAGCTGCTCCGCGTGTTATTACTGCAGCAGTGGTTGGCTACTTTAAGGGGTTGTTGACCAGCAGCTTATTCTGAATAACACATAAGACTTTGGGAAGGAATTATTTTCCCTAATTGTCTCCTTTCATACACAGGATTACACAATAGTGAAAAAGACATCCGGTGACAGAGTGATTCCCATTATCCATCTCCAAGAATCAGAAGGAAGCAGCAGAAGCAAGAGCGGCCACACTGAATCCCTGTACTCCCCGATACCTGAGAAGGAGATCCTACACCTCACCGACAAGATCACTGAGCTGCTCACCGGAGAGGTGACTGCTGGGAGATTACACACTGGAGGATTCTGGGTGACAAGTGGAGAGGAGACTGCTGGGAGATTATACAGTATACACTGGAGGATTCTGGGTGACAAGTGGAGAGGAGACTGTTGGGAGATTATACAGTGTACACTGGAGGATTCTGGGTGATGAGAGGAGACTGCTGGGAGATTATACAGTATACACTGGAGGATTCTGGGTGATGAGAGGAGACTGCTGGGAGATTATACAGTATACACTGGAGGATTCTGGGTGATGAGGAGACTGCTGGGAGATAATACAGTATACACTGGAGGATTCTGGGTGATGAGAGGAGACTGCTGGGAGATTATACCGTATAGACTGGAGGATTCTGGGTGATGAGAGGAGACTGCTGGGAGATTATACAGTATACACTGGAGGATTCTGGGTGATGAGAGGAGACTGCTGGGAGATTATACAGTATACACTGGAGGATTCTGGGTGATGAGAGGAGACTGCTGGGAGATTATACAGTATACACTGGAGGATTCTGGGTGATGAGAGGAGACTGCTGGGAGATTATACAGTATACACTGGAGGATTCTGGGTGATGAGAGGAGACTGCTGGGAGATTATACAGTATACACTGGAGGATTCTGGGTGATGAGGAGACTGCTGGGAGATTATACAGTATACACTGGAGGATTCTGGGTGATGAGAGGAGACTGCTGGGAGATTATACAGTATACACTGGAGGATTCTGGGTGATGAGAGGAGACTGCTGGGAGATTATACAGTATACACTGGAGGATTCTGGGTGATGAGAGGAGACTGCTGGGAGATTATACAGTATACACTGGAGGATTCTGGGTGATGAGGAGACTGCTGGGAGATTATACAGTATACACTGGAGGATTCTGGGTGATGAGGAGACTGCTGGGAGATAATACAGTATACACTGGAGGATTCTGGGTGATGAGAGGAGACTGGGAGATTATACCGTATAGACTGGAGGATTCTGGGTGATGAGAGGAGACTGCTGGGAGATTATACAGTATACACTGGAGGATTCTGGGTGATGAGAGGAGACTGCTGGGAGATTATACAGTATACACTGGAGGATTCTGGGTGATGAGAGGAGACTGCTGGGAGATTATACAGTATACACTGGAGGATTCTGGGTGATGAGAGGAGACTGCTGGGAGATTATACAGTATACACTGGAGGATTCTGGGTGATGAGAGGAGACTGCTGGGAGATTATACAGTATACACTGGAGGATTCTGGGTGATGAGAGGAGACTGCTGGGAGATTATACAGTATACACTGGAGGATTCTGAGTGATGAGAGGAGACTGCAGGGAGATTATACAGTATATACTGGAGGATTCTGGGTGATGAGAGGAGACTGCTGGGAGATTATACAGTATACACTGGAGGATTCTGGGTGATGAGAGGAGACTGCTGGGAGATTATACAGTATACACTGGAGGATTCTGGGTGATGAGAGGAGACTACTGGGAGATTATACAGTATATACTGGAGGATTCTGGGTGATGAGGAGACTGCTGGGAGATTATACAGTATATACTGGAGGATTCTGGGTGATGAGAGGAGACTACTGGGAGATTATACAGTATACAATGGAGGATTCTGGGTGATGAGAGGAGACTACTGGGAGATTATACAGTATACACTGGAGGATTCTGGGTGATGAGAGGAGACTACTGGGAGATTATACAGTATATACTGGAGGATTCTGGGTGATGAGGAGACTGCTGGGAGATTATACAGAATACACTGGAGGATTCTGGGTGATTAGATGAAAGGAGACTGCTGGGAGATTATACAGTACACACTGGAGGATTCTGGGTGATGAGAGGAGACTGCTGGGAGATTATGCAGTATACACTGGAGAATTCTGGGTGATGAGAGGAGACTACTGGGAGATTATACAGTATACACTGGAGGATTCTGGGTGATGAGAGGAGACTACTGGGAGATTATACAGTATACACTGGAGGATTCTGGGTGATGAGGAGACTGCTGGGAGATTATACAGAATACACTGGAGGATTCTGGGTGATGAGAGGAGACTACTGGGAGATTATACAGTATACACTGGAGGATTCTGGGTGATGAGGAGACTGCTGGGAGATTATACAGAATACACTGGAGGATTCTGGGTGATGAGAGGAGACTACTGGGAGATTATACAGTATACACTGGAGGATTCTGGGTGATGAGAGGAGACTACTGGGAGATTATACAGTATATACTGGAGGATTCTGGGTGATGAGGAGACTGCTGGGAGATTATACAGAATACACTGGAGGATTCTGGGTGATGAGAGGAGACTACTGGGAGATTATACAGTATACACTGGAGGATTCTGGGTGATGAGAGGAGACTACTGGGAGATTATACAGTATACACTGGAGGATTCTGGGTGATGAGAGGAGACTGCTGGGAGATTATACAGAATACACTGGAGGATTCTGGCTGATTAGATGAAAGGAGACTGCTGGGAGATTATACAGTACACACTGGGGGATTCTGGGTGATGAGAGGAGACTGCTGGGAGATTATACAGTATACACTGGAGGATTCTGGGTGATGAGAGGAGACTGCTGGGAGATTATACAGTATACACTGGAGGATTCTGGGTGATGAGAGGAGACTGCTGTGAGATTATACAGTATACACTGGAGGATTCTGGGTGATGAGAGGAGACTGCTGGGAGATTATACAGTATCCACTGGAGGATTCTGGGTGATGAGAGGAGAGGAGACTGCTGGGGGATTATACAGTATACACTGGAGGTTTATGGGTAAGCTCGTGACGAAACTGCAGAGGCCGTGAAACGCGCGTCAAGCTGTGGTCATTATCCATACATAGTCCTTACTTGATTGCTACAGGTAAATCACGGTTTATTTTACAGTGCTTCAGATTCACTAGTGACAGCTTTATTCAGTATGTCTATTCTTGTACCACAGTTAAATAATTTGGACATATATGCCCCCATCATTGCCTGTGCAGCCTATATGTATCTGTGAATGTGTCTGGCAGCACTTGATTGGTGACTGTATTGGGCCGGTATTCCATGCTGCCATACACATTCAGAGGGCTAGTTTAGCATTGATTCAGACTTGATGTAGTGATCTGTTGTTTCCTTGTTCCATTACTGTTCTTCTGCTCCAGGTGTGACAGGTCATATAGTACCCCCTTCCTTACTATATCAGCTTTGAATATACTTTTGCACTTTAATATATATATTGTACATTTTTTACTTGATGAAATTAATAAAATTGTTATATTTTGTTATATCTGATCATATTGTTCCATCTAGTTTGCTATTGGTTCATAGTATCTAGTATTGAAGGGATCTCTGTTCAGCTGTATTAGATGATTTCTCTTGGTTTTGTGATGTCTGCCTTGTCGGTTGTCAGGTTCCTCTCAGGTGTCAGGACGTCGCTATCTATTTCTCCCTGGAGGAGTGGGCTTATATAGAAGAACACCGGGATCAGTACAAGAAGGTGAGGATGGAGGAGGAGCACCGGCATCTGGCATTACTCGGTAAGGAGATTATAGCTTTCTACACTGTTACATGTTTCTTAATAGGGAGACCATGCTCGAAACCACAAAAACACACTCATAAATGTCTTTATCATTTTTATTAGAGAAACATATTACAAATAGAGTGTACAAAATTTGCCAAATATAGTATAGAGGTTTATACAAAAGAAGAAAATGTAAGACATGCAAGGAAGTGCACAGTCAGCAAGTGACATGAGAAACAGGTATGGAGAATCAATAGAAGCGTAGAGCCAGTGGAGAGTCCCCTTCCAGAAGATACATAGCAAGCTTCACGTGGAGCTCAGCTAGTGTTTAACCATATGTGTGCCTTCCTTGTAGCCCCTGCTTCTCGTTTCGCGTATTATGCTTTCTCAATGGGTGTCATATTGTCTGCACCACCCTCTATATTAACGTCGTGGCCAGCTGCTGTTAATGCAGCACATGCGCTCCGGTCACCCCACCTACATTGCGGCTTCCTTGGGTGACCGTCAGGACTCACCGCGCTCATGTTGGGTGAGACATGCGCGTGGCCGTCGTCTGGTAACCACCTGGAATATGACGAGTGTAGGTTCACTGGGCACATACACACACTCAGCAGCCATGCTGTAGTGAAACGTGAGTGCTGCCATTTTAGGAGTGATTGCAAAACGTGATATATGTTATGTATAGCTATATTAACAAGTGGTAAAGTTTACGTGACAGAGAATTACAACTATGACACAATAATAGTGTCAATGAGATGAAGTGCAGAGGCCAGTCAGTGTTTATTATAAATCCAAAAATGGCGCTATTAAAGTGACAGTGCATGAAGTTACAGAAATCGGGGTAAAGTGACAGTGCATAAAGTTACAGAAATCGGGGTAAAGTGACAGTGCATGAAGTTACAGACATCGGGGTAAAGTGACAGTGCATGAAGTTACAGACATCGGGGTAAAGTGACAGTGCATGAAGTTACAGAAATCGGGGTAAAGTGACAGTGCATGAAGTTACAGAAATCGGGGTAAAGTGACAGTGCATGAAGTTACAGACATCGGGGTAAAGTGACAGTGCATGAAGTTACAGACATCGGGGTAAAGTGACAGTGCATGAAGTTACAGAAATCGGGGTAAAGTGACAGTGCATGAAGTTACAGAAATCGGGGTAAAGTGACAGTGCATGAAGTTACAGACATCGGGGTAAAGTGACAGTGCATGAAGTTACAGACATCGGGGTAAAGTGACAGTGCATGAAGTTACAGACATCGGGGTAAAGTGACAGTGCATGAAGTTACAGAAATCGGGGTAAAGTGACAGTGCATGAAGTTACAGAAATCGGGGTAAAGTGACAGTGCATGAAGTTACAGACATCGGGGTAAAGTGACAGTGCATGAAGTTTTAATAATAAATAAATAATTTTGGATGGAAAGTAAATATCAATCACGCCCATCCAAGGTTAAATGGATAAAATTCAAAGTGAATAGAAAAAACACATAAGGATGAACTGTACATGTCCACTCTTGTGCAACATACGGATGAAAATTGAGAGCACTCTTGCGATCAATAGAAATTAAATGCCGTTAAAGGACAACAACAATCTCATTACATTAATCCGAAAGGAGCAACTATTTTCCGTACATATAAACATGCGCGAATATAGTCATTACTTATGTGGAAATGGCAGGTACATTAAGATGGAGCTATCGTAAAGGCCGGTCCATATTTAGTTTTCTCACATATGGCCACATGTACCCCGGTCAGTGCTAGCTAGCCAGTGGCAGGGAGAGGGTCCAGGTATAGGTCCGGATAATAAGTGGCATTAACCCTAGCATGCGTGACGTCAAAAATCTACTTTTATGTTACGTGAAAATCATATGGAGAAACTCACATAAATAACTTTTACAAGTTTATTTCAAAATTGCAAAATAAGATATGAATAATGCACAACATTGTAATTATAATTTTTTGCAGAAAGCACCAATGTCGAGGTAGCTATTTTGGGAGGGCTAAATTTACCCTTCACGGTTGATCCAGTGATTTCCAAATTATTCCACAGTGTTGCTAGCAACTCAAATGACCACACGGAGACTGGGGTCTCTGTACAGGAGGGTCAAGGCAGATCACTAAGCCCCTTTATTTTAGTCACTTCTTTTATAATATTTTGCTTAATTATGAAAGGTTCTCAACTACCAATAACATCATGGTAATGCTTTACTTTGTAAGCCAATAATATTGCAAGAAAACCGGAACGTCATATATGTCCGTACCTAAATAGCGTAGAAAGTAGTATAATGGCATATTCAGAGCAATACACCCCCCCGAGCCCCTTATCTTTGCACCTGATGAGAACAGTCTGGTTTCATGTCAGCAAATGCCAATTACAAAAATTTATCTTACAGCAACAAAAACGAAACCGTCAGAGAATGGATAAAACGAAACTTCAGCTTTGATTTTAGATTTAACCCTTCACACCAAAAAACATTTTTCTTTCTAAATTTCAAACAAACATATGAAAAACACAAAGGTATATAAATCTAGAGTAAACTAGCTGCAGCTACATTTCTTTTCTAACTTTTTCTTTTAAATTTTATTGGTCTGCTAAACAATTTTCACATGTTATCTTTTCTGAAGAAGGTTCTTTACAGACGTGCAGTATCACTCAGTTTTCCTCTCTAAGTTTCTTGGACAAATGAAACAACGCTTTAGTTTTCTTTCTCCTGGCCCTGGAATATCCTGAAACTGTTCGCCGCACCGTTTTGTTGGTAGTTTAGTTTGCTGTGGCAAGCATTTCATGTTGCTTTGCTCCGTCATGTGAGGCATTACAAGTTCATGGCAAAGGTCCTTCAAGAATAGGCGTCTCCTGTCCTTCCTCATATCATCACAGGTCCTTCAGCAAGTAGCTCACAGTGTATACTGTCCTCAGTACTCTCTACACAGCTCATTACTGTGTTCAGAAGAACCTGAGATGATGTCATGGCCTTATCACTCCCTCCCAAAATCAGATGACATCCTCACATGGCATGACCCACCCTCCGGCCCCTCCACCAGCAACCCTGACTGCAAATAAAGTAACTTGAGACACAAACACTGCTGAGTACATGATAAAAATAGCAGGGGCCTAAAAGGCACCCCATTCCGTACAGATGTGGTTTTCCCCCAAAAAGCATTGTTACACCAAAATGCCTATCAAAAAATTATATGAACTTAATATTACCAACAGTGATATACTTGAGGAATACCTAGAGTTTCAAAATTTTAACTAAAGTAATTTTGCACATAATAGCAAAAAAGTAAGCACGAGGGCCTAAAAGGCCCCCGATACGCATTATAGGGTTAAGTTTGTCAGAAAACAGACATGAGCCCATGTCGCCTACATTCCAGAGAGGCTGGTCAATAGCAGGGAAGAGATCCAGGTATACAGTTGTGCTCCAAATTTTACATACCCGGCAGAATTTTTCCTTTCTCGGCCTTTTTTCAGAGAATATGAATGATCACACCAAAACTTTTTCTCCACTCATGGTTAGTGGTTGGGTGAAGCCATTTATTGTCAGACTACTGTGTTTTCTCTTTTTAAATCATAATGACAACCCTAAACATCCATATGACCCTGATCAAAAGTTTACATACCCCATTTCTTAATACCATGACCTGATCAAAAGTTTACACACCCCATTTCTTAATACCATGCATTGCCCTCTCTAACATCAATGACAGCTTGAAGTCTTTTGTGGTAGTTGTGGATGAGGTTCTTTATTTTCTCAGATGGTAAAGCTGCCTACACTTTTTGGCAAAAGCCTCCAGTTCCTGTAAATTCCTGGTTTGTCTAGCATGAACTGGGTGCTTGAGATCTCCCCAGACTGACTCATCCACAACTACCACAAAAGACTTCAAGCTGTCATTGATGTTAGAGTGGGCAATACACGGTATTAAGAAATGGGGGATGTGAACTTTTCATCAGGGTCATTTGGATGTTTTGGGTTGTCATTGTGATTTAAAAAGAGAAAAAACAGTAGTTTGACAATAAATGGCTTCACCCAACCTCTAACCATGAGTAGAGAAAAAGTTTTGGTGTTATCATTTATATTCTCTGAAAAAAGGCCAAGAAAGGAAAATTTTTCCCGGGATATGTAAACTTTTGAGCACAACTGTATATCCCGTGTTAAACAGCATCACGCTAGCCAGAATATAGGCATAAACTCCTTTTTCAGATTGTTTTCTTAGAGAACACAGATGGAAAATATAAATTTAAAAGTTCTGCTTCTCAACATCATTTTTGACTACTTCATTATTTTCATCCAGTAAAAATCCTATAGCATCTTTGACTTTTCTTTTGCTTTTGACAATCCCCCAAAATGAATTTGTATTGCTTTTGGTCTCCCTTGCAAGCCTCACTTCATTACTGGCTTTAGCTCTAACTCTTGCCCTCCATTCCCTGCAGAGAGCATTATATTCTTCTTTAGATATGCCCCCCTCTTTCCATTTAATATTCATTTCTTTCTTCCTTTATAACAAGAGATTAAGTTCTATGTTCATCCATGCTTGTCTCTTTGAAA
Organism: Dendrobates tinctorius; assembly: GCF_039654945.1. NCBI lineage: Eukaryota > Metazoa > Chordata > Amphibia > Anura > Dendrobatidae > Dendrobates > Dendrobates tinctorius. The sequence goes on from NW_027362089.1 coordinate 47,504, forward strand.
GCTTTCAATTCTTCCTTCTTTTCGAGATTGTTAGTAATTGTGCGGTGAGAGTTTCATTTAGGAAAATCTCCCATTCTTTTGGATATGTCTGCCCTTTAGAACATCCAGCCATTGGATGTTTCCTACCCTCTTTCTGAGTCCATTAAAATCTGTATTTCTGAAGGCCAACCTAAAGTGTGTGATATATAAATCCCCACAACTTATGTTTCCACTTTCAGTTCCAGTTCGGAACGTGCAGCTCTCTGGTGCCTCCTTACCCTCAAGTCAGTCAGGGAACTGCATCTAGGATAATTAGTTGCCGGAAAGGCTGCCTTGTTGCGTACTGGCTATTGGGCACTCTGCAGTGAGGGTGGTATCACCAGTCCCAGGCCGGTAATACACACACAAACCTCGATCCATCACTGCCATGGTTTCCCGATACCACAAGGGCGCTCTGCTGCCACCAGTTCCTTGTTTGATAATAGCTTATATCAGGTCAGGAACGAACCCAATAGGTAGCGTAATTTAGCGTGAAGGACGTGTCGGTTTGATCATAGAGCCAAAAGAACGAACTAGTAATTTTATAAGTTTACTCCAGAAAAGATAGGCATTGGTTACAGAAAAATACAAAAGATATTACAAAAGGAGACAAAATACAGTATATACAAACAGTTACAAATAAAAGAGAATTAAGATAAGAACTTTCTACATCTCAGTCACCTTTATGACATGTCGATGAGGAGAGGAGCACCTTCCCAAGGGAAAATGGTCCGTCAGCACAGCTTACTAGCTGGCACTCCTGGCATCTGACACCTATCTCAGTGAGAGTCAGAGATTTATGCTTTTCTCTTGCTGACCTCACTTGGGGGCTGAGTTACAGGATGTACGCCCCTTCTGGAAAAATTATTAAAACTTTCTACTTGCTATAACTCTGGCTGGGGAGCTCCCAGAGTGACAACAGGGGTATTATATGTTCTATTACAAAATTATCTTTCATTTGAGACCAAACATCTTATGTCTGTGTATTACTGGAGGAACCCTTTTCACTAGAGATGAGCGACTTTGCCTTTTTTCGGGTCGAGTCGGGTTTCATGAAACCCGACTTTCTCAAAAGTCGGGTCGAACGAAATCGGCCGATTATCGTGAAAAGTCGAAGGCCGACTGAAACGCGAAACCCAATGCAAGTCAACGGGGAAGCAAAGTCGGCAGGGAGTGGAGGACAGGAAACACACCTACAGTGCCCATTTGAATGGCAAAAACATCAATTTTTATTACTGAAGCTTGTCAACCTTAATTTACTTCATAATAATAGTTACGCACTGAAAACTGGGGGTTATTTGGCTACAGTTGTGGGAGGGGTAGGGCTGGCTCCAGGTTTTCATGTGCCCTGGGCCAAAGAGCGCCCCTTTAACACATACCACAACTCATGATGCTCCGATACAGTAGAGAAATAGCGGTATAGTACAATGAAAAATACTTCACTTTTTACATCTCATGACTGATATCGATTTTAAATTCTCCAATAGCTCCAAAAACGGACAGTATATTACTCCATACAGTAATATGGCCACCGCATAGTGCGCTATACAGAGTAATGAGGCCCATATATTTCTCCATACAGAATCATTGGTCCCATATAATGTTTGAAACAGTATATGATGAGCTCCACATAATGCTACAGTATATGTTGGTCCCCATGGATGAAGCTCCACTGTCTTATGTGCCCAAATAATGCTCCATATATAATGGGCCCCATTTCTAATGCTCCAGTGTATAATGGGCCCTGTAAATGCTGCTCCAGTGTCTGATGTCCACTATTAGTGTATGGTTGGCCCCATATATCATTCTCCAGAGTATAGTGCTCCCCAAAAATTGCTGTCCCAACATTGAAAACAATTAAACAAGTCTCGCTAGGGAATCCCTGTACTAGTCTGGACTCCTCGTCATCCCCATCTTCCATCTCACTGCACTTGGCTGTTTAGGCAGAGGGCATACAGACGTGATGTCATTGCGCTCTCTGATCAGAATATCACTGTCAGGACACGCGGAAGACGTCATGGCGGTGGAGCAGGGAGAGGTAAGTATTTCAACTTTGCAAGTGCTGTGATCCGGAGCAAGCAGGGGGGGCCCACTCGTTGGCGACGTCACTGGCACAGGGCCCCTCATAGTACGGCGGTGTGTGGCGGTGTGTCTGATCCCTCCCACCGGCAGAGACACTTTTGCGTACTATGAGGGGCGCTGTGCCAGTGCCGTCGCCCATGAGTATGCCCCCCACCTGCTCAAGGAACCTGCACTTTCATCTGCACCTTCCTCTTTGTCACCTTGTAAGGTGGTATAGTATGCGGGAAGGGGAACCTGAGTTTCCTCAGGGTCAGATTCTGGCTGTGTAGAGTGTGAGGGGAATGTAGTGGTCTGGGTCAATGTACCAGCAGAATCATCTAGCAGTGGCTGGGCATCAGTGCACTTGTGGCGTCCCCAGGAGTATGGTCGCCACAGTGGCATTACCTTCCTCCTAGGGAGTGTGATGTCATGCTTGGGAGCAACGAAGGATCTCTCTAGCAGTTCAACCAACACACAACACATTTCCCACTCCAGACCAGCAGGGAGACCTCTGAACCTGACTGCTGAGGAGCTGCTCTCTGTGGTCGGGAGGAGGTAAGTTAGGGCACTCTGTGCAGGGAAGGGGAAGTGTGTGGACGTGAGAAGGGGAGCTGGAGGATGAGCAGAGTTAAGGCGCACTCCTAGCTGGAGCGCATGGTCCGGATTCCGGTCTCCGAGTTTGTAGGGACACTGACGTTCCTGCAGCAGAAACCGGAGGAAGTAGCAGCTGTAAATGCTCTGTACCCGAGTAAGGCTCAGAGGCCCCAGCATCGACGTGTGGGAGCCAGAAGGAAAAGGCTACGGCTGCCTGCCATACGAGAAAGTTCCAAAAGAGAGTCAACAGGGGGAACTTCATTGAATTCAGCACTGCGAGTACCTCAGATAAGCGCTAGAACGGAGGCCACACTTCCTATCTGCAGAGAGAGAATTCGAAATTGGCTTCCAGGCTGACCAACTCCTTCTCCATCTGTACTCTGGGTCCTGGACGGCACTTACCAAGTACAGGTAAAGGAACTGCACGAATGTGTCTGTCCTCTTTCTCCTGCGCCTGGCGCACGGCTCTGCTACATTCTGCACTGCACACCATCTACCAACTCTTTCATCTGCCCTGCGACTACAGCCCTACCTGTGCAGGGCTTCTACATCTTAGCTGCACCACATCATCTGTCCCAGAGAAGCGACACTGCAGCGCTGGTCAATCTAATCAGAAACCACAGGTGACGTCATGTATCATTCACCTATAAACGTAATTCACTCCTTTGCATGGACGTCCAGGGCCAAGGAACGGGTCACCACCACCGTAACACATCCCTGTGAGACACCGGCTCGGTACCGATTAACCCCACTCCCCTGGCTGGCCACCCACACTTCATGTCAGATTCATCTTGGACTTGGGAATTCACGATTTGGCTTGATAACCCAGGCATGGTATGATAGAAAGAGCTACATGGACTAATGGGAAGTGTGGCCTGCTGCATCATTCACTTTTGGTGGGGGTGAAGGACACAAGGAAAGGGGTTCTTCCTGACCAGGAGCCAGCACTTGACGACTCAGTGCTTGCATTTTTTGAAACTTCAGAAGAGGAGGGCATATTTGCTGGAGTCTGTTTCGGCAATGTAAGCCAAAACCAGTTCCTTATGCTCCGCCTTTAAAAGCGGTTAACCTACTCCCAGAAAAGGTAGCCTTCCATGCGTTCTGGAGCCAGACCATGACGCAGGCTCAACACCTCCTGCCTTAGCTGCTATTGTGCTTTTGCACTACCAGCAGATGCACCACCACCATCAGCACCAGCTGGCCCCCCCACGCCCACGTCCGCGGCCTCTTCCACCAAACTTCAAAATTTTGCAGAAAATAGACCCAAAATAATATCAGATATATGGCACTGTATCGGAAGCGTACAGCTCTATTCAGTCAAAGGATAATTGTCAATCTCCCTATATATTCCATCAGTCACACAGAGATGCTCACAGGCTCAGTATGGATTAGACAAAAATATAAAAATTAGACAAAGTGTACAGTATCATCAGATAGCAGGTATATATAGTATAGTTTAAACATTCTAAATCTCCGTAGATATTTGAGGAGGCAGACACAGACGCTCTCAGGTTCCGTATTGGATTACAACACAATCTAAAAAGCCGTAAAACGGTGATGGATCTCAAGAGTACAGCTGTACACAGTGTAGGTGTCATTTTTGTCAATTTCAGTATTTATTTCCACAGTCAGAAAATAACTCTCACTTGGTCAGTTTGGATTAGACCTGAATATAACAAGCAGTAAATGGGTAATGTATCACAAGCATAGAGCTGTATACAGTGTTGGGGTAATTTTTAAATGTACATCTAAATTGCAGGAGTAACCCATAGACACTCACACGCTCAGGATGGATCACACCACAATATAACAAGAAGATCCGCAAGAAATAATCACACATGTGGGACAATGTTCCAGGTGTCAATGATACACTTAGAGTGGTGGGTGGAGGAGGACTTCCTGGCAGAAAGGTTCAGTATCACCAGATACCAGGTATATATAGCATAGTTTAAACATTAACAATGTACTTCTATATATCAGGAGTAGTGTTGAGCCACCCCGCTAGTTTTGTGTTATGAGTTCATTTTCCCCTTCACCATTGAGGTCTGATGAACTCCCTCTTCTGGTGAAGGAAGGTAGTGAGGCTGATTACCAAGCACCTGAGCTGGGAGAGGATGACTGGGCGACGGGGATCTCTGACTGGATATAAGGCAGCCGACGCCCTTCTGCCTCACTGGTGATTTCTCTGTGGAATTCTAGGAGACCAGTCTGATTCCTGCTCCTCAAAAGCTAAGTTTTCTGCTTTGCCTTTTTGCATTTGTGTTTTGGTTTTAGTTTGCCTTGCTTTTCTGGATTCTGCCATTCCCTGCTGGGGTGAGCTGAATTCCTTTTTGTCGGTTTGCTCTGTCTTCAGAAAATACCTGAGTACTGATATAGTCTTTTTGAAGCCTAGCGTCTTCAGGGCTTTTTTCCCTGTCTGTCTGTTGGCTCTTATTTTGATAGGGTTTTTCGCAGATTGCAGACAGCAGCCTTCCTATCCTGTCCTATCTAGTTAGCTTGGGCCCCATCATTTGCTCAGTCTATCTTTCTATCTGTGTTAGTGTTTTTTCTTCTTGCTTCACCGTCATTATATGTTGGGGGCTGCCTATTGCTTTGGGGTCTGCTCTGGGGCAGTTTAGATTTCCCTTTCTGTCTTTAGGCTAGGCAGTTCTCCGGCTGTGATCGAGGGGTCTAGGGCATCGTAGGAACCCCCCACGGCTACTGCTAGTTGTTGATAGGTTCAGGGGTCTGCAATCCGATAGCTGCCAACTTCTCTGGTTTTCTGGACTTAGCTAGCATTTCTGTTTTTGCCTCCTACGGTGACTCATTCATAACAGTTTTGGTTCGTCGCACAGGAGGCAAGTTCGCCGAATGTTCCTCGAACGTTCAAAGAACACCGTCGAACCCCATTGAAAACAATGGCAGGCAAACACAAACACATACAAACACATAGAAAGCAATTACAAAACACCTTAAAAGGTGTCCCAAAGCAGACAAAATGCTCAGAAGACAATAATAACATATGGAAAAGGGAAACTACATTTAGAAAAGAGGTGGAGGAGTAAAAGGAGGAGGTGGAGGAGACACAGATATAGGCTTGTCATGCCTTTATGAAGTCAAGAAAGGCTGGAATAAAAATTGTAAAATACAAACCAAAAAAAAAAATTCTGAAATCGAACACGATCATATACCGTCTGACTTCCCACCAATAAATTATGCCAACTGCCGATGGGGTGGCGTTATTCCCACGAAACTCCAAACTGCGTCCATGAAGGCAAAGTGTTTGGTTTCCGGGGGCTGTATGATTGCAAAACTGAACCTTAAAGGAATGTTCAAAAGGGCACCACCAGGAGTGGAGCCTGTGGCTTAATTGGACTCCACCTGGGAAACCACAACCATACAAGCTACAGAAAAGATGGACAGATTGCAAGCTTTGTCGATTCTGTGTGTGGTGTGGTATGTCCGTTTGTAGTTGTGCTAGCGATTTCTCAGCTTTATTTCGTTAACGACCGAGACTCCGGCATGCCCCCGCAGTACGCGTCAAGCTTACTAGAGGGATACGCGAGGCTTTGGCACGCGAGATCGAGCAATAACAGGTCTGTCATGCCCTTACATGTCCGGGGCTGCATGCGCGCTACACTGAAAGGACCAGCTTTTGTCGCTTACAGGTGCTGATAACCCGCTGAACACCGTTAGTGATGGGGATCTGGGATTCCAATTATTCCCTGTGAACGATGATTTCCCAGTAAGAGCAGGTCAACCGCAATTACGGAATTAGGCCTAACCGTCATTCCTGACAAAATGAAAAAATTACGTGACCAAACCACAGGTGCTGTAGCTTGCTTAACAGCTCGGCAGCCGTTCTCAGGCCCAGTATGGATTCAATAACATTGTAGAAAGTTGATAAAGGGTACAGTTTCACCGGATAACACGTATATATGTAGCATAGTTCACACATTAAAAACCTATGTCTATATATCAGGAGGCAGGCTCAGACAGTCTCAGGCCCAGTATGGATTAGACGTGATTGGACAAAGGTGACAAAGGGTAACGTATCACCGGATTACAGGTATGTATAGCATAGTTTACACATTAAAAACCTATGTCTATAGATCAGGAGGCAGGCTCAGACGGTCTCAGGCCCAGTATGGATTAGACGTGATTGTACAAAGGTGAGAAAAGGGTACATGATCACTCGATAGCAGGTATATATAGCATAGTTTAAACATTTAAAATCTCCGTGTTCTCAGTATGGATTAGACAACAATCTAAAAAGTAGAAAAAAGGAAATGTTTTTGAAGCGTACACCAGTTTACACTTTTGGTGGTATTTTTAAATCTTCATATATATTTCTGTCTCAGTAAGACAGTCCAGCCTCTCCGCAATAGGAAATGAGATGCATACAATTACTGACATAAAGTCTAGTGATTGCAGAAATCTAGGAATTAATAATCACGGGAAAAACTTCCGTCACAATTCTCAGAGGCGATGCTGACCCTCAATTAATTTGTGTGTTGAGACAGTGAAAACATAACTTTGTGAAGAAAGTGTTGCTGTATCGCACTTCCGTTGATCCCATCAGTGTTACTCATCTCCATCAAATTTTTATCACAGGGAGAGATGTAAACATGTTGCTCACTGCCTATCATGATCTGTCACGTAACTTTGGAGTGCAAAAGACAGAAGCCACAGGCCGTAGGCGATTATATGGGATTGGCATGAGAGGGCACATTTAAAAGTGTGCGCCGGAATGTCACACGTCTGTGAGTAGGAAAACTGTGAAAGCTGATGATAAACCACCACTGCATGTCATTGTGAGTCGACATCCATAAGAAATGGAAGCCATTGATCATCTGAAGCTAGATCCCGGCCAGCGGGACAGGGCATAGCTACGTCTTAACCATCATCTATCAGTTCAACAAATTTGCAGTGGCAGTCCCAGTGAAGGATTTGACAGCCCCGACTACACAGCGGAGGAGCAGGGAGAGGTAAACATCGCAAATGCTGTGGCCCTGCCCAAGCAAGGGGGGCACACTCGTGGGTGTTGGTACTGGCACTGGGCCCCTCATAGTACGGTGGTGTGTCTGACGGCGGGTGTGCACCCCACCCGTCAGAGACACTTGATTGCACTATGAGGGACCCTGTGCCAGTGCCCGCGCCCAAGAGTCGGCCTACCCACCTGTCCAGGGCAACGGCAATCGCACGGTTGTGTGCGCTAGGTGGTGACCCCGACCATTGGGGGGGAGGCAGCCCAGTTAGTAACATAGTAATTAAGGTTGAAGGGAGACTTTAAGTCCATCTAGTTCAACCCATATCCTATCCTAACTTGCCCTAACATGTTGATCCAGAGGAAGGCAAAAAAAACCCCATGTGGCAAACAGTAAGCTTCACATTGGGGAAAAAAATTCCTTCCCGACTCCACATACGGCAATCAGACTAGCTCCCTGGATCAACGCAACACTAAGGAAACTAGTGTATATACCCTGTAATATTATACTTTTCAAGAAAGGCATCCAGTCCCTTCTTAAATTTTAGTAGGGAATCACTCATTACAACATCATATGGCAGAGAGTTCCATAGTCTCACTGCTCTTACAGTAAAGAATCCGCGTCTGTTAGTATGCTTAAACCTTCTTTCCTCCAGACGTAGAGGATGCCCCCTTGTCCCCGTCACAGGTCTAAGAGTAAAAAGATCATTAGATAGGTCTTGGTATTGTCCCCGCATATATTTAGTAAAACGAAAAAAGTGGTTTGGTACCGTGTTAGCCAGTAGAACAGGCATATCAGCCTGATGAAGGGACATAAGCAGTCTCGAAAGCTTGCTTTGTAACAACATTCACTATTATTTGTTAGCCATTGAAAGGTATCATACCCACAAGATTCCTAATTTGTTTCTCTCACTGAGAGCACTTTATATATTTTTCGCATATATTTATACATTGTAATAAGATCACCCCTAAGCCTTCAATTCTCCAAACTAAATAACCCCAAGTGTAATAACCTGTCTTGGTATTGCAGACCCCCTAGTTCCCTAATAACCTTGGTCGCTCTTCTCTGCACCCGCTCCAGTTCAGCTATGTCTTTCTTATACACCGGAGACCAGAACTGTACACATTGTAAGGATTCGACTCGCTTAGGTGCAGCGGGAGACAAACATGAGGCACGTTCCTTTAAAATTTCACAGGGTTTATTACTCCATAAACCAGAGACAGCACATAAACAGTCCTTCGCTTGGCTGTGTTCCCTCAGATCCTGTGCACACAGGCCAGGGCAATGTCCAGAGCAGCGCTCTATCTGCAGCCGCAGACACAGGAAGGCTTCTCCTTCCTTGGAACCCAGATCACTTTCTGTAGTGTCCCACCTGGACACATGGAAGTCTGTCCACACTCTGCCAGACTCCCTCACACTCTCCCTCACATATGCGAAACACCTTTAATTACATAGCCCTGTAACCACACCCATAGGTGAGGTATGGATCACATGAGCTGGTCACATGGTCAGGACTTCACCACAGGTCCTGAGCATACACATATCTTCAGGCAAAACGGAGTACAGTCCGCACCCAGTGCACTAAATTACATCTTTAGTGCTCATGTACACTATAGGCAAAATACTCCGGGTTGCATCGCAGGGAGCTTCCCTCCATGTGACATATCTCCCATTAACCACGCGATCACCTGTCACACCACAACAGTATTCTAAGTGTGGTCGCACTAGTGACTTATATAGAGGTAAAATTATGTTCTCCTCATGAGCATCTATGCCTCTTTTAATGCATCCCATTATTTTATTTGCCTTTGCAGCAGCTGCCTGACACTGGCCACTAAATGTGAGTTTGTCGTCCACCCATACACCCAGGTCTTTTTCAGTGACCGTTTTGCCCAGTGTTTTACAATTAAGCACATAATTATACATCTTGTTCGTTCTACCCAAGTGCATGACCTTACATTTATCCCCATTAAAGCTCATTTGCCATTTATCAGCCCAAGCTTCTAGTTTACATAAATCCTCCTGTAATACAAAATTGTCCTCCTCTATATTGATTACCCTGCAGAGTTTAGTGTCATCTGCAAATATTGAAATTCTATTCTCTATGCCCCCTACAAGGTCATTAATAAATATGTTAAAAAGAAGCGGGCCCAAAACTGACCCCTGTGGTACCCCATTGCTAACCGTGACCCAGTCCGAGTGTGCTCCATTAATAACCACCCTTTGTTTCCTATCCCTGAGCCAGCTCTTAACCCACCTACACATATTTTCCCCTATCCCCATTGTTCTCATTTTATGTATCAACCTTTTGTGTGGCACCGTATCAAAAGCTTTTGAAAAGTCCATGTACACCACGTCCACTGCATTCCCTTGGTCCAGTCCTGAACTTACCTATTCATAAAAGCTTATCAGATTAGTCTGACAGGAACGGTCCCTTGTAAACCCATGTTGATATTGGGTCATAAGGTTATTCTTCTCCAGATACTCCGGTATAGTATCTCTTAGAAAACCCTCCAGGATTTTACCCACAGTTGAGGTTAAACTTACTGGCCTATAATTTCCAAGTTCAGTTTTTGTCCCCTTTTTGAATATTGGCACCACATTTGCTATACGCCAGTCCTGTGGTACAGACCCTGTTATTATGGAATCTTTAAAGATTAAAAATAATGGTCTATCTATGACTGTGCTTAATTCCTGCAGTACTCGGAGGTGTATCCCATCCGGGCCCGGGGATTTGTCAATTTTAGTGATTTTTAGACGCCGCCGTACTTCCTGCTGGGTTAAGCAGGTGATATTTAATGGACAATTTTTATCCCTGATCATGTTATCCGTCATGGGATTTTCTTGTGTAAACACTGTTGAAAAAAAGTCATTTAGCATATTGGCTTTTTCCTCATCCTCATCCACCATTTCACCCAGACTATTTTTAAGGGGGCCAACATTATCATTTTTTAGCTTCTTACTATCTATGTAGTTAAAGAATATTTTGGGATTATTTTTACTTTCTCTGGCAATGAGTCTCTCTGTCTCAATCTTTGCTGTCTTGATTTGCTTTTTACAGAATTTATTTAATTTTCTGTATTTATTTACTGCCTCATCACTACCTACTTGCTGTAATTCTATAAATGCTTTATTTTTATCTCTTATTGCGCCCCTTACAGCTCTATTTAGCCATAGTGGTCTCCTCCTATTTCTCGCAGGTTTATTCCCATACGGTATATATTGTGCACAGGTCCTATTCAGGAGGATAATAAACGTCTCCCATTTTCTTTGTGTATTTTTATGTCTAAGGATATCGTCCCAGTTAATTTCACCAAGATCATCTCTCATCCGTTGGAAATTTGCCTTCCTGAAGTTTAGTGTCCTTGTAGCCCCTCTACTACACATCTTATTAAAGGATACATGAAAACTTATTATCTTGTGATCACTATTCCCCCAGTGACCCTCAACCCTTACATTTGATATGCGGTCCGGCCTGTTGGGTAATATTAGGTCTAGCAGTGCCCCCCCTCTTGTTGGGTCCTGAACCAGTGGTGAAAGGTGATTGTCTCTCATAGTTGTCAAAAACCTATTACCTTTGCTGGAGCTGCAGGTTTCGGTTCCCCAATGTATTTCGGGGTAGCTGAAGTCCCCCATAATAATGACTTCTCCTTGAGTCGCTGCTTCATCTATTTGCTTTATGAGGATATTCTCTGTTGCTTCCATTATTTTTGGAGACTTATAACAAACCCCTATCAGTAATTTATTATTTTCCCCCCTCCCCTTATCTCCCCCCACATGGACTCTACATTTTCATTAGATTCATATATATTATCACGAAGGATGGGTTTTAAGGATGATTTTACATATAAACACACGCCTCCCCCTCGTTTATTAGTACGGTCATTTCTGAACAGACTATAGCCCTGTAAATTAACCGCCCAGTCATGGCTCTCGTCCAGCCATGTCTCAGATATCCCCACCATGTCAGAATTATGCTCCAACAACATTAACTCCAATTCCTCCATCTTGTTGGCGAGGCTTCTGGCATTAGTATACAGTACATGCACTTTATGTATCTCTCTGTACCTCTATTCTTTCTTAAATTATTAACTGTTCTAACCCCACCCCCCATGCCACCCCCACCCCCAATTTCATTATTTGTGCCCAGGTCTGCACTGTCTTCCCCTCCTATAAAAGGAATACCCTCCCCCCCCGTCCCTAGTTTAAACACTCCTCCAACCTTCTAGCCATTTTCTCCCCCAGCACAGCTGCACCCTCCCCATTGAGGTGCAGCCCGTCCCTAGCGTAGAGCCTGTAGCCAGCTGAGAAGTCGGCTCAGTTCTGCAGGAACCCAAACCCCTCCTTCCTACACCAATTCCTGAGCCACTTATTAACCTCCCTAATCTCCCGTTGCCTCTCTGGCGTGGCACGTGGTACAGGAAGTATTTCCGAAAATACCACCTTGGAGGTCCTTGCTTTAAGCTTACAGCCTAATTCCCTGAAATCATCTTTAAGGACCTTCCACCTACCTCTAACTTTGTCATTTGTGCCAATGTGCACCATGACCGCTGGATCCTCACCAGCCCCTCCCAGTAATCTGTCAACCCGATCAGCGATGTGTCGGACTCGAGCGCCAGGTAGGCAGCACACCGTTCGACGATCCCTGTCTTTGTGACAGATTGCCCTATCTGTTCCCCTAATAATTGAGTCTCCCACTACCAGAACCTGTCTGGCCTGCCCTGCTCTCCTATTTCCCCCCTTGCTGGAGCAGACACTCCTCCGGCTTTCAGAGGACATGCATTGCTGCAGCAGTGCTACTCCTGCACTAACACTCCCCTCATCTGCCAACTTAGCAAACTTATTGGGGTGTGCCAGATCAGGACTAGCCTCCCTGGTGCTCTTCCCTCTATCCAGCCTTCTAACTGTCACCCAGCTAGCTGCTTCATTGTCCTGCAGCTCCAAACTAGCATCCCCCCCCCTCATCTAGGGAGGTTTACAAAATGGCATATGTTGATCTGGGACATTCAGCTGCTGCTAAAGGCGAAATTGGTCAAGTCCGAGGAAGAGGAGGACCAAAGCAAGCCATTTTTCTGGCAACCTATGTGTCATCAGGGTAAGGTGGGACAAAATCCTTGGAAACCCATGCATGGTTCATTTTAATGAAGGTTAGATCATCCACATTTTGGGTCGACAGACAGGTCCTTTTTTCTGTCAGGATTGATCCAGCTGCACTGAAGATTCTCTGATAGCACACTTGCAGCTGGGCAAGCGAGCTCCTGTAAGGCATATTGTGCCATTTCAGGCCAGGTGTCCAGTTTAGCGGCCCAATAATCAAATGGGAATGACCTGTGAGGGAGAACATCGATATGGGACGAGAAGTAGTTTGTACCCATAGTTGACAACTGCTGTCTCCTGTCACTTTCAATCGATGCAGTATTACCAGTCGTGTGAGCGGGACTTGAAAAATCAGTCCACAACATGGTCATGAAACCCCTGTCTCCAACGCCACTTCTGATGTGTGCACCACGAACACCTCTTCCAAGCTGCCCCCGGCCCCTACGGCTCGTGTGAGAACCATCACCGCTGCTGTGTGCTGGGAATGCCTCAACCAACCGGTTTACCAGAGTTGCTTGTTTGTTAGCCAATATTAGGTCAAGGTTCTCCTGTGGCATTATGTTTTGGAATTTGCCTTTATAGCGTGGATCCAGGATGCTGGCCATCCAGTAGTCGTCATCATTCATCATTTTAGCAATGCATGGGTCCCTTTTTAAGATCTGCAAGGCATAATCTTACATGTGGGCCAATGTTCCCGGTGTCAATGATGCACTGCGAGTGCTAGGTGGAGGAGCACTTTCTGGCAAATCCACATCCCTCCAGTCACGCACAAACCCTGTACCAGACCTTGCCACGCCAACATTTTCTCTTGCCCCACGAGAAGCATCCTCCTCCCCTAAATAATCATCCCCATCATCATCCTCCTCCTCTTCCTCTTCTTCCTCCACCTCGTCCAGGAGAGGTCCCGGAGCAGACAATGGCTGACTGTCATCAAGGCTTCCCTCCTCTTCCTCCTCATCTACCTCGGCTGCAGACGCCTGCTCCTTAATGTGCGTCAAACTTTGCATGAGCAGACGCATAAGTGGGATGCTCATGCTTATGATGGCATCGTCTGCGCTTACCAGCCGTGTGCATTCCTCAAAACACTGAAGGACTTTACAGAGGTCTTTCAGCTTCGACCACTGCACACCTGTCAACTCCATGTCTGCCCTCAGAGTGCCTGCCCGTGTATCCTCCCACAAATGCATTACGGCCTGCCTCTGTTCGCACAGCCGCTCAACCATGTGCAGGGTGGAGTTCCACCTTGTTGCAACGTCGATAATTAGGCGGTGCTTGGGAAGGTGGAGCAATTGCTGCAGCTTCTGCATATGACTGGAGTGTACCGGTGACCGGCGGAGGTGCGAGCACAGTCTTCGAACCTTATGGAGCAGGCCTGTTAACTCCGGATAATTAGTGAGGAAGCACTGCACCCCCAGGTTCAAGGTGTGAGCCAAGCAAGGTATGTGTCTGACTTTTGAAAGGGCTATGGCTGCCACAAAATTCCGGCCGTTATCACTAACTACCTTGCCTGCCTCAAGATGTAGACTGCCCAGCCATGACTCAGTTTGTCGCTGAAAGTAGTCGGCCAGTACCTCCGCGGTGTGTCTGTCGCCCAAACACATCATCTGCAACACAGCCTGCTGACGCTTTCCACTAGCTGATCGATAGGGGGACACCTCGTGTGCAACACTGGCAGCTGCGGATGGAGTGCTCGTGCGACTGCGCTCTGTGGACGAGCTTTCGCTTCTGGAGGAGGTGGGTCGAACGCCTACAGCCAACTGTTTCCTATACCGTGGGCTAGGCAGCACTGTCCCACCACCGCTGTCCCCTGTGGACCCTGCATCCGCCACATTAACCCAGTGCGCAGTGATGGACACGTAACGGCCCTGGCCATGCCTACTGGACCATGCATCAGTTGTGAGGTGCACCTTTCCACTCACTGATTGCTTGAGTGCATGGACAATGCGGCTTTCACATGAAGGTGGAGGGCTGGGATGGCTTTGCGAGAAAAGAAGTGGCGACTGGGTAGGTCATAGCGTGGTACTGCGTAGGCCATGAGTTCGCGGAAAGCTGCGCTTTCAACCAACCGATAGGGCATCATCTCTAACGAGATTAGTTTGGCAATGTGGGCGTTCAAACCCAGTGTACGCGGATGATAGGATGAGTACTTTCTTGTCCTACTCATAGTCTCTGGTAAGGTGAGCTGGACTTGAGAGCTGCATATGGTGGAACTAGCGGTGGACATGGCGGACTGAGAGAGGGTTGATGATGATGATGGAGTTGGTGTTCTTTCTGATGGCCTAGATTCAGTCTTTCGTTGATATAACATTTTGATTCCCTGACTGCTTTTGCCTAGCGACGACACCTCAACATTTGCTGCTGGTGGTGTGCTAACCGGTGGGCTTACAGTGGGGGAAACAATGTAGTGTTGCTGACTACCTTCTTTGGGAGCAATTGCACATGTGGTGCGTGAGGTTTGGTAGTCCGTCCACGCTTGCAAGTGCATGGTGGTTAAATGTCTAAGCATGCAACTAACTGGTATATAAAATTTCTCAGATTTTTCCCTCGGCTAAAGGTCTTCGCGCACTTCTTACAGATAACCTTTGCCTGATCATTAGGATTTTGTTCAAAAAAGTGCCACACTGCACTCTTCCTACTATGGAAGACATTTTGAGACCTTGCACGCTGTGCTATTTTGACCGTCTGGCCAAGCTGTCCTGCAACTCTTTTGGTTTTTGTAACCCGTTTTTGGACTGCTCCGGGCCTGCCAGATAACAGCTGTTGCGATGTCGATGCCTGCTGCGGATGCTCCTCCTCTTCTGAGCTATTGGCAGCGGCACCCTCTTCCCCCAATGGATGCCAATCTGGGTCAACAACTGGGTTATCCATCACCTCCTCTTCAATGTCATGTGCACCTTCCTCTGTGTCACCATGTATGGTGGTATAGTATGCGGGAAGGGGCACCTGAGTTTCATCAGGGTCAGATTCTGGCTCAGTACACTGCAATGTAGTGCTCTGAGTGAATGTACCAGCAGATAAATCTAGAAGTGGCTGTGCATCAGTGCACTCCATGTCAGATTCATCTTGGACTGGGGAATTCACGATTTGACTTGATAACCCAGGCATGGTATGAGAAAAGAGCTCCATGGAGTAATCTGTAGTGTGGCCTGCCGCATCCTTCACTTTTGGTAGGGGTGAAGGACACAAGGAAAGGTGTTGTTCCTGACCAGGAGCCTCCACTGACGACGCAGTGCTTTTATTTTTTGTAACTTCAGAA
This sequence comes from Dendrobates tinctorius, assembly GCF_039654945.1. Lineage (NCBI taxonomy): Eukaryota > Metazoa > Chordata > Amphibia > Anura > Dendrobatidae > Dendrobates > Dendrobates tinctorius. The sequence continues at coordinate 63,497 of NW_027362089.1, forward strand.
GAAGAGACGATAGAGCTGGAGGCTGTGTCAGCAATGTAAGCCAAAACTTGTTCCTGAAGCTCCGGCTTTAAAAGCGGTTTACCTACTCCCAGAAAAGGGAGCCTACGAGGCCTTGTGGAGCCAGACAACGACGCCGGCTCACCACCTGCTGCCTTAGGTGCTATTGTGCTTTTTCCACAACCAGCAGAAGCACCAACACCACCATCAGGACCAGCTGGCAACCCCCACCCACTTCCACAGCCTCTTCCACCATACTTCTTCATTTTTTTGAAAAAGGTACCCAAAATAACAACAGCTATATGGTAATGTAAAACAAGGTAAAGGGTCTATAGAGTATTGGTGAGAATTTGAATCTCACTGTAGATTGGAGGACGCTGAACTATTGTCTCAGGCCCAGTAGAGATTACACCGCAATGTGACAGGCAGAGATTGGATGGTGTATGAGAAGGCAGAAGCTGTATATAGTATTGGTGAGAATTTGAATCTCACTGTAGATTGGAGGATGCTGAACTATTGTCTCAGGCCCAGTAGAGATTAAACCGCAATGTGACAGGCAGAAATTGGCTGGTGTATGAGAAGGCAGAAGCTGTATATAGTATTGGTGAGAATTTAAAGCTCACTGTAGATTGGAGGATGCTGAACTATTGTCTCAGGCCCAGTAGAGATTACATCGCAATGTGACAGTCAGAAATTGGCTGGTGTATGAGAAGGCAGAAGCTGTATATAGTATTGGTGAGAATTTGAATCTCACTGTAGATTGGAGGACGCTGAACTATTGTCTCAGGCCCAGTAGAGATTACACCGCAATGTGACAGGCAGAAATTGGCTGGTGTCTGAGAAGCCAGAAGCTGTATATAGTATTGGTGAGAATTTGAATCTCACTCTAGATTTGAGGACGCTGAACTATTGTCTCAGGCCCAGTAGAGATTACACCGCAATGTGACGGGCAGAAATTGGCTGGTGTATGACTAACTACAAGGTGTATATGGAATTGGGCAGAATTGGAATCTCCCTAGAGTGTAGGTCTGTAACAACGGACAAACTCCTCGGCTTTTTCTTACAGAGTCACACACAGCTTCAATTTGGCCGCTGAACTATTGTCTCTGGCCCAGGACAGATTACACCGCAATGTGACAGGCAGAAATTGCCTAGTGTATGACTAACTACAAGGTGTATTTAGAATTGGGCAGAATTGGAATCTCCCTAGAGTGTAGGTCTGTAAGAACGGAAAAACTCCTTGGCTTTTCCTTACAGAGTCACACACAGCTTCAATTTGGCCGTGATAACAGTACTGTGTGAGGAGCGTACACCGCTGTACGGTGTGTGAAAAAATGAACGCTCAGTAACTCACCAGGACAAAACAATAAAATTTGGATTGCTTTGAAAAAAGCAGTTTGCTCAGCAGTGTGAAAACAGCAATGCAGCTGTCACATTGTAGAAGGATCAACTTTATTCTCATTTGCACAAGGAAAGACTAGAAGCAATGGGATGAAACTGAATGGGAGGAGACACAGATTAGATATTAGAAAAAACTTTTTGACAGTTAGAGTGATCAATGAGTGGAACAGGCTGCCACGAGAAGTGGTGAGTTCTCCTTCAATGGAAGTCTTCAAACAGAGGCTGGACAGACATCTGACTGGGATGATTAGGGAATCCTGCTTTGAGCAGGGGGTTGGACCAGATGGCCCAGGAGGTCCCTTCCAACTCTACCATTCTATGATTCTATCAGGGAGCCTTAAAAGGCAGCCTAATAACCAACAGAGCTGATGCACCAAAATATAGCCTCCCCTTGCACTGCACAGTAACTGGTGTGTTGTACAGGCTAAATCGCTAGCAGCAGAAGTAGTTTTTGGTATCTTCTTCCCTGCCTAACGCTCTCCCTACAGAATCAGCAGCAGCAGCAACTCTCCCTGTTCTGAGATCAGCATAAGTAACATGGAGGTCGGCGTGCACGCCCTTTTATACCCCCTGTGACGGCACACAAAGCAAGCCAATCACTTACATGCCCTTCACAAACATGGTGGTAACCGCTGCCTATGTCATCACGTTGCCCACAGTGTCCGTTCTTCCTGATTGGCTGAAAAAGGGCGCAAAAGCATATTTTGAAACGCGACTTTGGCGCGATGGTCGCCGACCTCGTGGCTGACCTCACGCTAAGGTCGGGTTTCGTTTCATGAACCCCGACTTTGGAGAAAGTCGGCGACTTTTGAATTTTTTCGACCCGTTTCGCTCAACTCTACTTTTCACGGTTTCTGGTGGGTGCACAGGCTGCAAAACGTTTCTGTGTGTAGCCTAAATTCTACCGATTCTGGGAATATATTTGTCCTGTCCCTATGATTATTGTGTGTCATTAAAATTGAGTTTGAATAAACAAAGGAGCTTCTAAATCCTCGGAGGGAAGAACTGCTTTTAACTAGTGAGGATCATAAACTGGCCATGTGTTGAAGGGAAGGAGGGAGGGAGAGTGTCTCACAGAGCAGGGAGAGGGAGGGGTGCAGCTACTTGCCTTCACATGGGGCTTCTTGTTTACACTGCACAAACCTAATGAGGGTGGGGCAGCATGTCATTCACAAACCAAGGAGATGCAGCAGGCAGCCCTGGATGGGTGCTTTGGTTATTCAGGCAATAACTCATATTTTCCTGACAGCATGATCATTTCCTCCTAATTTCCCAGCCACCTTTACTTCCTCAACCATTTCCTCACTGTTGGTAAGAATTAGGTCCAAGATTGCAGATGCTCTTGTTCTCTCTTCCACCTTTTGAAATATAAAGCTGTCATCAAGAGAAGGTAAGAATTTTCTGGTCACAGCTGGTTGCCTGTGAGTCACAAGGCAAAGTAAAAGTAAGTGTATACTTGGTCAAGTTATTTGACCAAGGAATTGTTCAGGAAAACCCGGTATGGACTTATATTTTTGAAACAGACTGCAGGAAGGTAGTGGGCCAGTCTGTTTCCTCCAGCCCAGATCTTAGAAGTGACCCATGGCGACAGAGTTGAGGAAAGGAAAAAACCTTGCAGGAAGAGTTTGCGTGTGTCAGTTTTGGTCTTGCAAGCAGACAGAGGAGTGAGTCTGCAGGGCACTCCCTGTGTGAGGCAACACGTGGCCAAGCAGAGCCAAAGGGTCTGGCACCTTCAGCGAACACGGCGGTGTGATCGCTCACAACAACCAGTCTCAGACTGTCTTTGGTTTTCCCGGCTGCGAACCAGAGGAAACAGCGTGCTGTGCACTGTGTGAGTTTTTGGACATTAAACACGTTTTGTTGTGATCTTGATTGGGTCATTGCCTCATCACTGCACAGCGTGCACACCGCTGCACTGCATATGGCTGGAGAATGGAGAGCAGTGTGAACTGAGGCATACCCCAATGTGTGCTGCATGTTGTTTATTAGGCCTGCAACGCTGCATCTCAAGCCGGCTGACAAAATGGAGGAGATATTAAGACAGTTGGCCGCATCTCAAGTGCAGCAGCAGCTACAGGAGCAGCAACAAAGCAACAATTTGATTCTGCAGCAGATCGCAACTATGTGAGAGGCACGTTCCCCAGCGACCACATTCCGGTCGGAAGCTCAGTAGAAGGTCCGGTCAGTGCTGAGGAAGATGGCGCCCGAGAACGACACGGAGGCCTTCCTCACCATCTTCAAACGCGCTGCGGAGCGGGAGAACTTGCCGGAGACCCAGTGGGCAGAAGTGGTGTCCAACTTCCTGACGGAAGATGCCCAGAAGGCCTTCTTAGTCATAGTAACATAGTTAGTAAGGCCAAAAAAAGACATTAGTCCATCCAGTTCAGCCTATAAAATTCTGTCAGAATAAATCCCCAGATCTACGTCCTTCTAAAGAACCTAACAATAACTGTAAGATACAATATTGTTACGCTCCAGGAAGACATCCAGGCCTCTCTTGAACCCTTCGACTGAGTTCGCCATCACCACCTCCTCAGGCAGGGAATTCCAGATTTTCACTGCCCTAACAGTAAAGAATCCTCTTCTATGTTGGTGGAAAAACCTTTTCTCCTCCAGATGCAGAGAATGTCCCCTTGTGACCGTCACCTTCCTTGGTATAAACGGATCCTCGGAGAGATATTTGTATTGTCCCCTTATATACTTATACATGGTTATTAGATCGCCCCTCAGTCGTCTTTTTTCTAGACTAAATAATCCTAATTTTGCTGATCTCTCTGGGTATTGTAGTTCCCCATCCCCTTTTATTAATTTTGTTGCCCTCCTTTGTACCCGCTCTAGTTCCATTATATCCTTCCTGAGCACCGGTGCCCAAAACTGTACACAGTACTCCATGAGCGGTCTAACCAGGGATTTGTACAGAGGCAGTATAATGCTCTCATCATGTGTATCCAGACCTCTTTTAATGCACCCCATGATCCTGTTTGCCTTGGCAGCTGCTGCCTGGCACTGGCTGCTCCAGGTAAGTTTATCATTAACTAGGATCCCCAAGTCCTTCTCCATGTCAGATTTACCCAGTGGTTTACTGTTCAGTGTGTAATGGTGATATTGATTCCTTCTTCCCATGTGTATAACCTTACATTTATCATTGTTATACCCCATCTGCCACCTTTCGGCCCAAGTTTCCAACTTATCCAGATCCATCTGTAGCAGAATACTATCTTCTATTGTATTGACTGCTTTACATAGTTTTCTATCATCTGCAAATATCAATATTTTACTGTGCAAACCTTCTACCAGATCATTAATAAATATGTTGAAGAGAATCGGTCCCAACACCGACCCCTGCGGTCCCCACTGGTCACGGCGACCCAGTTAGAGAATATACCATTTATAACCCCCCCTCTGCTTTCTATCACTAAGCCAGTTACTTACCCATTTACACACATTTTCCCCCAGACCCAGCATTCTCATTTTGTGTACCAACCACTTGTGTGGCACGGTATCAAACGCTTTGGAAAAATCAAGATCTACCACGTCCAATGACTCACCTTGGTCCAGTCTATAGCTTACCTCTTCATAAAAACTAATTAGATTGGTGTGACAGGAGCGATTCCTCATAAACCCATGTTGATATGGCGTTACACAGTTATTCTCATTGAGATAATCCAGAATAATATCCCTCAGAAACCCTTCACATATCTCACCAACAATAGAGGTTAGACTTCCAGGTTCACTTTTAGGCTGAGTTCACACGTGGCGTTTTTTTCGCGTTTCCGCGGCGGTTTTAACCGCGCGATTTTGCCGCGAAAACGCGAAAAATAAGCATCCCATGCATTCCTATGGGATTCCGCAATGCTGTGCTAATGCTGCGGTTTTTACCGCGGCGGAATCGCTTTGCGGTAAAAACCGCAGCATGCTCATTAATTTGTGGAATCGCGGCGATCCCGCACCCATAGGAATGCATTGTTCCGCATACTTTCCGCATGTGGCTGTGCACACCATGCGGAAAGTAAGCAGAACAATTGCGGATGGTACCCACGGTCCGGAGGAGAGGAGACTGTCCTCCAGGCTGTGGGTACCATATCCCTGTAAAAAATAGAATTTAAAATAAAAAATATTGTTATTCTCACCCTCCGATGTCCCGCGCAGCCTTCCTGCTTCTCTCCACGCTCTCGTTCCCAGTAGTCCTTTGCGAAAATGCTTGCGATGACGTCCGTTCTCGCGGGATCGCGAAGTCTCGCGGTCATTCGCGCGACGTCATCGCGAATTACCGCGAGATGTCGCGATCCCGCGAGAACTGACGTCATCGCGGGCTTTTTCGCAAAGGATTACTGGGAACGGATGCGCGGGACGTCGGAGGGTGAGAATAATACCGTTTTTTATTTTTTTTTTATTTTACATTCTATCTTTTACTACTGATGCTGCATAGGCGGCCTCAGTAGTAAAAAGTTGGTCACACTCGTCAAACACTGTGTTTGATGAGTGTGACCAACCTGTCAATCAGTTCTCCAAGCGATGCTACAGATCGCTTGGAAAACGCTAGCATTTTGCAAGCTAATTACGCTTGCAAAATGCTAGTTTTTCCGCGGGAAAATCGCGGGAATTTAAAATGCGATTTTCCCGCGGACTGGAATTCCGGAATTCTCGCGGTAATTTCCGCGAGAGTTCCGGTACGTGTGCACTTAGCCTTAGAGCCCTTTTTGAATATTGGTACCACACTTGCTATGCGCCAGTCCTGTGGAACAGACCCCGTCGCTATAGAGTCTCTAAATATAAGAAATAATGGCTTGTCTATTACATTACTTAGTTCTCTTAGTACTCGTGGGTGTATGCCTTCAGGACCCGGAGATTTATCTATTTTAATCTTATTTAGCCGGTTTCGCCCCTCTTCTTGGGTTAGATTGGTGACCCTTAATATCGGGTTTTCTTTGTCTCTCGGCATTTCACCTAGCATTTCATTTTCCACCGTGAATACCGTGGAGAAGAAGGTTTTTAATATATTAGCTTTTTCCTCATCATCTACAACCATACTTTCCTCACAATTTTTTAATGGGCCTACACTTTCACTTTTGATTCTTTTACTATTGATATAGTTGAAGAACAGCTTGGGATTAGTGTTACTCTCCTTAGCATTGTGCTTATCTGTTTCCTTTTTGGCAGCTTTAATTAGTTTTTTAGATAAAGAATTTTTCTCCTTATAGTTTTTTAGATCCTCAGCGAGGTCATCCTGCTTTAGTAGTGTAAATGCTTTCTTTTTACTGTTAATTGCCCCTCTTACATCTTTGTTTAGCCACATTGGGTTTTTCCTATTTCTTGTCCTTTTATTCCCACAAGGTATAAACCGCTTACAGCGCCTATTAAGGATGTTCTTACACATGTATTTGGAAGTCGCCTTGCTACACTTGTAAGGAGAGCTTTACACTAGAACAACATGGGAAGGGAAGCAAAAGACCAGAAAAAGCCATACACCTGACAAATGCTATTGAGAACTCTGCTATTAGAAGTGGAAAGGAAGAACAAAGACAAAAGAATCTAATTAATAAAAAAATTGGAGAAAGAGAAATCAATCACAAACTAAAATGTTTCTGTACTAATGCACAAAGCATGGGCAACAAACAAGGAGAATTGGAACTACTAACACAGGAAAAGAAATATGATGTCATTGGAATCACTGAAACTTGGTGGGACGATACACATGATTGGAATACAAGACTAGAAGGATACAACTTATTTGCAAGAAACAGACTTGATAAACGAGGAGGAGGTGTCGCATTGTATGTTAGAAACGCGTATATCTGTACAGAGATTGAAGCTTCAGAGACTGGGAGTTCTGTGGAAACTGTTTGGGTAAGAATACAAGGGCAGAACAATGGAAAGGACACCATTGTAGGCATTTACTACAGGCCGCCTGTGCAAGCTGAAGATATAGATGAACTCTTTATGCATCAAATGGCCAAGTTCTCCAAAAAATATGACATAGTTGTCATGGGAGATTTCAACTATCCAGACATTTGTTGGGAATCTCTCTCAGGCAAAACTAACAGGTCAAGGAAATTCTTATCCTCTCTTGCTGACAACTTTATCTTCCAAAAGGTAGGGGAGAAAACATGGGGAACTGCTACCTTGGATCTAATCCTTATAAACAGTGAGGAAATGGTTGAGGAGGTAAAAGTGGCTGGGACCCTAGGAGGTAGCAACCATGCTATTTTAGAATTTTGGATAACTAGAGGAGGAAGACCTGTGAAGACTCAGACGTCAAAGTTAGATTTCAGAAAGGCAGATTTTAAGGGGTTCAGAAAGAGAATTGGAGGGATCCAATGGCTGGATATCCTTAAGGACAAAAATGTCCAGGAAGGATGGGAAATCTTGAAAAATGAAATTGTCACAGCACAATTGTTAACAATTCCGAAAAGAGGGAAGAATAGGAAGCATTTAAGGAAACCAGGATGGATGAACACAGAACTTAAGCACATGCTAAAAAGGAAGAAAAAAATGTTTATAAAATGGAAAGAGGGAGGCATATCTAAAGAAGAATATAATGCTCTCTGCAGAACCTGCAGGGCACAAATCAGATTATCTAAAGCTGAAAATGAATTGAGGCTTGCAAGAGATGTCAAAAGCAATAATAAAGGATTCTGGGGATATGTCAAAAGTAAAAGAAAAGTCAAAGATGCTATAGGATTTTTACAGGAGGAAAATGATGAAATGGTAAGTCAGGATGTTGAGATGGCTGAACTTTTAAATTCCTATTTTGCATCTGTTTTCTCTCAGAAAGGAAATGTAACATCAACTGTTATTCACTGTCCTATTAAGGGAATAGAAGAATCCAGGATATCTATAAACAGAAAGATAGTGAGGAAACACTTAGCTAACCTAAATGAATTCAAGTCTCCAGGTCCAGATGAATTACACCCCAGAGTACTGAAGGAGATAGCAGAAGAAATTTTTGAACCCCTCTCCATAATCTTTGAAAATTCTTGGAGAACAGGAGAAGTGCCAGAAGACTGGAGAAGAGCAAATGTTGTTCCTATCTTCAAAAAGGGGAAGAAGGTGGACCCAGGCAACTATAGGCCGGTGAGTCTGACTTCTATACCAGGAAAGATCTTTGAACAAATTATTAAACAACATGTATGTCAATACCTGGATAAGAATGAAGTGATTAAACAGAGTCAGCATGGGTTTGTAACTAATTAATAAGTCATGTCAGACTAACTTAATTTCCTTCTATGACGGTATCACTGATTGGGTGGATCAAGGAAATGCTGTAGATATAGTATATCTTGACTTCAGCAAAGCATTTGACAAAGTCTCTCATACAATCCTTATTGAAAAAATGACTAAGTATGGAATGGACAAGGCAACTGTTCGGTGGATTCATAACTGGCTTAGTGATCGGACCGAAAGAGTGGTCGTAAATGGCTGCACATCCAGTTGGAAGAATGTCTCAAGTGGGGTACCACAGGGCTCTGTCCTGGGCCCTGTATTTTTCAACATCTTTAACAACGATTTAGATGAAGGAATTGAGGGTAAACTGATTAAATTTGCTGATGACACAAAGCTAGGAGGGATAGCTAATACTAGAGAAGAGAGAGAGAGGATTCAAAAAGATTTAAATAAACTGGAGAAGTGGGCAGCAACTAACAGAATGGTTTTTAACAGGGAGAAATGCAAAGTACTACATCTGGGCAATAAAAATGAAAAAAGCATATATAGAATGGGAGGAATAGGGCTAAGTGACAGCACATGTGAAAAAGACTTGGGTATACTGAGTCAACAGTGTGATGCAGCAGCAAAAAAGGCAAATGCAATTCTAGGATGTATTAACAGAAGCATACAGTCTAGATCACGTGAAGTCATTATTTCCCTCTACTCCTCTTTGGTCAGACCTCATCTGGAATATTGTGTCCAGTTTTGGGCACCACATTTTAAAAAAGACATCAACAAACTGGAGCAAGTTCAGAAAAGAGCGACCAGAATGGTGACCGGTCTGCAAACCCTGTCTTATGAGGAAAGGTTGCAGGATTTGGGAATGTTTAGTTTGCAAAAGAGAAGACTGAGAGGAGACTTAATAGCTGTCTACAAATATCTAAAGGGCTGTCACATTGTAGAAGGATCAACTTTATTCTCATTTGCACAAGGAAAGACTAGAAGCAATGGGATGAAACTGAATGGGAGGAGACACAGATTAGATATTAGAAAAAACTTTTTGACAGTTAGAGTGATCAATGAGTGGAACAAGCTGCCACGAGAAGTGGTGAGTTCTCCTTCAATGGAAGTCTTCAAACAGAGGCTGGACAGACATCTGACTGGGATGATTTAGCGAATCCTGCTTTGAGCAGGGGGTTGGACCAGATGGCCCAGGAGGTCCCTTCCAACTCTACGATTCTATGATTTCCCATTTTCTGTATTTTTATTTCTGAGGACATTGCCCTAGTCACCCAGATTAAGGGCATCTCTAAGCTGGTCACACTTTGCCTTCCTAAAGTTCAGTGTTTTTGTGACTCCCTGACATGTCCCCCTAGCGAAACACAAGTGACACTGTACAATATTGTGGTCGCTATTTCCTAGATGCCGACGTCCTGCAGATCTGTTATTCTGTCAGGTCTGTTAGATAGTATTAGGTGTAAAGTGCTGCGCCTCTGGTCGGATTCTGCACCAATTGTGAGAGATAATTATTCTTGGCTATTAGCAGGAACCTGTGGCCTTTATGGGTTTCGCAGGTCTCTGTTTCCCAGTTAATATCCGGGTAGATAAAGTCCCCCATAACAAGGCCCTCATTATGGGTTGCAGCTTCATCTATCTACCTTAGTAGTAGACTTTCCATGATTTCTGTTATATTTGGGGGGGTGTAACAGACCCCAAAGAGAATGTTGTTACTATTTTTCCCTCCATGTATTTCGACCCATATGGACTCGACATCCTCATTCCCTTCGCTAATATCTTCCCTTAAAGTGGACTTTAGACAAGACTTTACATAAAGACAAACCCCTGCTCCTCTCCGATTTTTACGATCCTTTCTAAACAGACTGTAATCCTGTAAGGTAACTGCCCAGTCATAGCTTTCATCTAACCATGTCTCGGTTATTCCCACTTTGTCATAGTTACCTGTAGATATTTCTGCTTCTAGTTCTTCCATCTTGTTTGTCAGGCTTCTGGTGTTTGCGAGCATGCAGGTTAGAGAGTTTTGCTTTGCTCCAATCTCCTCCCTGTGGATTGTTTTAGACATTTTCTTACCTCCCTTCTGAGTATGTTGTCTTGGATCTTCTTTACCTCACCTCATATCATTTATTGGTTGGGAAGATGCCCTGGACTATGAGAAGCTGAAAGGTGAGATCCTTGCCAGACTGGGGCTTAATACATATGTGCGGACCCAACGGGTGTTCCAGTGGACCTTTGCCGAGACTCACCCTGCCCGGTCTCAGACCTATGACTTGCTGTATCTGGTTAAAAAATTATTCCAGCCTAAGACGTTAACCCTATTACAGATGGTAGAGAGGGTAGTGGTTGCCTGGCTGGTAAGGGCTCTGCCAGCAGCCATACAGCGTTGGGTGGGGCAAGGGGACCCAGGCACTCTGGATCAGGTGGTAGGTCTGATAGAGAGGTAAACAGCCACTCAGGACTTTATACGGGACACTGCTCCTCTACGGCTGGCCACGCCGACTCAGGAGCCTGGGAAAAGTCCACGACCCTCCCCCAGGACCAATACGAATCGTGCCCGTACCGAGGGGATATCTCAGAAGGAGAGTATCAAAAGACTTCTGTCCTCTCCCTCGTGGCGCAGTTGTTAAGTGTTGGCGATGTCAAGGGCTTGGACATGTGGTTGCCAACTGCCTCCTAACAGAACCCATGGACTTAAGGTATACACGCTGTGTGTCTGTGTTTGCCCAGCCAGTCTTTACTGCCATGACAGGCCCTGCTGGTACCGAACCTGAGCTGTACAAGGTACTCGTTTATGGGTACCCAACGGATTCTCTCTTGGACTCGGGGAGCTTGGTGACCCTGGTGCACGGGTCCCTGTTTGCTGGAGACAATCCTAATGGACGAAAGGTGGGGGTGGTGTGCATACATGGGGACCTCCGAGATAACCTCTGCGGTCGGGTAATGTTTTCCACCCCGTGTGGAGAGATAAAACATGTGGTATGTGATGCATTAACCTCTGTTATAGCTAGGGGGTGCTGTGTATGCGCTTCAGGATGAGCTTTGAGGTATAATTTTGATGGTGAATTAAGGACTGGCATTATTGTAAATGGCTGGTATGTGTCGCAGAGGCTCTCTGCGCTGTAAGCCCAAAATGATATGGTTATGCTGGGACTTATAGTTCCACAAGTGTTTGTTGTGTATTACTTATAAGGGTGGCTTATAGGATTAGTCAGAGAGCTGGGCGGGAATTGACTAACCACACATGCACCGCCCATCCATGGGGGTGGTTACAACCATGTAATGTGACTGAGGTCTGGTCACATGGAGAGTGTATGGACCTGAATGGTTCAGAGTGCAAGGTCCTGGAAGGACTGTGTTGGAAGATCCTGGGAGTAGGATTGGTTACCTGGAGCACGTGGTGAGACCTTGGCCCTGGTGGCCTGGGTGTTGGACGAATGTCCTGAATAGCACCCAGACAGCCCACACGTGTGAGCAGAGCCTGGGACAGCCCTACACTGAGAAAGATGCTGCCCTGTTGAGGAACTTGAACTGATGAGGAGTCAGCCTGTGAAGCAGGAGCTCCTGAGAGGTAACCCCGGGTATGGGGAAAGAACTATGTGCACTGACAAAGGTCAGTTACTGAACTGTGCGGTCACCCGGCGACTGGAGAGAGTCAGGCGTGACCAGTGAATGCTTTGTAAAGCTACGCGTGATGAAGTAATGGACTGTGTGTAAGCCGGTGATGTGCAACCTGGCTTACGGTCCGGTTTATGATGTTAATAAACCATATGGACTGTTTTGTGTGGAAAACCTGTGCCTGACTACGTTAATCTGCTGCCAAGCGAGTGTTCCCCAACACACATAGTAGGCGCTACTCCACATTTGGAGCGAGACTGCGGGCAACGGTTCAGAAACCCTAACCCAACACACATAGTAGGCGCTATGCCACAGGTAGGAGTGATAAAAGCTCTTCCGTATCAACTGCTGCGAAATGAAGTAGTTGCCGTGTGGCAGGAAATTTGTTCCAGTGTGTCAGGATTAGTTTATGCACTGTGAGTTAGAAAATGTAATATATTGCATTGTATACCAACGACTCGTAAATGTGCTTTGCTGCCATCTGCTGGCCAATGTGTATATGAAAGCTAAGTGATTATTTTCCTCACAATAAGCGACCATAGAAACGGCTGGGAGGAGCCTCCCAGCTCAGGGCTCACAAACTTCCTGAGGTAACTTCCATTTCTGGGCAGTTCAAGCTGCCTGAGGGAGCAAACACTACTGCTCCCAGCAGTTTTCATGCCAGTCCACATTGAGGGGACATCTTCCTCCACATAATCTCCTCCAAAAAGGAGTGAAGTCTCATCCTGTCAGAAGAGATAACTTTTATGAATGAGTCACCGGAGGAGGAGAAAAAAAAAATACAAGCAAAGTCCAGAAAACCGGAGTGGTTGGTAGCTATCGGATTGCAGACCCCTGATCCTATACACCACAACTAACAGTAGCCGTGGGGGGTTCCTACGGTGCCCTAGACCCCTCGTCACAGCCGGAGAACTAGCCTAAAGAAGGAAAGGGGAAATCTAAACTGCCCCAGAGCAGACCCCAAAGCAATAGACCGCCCCCAACATGTATTGTCGGTGAAAAACAGATGAAAACACAGACAGAAAGACAGGCTGAGCAAACGATGGAGCCCAGCTAACTAGATAGGACAGGACAGAAAAGATGCTGGCTGCAATCCGCAAAAAACCCTACCAAAAATGTCCCAACCGTCTGATAGGGAAAAAGGCCCTGAAGTCGCTAGACTTCAAAATCACTATATCAGCACTTAGGTATATTCTGAAAACAGAGCAAAGAGATCAACTGATCAGAGACAAAAATGGAATTCAGCCAGTCCCAACCAGGACTGGCTGAACACAAACAGACAAAATCTCATGGAACAACAGCAGGGCAAAAACTTAGCTTTTAGTAGACAGGAACAAAGCTGGATGCAAGAGCTCAGAGCAGAAAGGATCACCAGCAGCCCTGCAGGGCGTCGGCTGCCTTATATCCACTCAGAAATTCCAGATGTCCAATCACACTCCGCCTGTTCAGATGACAGGTTCTTCCCATCCCAATCAATTTCACTACCTCTCTTCACCAGCAGAGGGAGTTCATCAGACATCAAAGGTGAAGGGGAGAATGAACTCACAACAGATCACGCTGCACATGTGCTCTCCTGCATGCTGGTTATCCTGTTTGCTTCTAGCAGGACCAAATTCACGTGGCTTCCACGCCACTGACTTTACTTAACCTACTCCCAGTGAAAGGGAACGGTAGGGTCAAAACCTTGAGTACGTCCACACTTTAGTGTGTTTCCACGGAGAGCCAATCTGTGAAGGTCCCTCCATCAGTGTAATACCTCTTGGACTTCCTCTAAGAGCAAGTGAAGAGAACTCTGCTCCAGCCGCCCTGAGAGGCCATAACCCGCTTGTCTCATGAGGAGAGAATCATTACTTCCATATGCACAATGTACTGTGAACTTTGCCTTTAAGAGAGAGACTGTACCCCGTTATCTCTTTTAGTAAAATTGTTATGTTTATACGTTCATCTGTGTGTCTGGCTGCTTTAGATTGCCAAAACTCCTAAACCTGCACCTAGAGACCACCACTACTACAGTGGTACCCCGGGAGGGTCCTATACCATCCACAAGTGCCACCTCCCACTATTGACAGTTGTTGTGGACATGAGGCAAGTGTTGAGGGGTCCAGCAACCCACTTCAGCTACTGTGACATTATCTGCTGCCAGTGGGACTACATGCCCCAGCTGGCTCTTCTGCAACCTCTGGCTCCTCCCCAGTGGCCCTCCACAATCTGATCAGCTGTCATGTGCTTCAGATGATCAACCCGTGGTTGTTATCAAGTTAAATGCTGCTGTCAATCTCTGACAGCGGCATTTAACATTCGCCCCCGTCATATGATCGAGGGGCGCCGACGGGTTGTCTTGTTCATAACAGCTGGGCAGGGCCGGCGTTGGCGGCAGGCAGATCAGGCAGCTGCCTAGGGCCCCCCGCTCCCCCAGGGGCCCCCAGCGAGCAGCACATCACGCAGCCACTATGTGGCCTGTGAGATAGGGGGTCTGCCTGCCGCCAGCGCCGACTCCCCCACCGCCGCATTGAACTATACTGGCGTCATAGACGCCAGTACAGTTCAAAGCAATGATGGAGGAAAGAGCATCAGCTGACGCTCCTCCCATCATTCCCCTGTGCCTCTCACTGCGGGTGCGCGATGATGTCATATCATCTCGCACCCGCAGTGTGAGAGGCACAGGGGAATGATGGGAGAGGGAGCGTCAGCTGACGCTCTCTCGATCATATGGCTGCTGAGGCCATTGTTGGGAGCAGCGCGGGCACGAGGAGAGGTGAGGATTGTGTGGTGTGTGTTTTTTTTTTTTTTTTTTTATATATATATATATATATATATATATATATATATATATATACACTCACTGGCCACTTTATTAGGTACACCATGCTAGTAAGGGGTTGGACCCCCTTTTGCCTTCAGAACTGCCTCAATTCTTCGTGGCAGAGATTCAACAAGGTGCTGGAAGCATTCCTCAGAGATTTTGGACCATATTGACATGATGGCATCACACAGTTGGCGCAGATTTGTCGGCTGCACATCCCTGATGCGAATCTCCCATTCCACCACGTCCCAAAGATGCTCTATTGGATTGAGATCTGGTGACTGAGGAGGCCATTTGAGTACAGTGAACTCATTGTCATGTTCAAGAAACCAATCTGAGATGATTCGAGCTTTATGACATGGCGCATTATCCTGCTGAAAGTAGCCATCAGATGTTGGGTACATTGTGGTCATAAAGGGATGGACATGGTCAGCAACAATACTCAGGTAGGCTGTGGCGTTGCAACGATGCTCAATTGGTACCAAGGGGCCCAAAGAGTGCCCAGAAAAAATTCCCCACACCATGACACCACCACCACCAGCCTGAACCGTTGATACAAGGCAGGATGGATCCATGCTTTCATGTTGTTTACGCCAAATTCTGACCCTACCATCCGAATGTCGCAGCAGAAATCGAGACTCATCAGACCAGGCAACGTTTTTCCAATCTTCTACTGTCCAATTTCGATGAGCTTGTGCAAATTGTAGCCTCAGTTTCCTGTTCTTAGCTGAGAGGAGTGGTACCCAGTGTGGTCTTCTGCTGCTGTAGCCCATCTGCCTCAAAGTTCGACGCACTGTGCGTTCAGAGATGCTCTTCTGCCTACCTTGGTTGTAACGGGTGGCAATTTGAGTCACTGTTGCCTTTCTATCAGCTCGAACCAGTCTGCCCATTCTCCTCTGACCTCTGGCATCAACATGGCATTTCCGGCCACAGAACTGCCGCTCACTGGATTTTTTTTCTTTTTCGGACCATTCTCTGTAAACCCTAGAGATGGTTGTGCGTGAAAATCCCAGTAGATCAGCAGTTTCTGAAATTCTCAGACCAGCCCTTCTGGCACCAACAATCATGCCACGTTCAAAGGCACTCAAATCACCTTTCTTCCCCATACTGATGCTCGGTTTGAACTGCAGGAGATTGTCTTGACCATGTCTACATGCCTAAATGCACTGAGTTGCCGCCATGTGATTGGCTGATTAGAAATTAAGTCTTAACACACAGTTGGACAGGTGTACCTAATAAAGTGGCCAGTGAGTGTATATATATATCTATCACTGAGCACTGTACTGGACTGTGAGGCCATTCTCGGGGGGGGGGGGGGGGGCTGTGCGATATCCTAATGTGGCTGTGGCTATATCCTATGTGGCTGTGGCTATATCCTATGTGACTGTGGCTATATCTTATGTGGCTGTGGCTATATCTTATGTGGCTATATCCTATGTGGCTGTGGCTATATCCTATGTGGCTATATCCTATGTGGCTGTGGCTATATCCTATGTGACTGTGGCTATATCTTATGTGGCTGTGGCTATATCTTATGTGGCTATATCCTATGTGGCTGTGGCTATATCCTATGTGGCTGTGGCTATATCCTATGTGGCTATATCCTATGTGGCTGTGGCTATATCCTATGTGGCTATATCCTATGTGGCTGTGGCTATATCCTATGTGGCTGTGGCTATATCCTATGTGGCTATATCCTATGTGGCTGTGGCTATATCCTATGTGGCTATATCCTATGTGGCTGTGGCTATATCCTATGTGGCTATATCCTATGTGGCTGTGGCTATATCCTATGTGGCTATATCCTATGTGGCTGTGGCTATATCCTATGTGGCTGTGGCTATATCCTATGTGGCTGTGGCTATATCCAATGTGGCTATATCCTATGTGGCTGTGGCTATATCATATGTGGCTATATCCTAATTTGGCTGTGGCTATATCCTATGTGGCTGTGGCTATATCCTATGTGGCTATATCCTATGTGGCTGTGGCTATATCCTATGTGGCTATATCCTATGTGGCTGTGGCTATATCCTATGTGGCTGTGGCTATATCCTATGTGGCTGTGGCTATATCCTATGTGGCTGTGGCTATATCCTAATTTGGCTGTGGCTATGTCCTATGTGGCTATATCCTATGTGACTGTGGCTATATACTAATGTGGCTGTGGCTATATACTAATGTGGCTGTGGCTATATCCTATGTGGCTGTCGCTATATACTATGTGGCTGTGGCTATATACTAATGTTGCTGTGGCTATATCCTATGTGGCTATCGCTATATACTATGTGGCTGTGTTTATATAGTATGTGGGTTGTGTTTATATACTATGTGGCTGTGTTATATACTATGGGAGGACATTATACATTATATTCTATGGGGGAGGCTGTGTTATATACTATGGGGGGCTTTATTCTCTGGGCGAGGCTATGTTATATTCTATGGGGAGGTGGGCTGTATTATATTCTGTGGGAGCTACATTATTACATTATATTCTATGGGGAAGTGGGCTGTATTATATATTCTGTGGGGAGCTACATTATATTCTATGGGGGGCTGTATTAACTTTTATGAGGGAGGATTGCATCATACTCTTTGATGGGGCTACATTATATTCTATGGGGAGATGGGCTGTATTATATTCTATTTGGGGCTACATTATATTCTATGGGGTGCTATTATCTATATTATATTCTGTAAGGGGTGATTACATCATGCTCTATGAGGGGACTACATTGTATTCTATGAGGGGGCTAGATTATATTGTATGGGGGCTTCATTATACTTTGAGGGGGCTACATTATATTCTATGCGGGGCTGCTTTATACTATATGAGGAGGGCTACATTGTATTCTATGGAGGGGCTACATTATACTATATAAGGGGGCTGCATTATATTCTATGGAGGGGTTGCATTATATTCTATGGAGGGGCTGCATTATACTATATGAGGGGGGCTGCATTATATTCTATGGGGGGTTACATTGTACTCTGTGGGGTGGCTGCGTTATACTCTGTGAGGTGGCTGCTTTATACTATATGTGGGCTGCATTATACTGTGTTGAGGACTATGGGGAATACATTATATGAAGAACTATGGAGTGCATTATACTATGGGAAGTGAATTGTACTACATGGATGACTATGGCAGTGCATTATACTATATGGAGCACTATGAGGAGTGTAATAAACTATATGGAGGACTGAGCAGTGTATTTTAATATATGGAGGGCTATGAGGAGTGTATTATACTATATGGAGGACTATAGAGAGTGTATTATAGTATATGGAGGACTGAGGAGTGTATTTTTACATATGGAGGACTATAGGGAGTGTATTATACTATATGGAGGACTATGGGGTGTGCATTTTACAATATGGAGGACTGTGGTGCACATTATACTATGTGGAGGACCATGGGGTGTATTATACTAAACAAGCAAAATGCTGCATATTCAGCGAGTGATTGGATTGTTTATGCCGGAACAGAAATCATTGTCCTTGGCAGCACATCGCCGGTGTCAACTGTAAATGTGCTGCTGATAACATGATACTGTATGGGGACAGATTGATCCATTAGTGATTGTTCTGTCCCCATCATTCTTTCTCAGACGGTGGAAAGAGGACGGGAAACAAGCGAACGACTTCAGTATTGTCAATCACACTCATTTAGCGTCCTGAACTCAGCGCATGTAACTACAACCGAAATGCTTCCATGTGATATGCAATATGTGAGCATTTGGGGTCCCATTTTCAACTTTGCCTAGGGCCCCACTTTTCCTAAAACCGGCCCTGCAGCCAGGAGTCTGCAGAAGACACCCATGCTTGTCATTGTAAATGTCATATGAATGCTGGTCTTCATAGGAGAGCATGATATCTGCTACACATAGAAGTGCTAAAGCTCTGCTATGTACAGCATAGGCAATTGGACGATTGCAGCTTTAAGAGGACTATTGAAGCCAGTAAAAAGTGCTATGTGTACAGAAAAATGAAAATAAAAAAGTTATGGCACTGGGAAGAAGAGGGAAAAAAATGAAATATCTCAAGGTGGTGAAGGGGATAAAGACAATGTATCAAAAGAAAATTACTTGCTATTTAACTTCTTATGCTAGTTTCACATTAGCGTTTAAGGCCGCAGCGGCGGCCTGCGCACGGCCGCTGCTAAGCCCCGCCCCCTGCCGTGCCTCCGCCAGTAGCTCCGCCTACAGGCACATGACACTGCATGCGTCATGGGTCCCCTATCTTTAGAACTGGGGACGCAGGCCAAACGCAACCTGTTGCAATTTGGTGTGCTCGGCGCAGCGTCAAAAGGACGCATGCGCCGCCAAACGCATACCTGCGCACGACCTGCGTCCCCAGTGCTAAAGATAGGGGACGCATGACGCATGCTGTGTCATGCGCCCATAGGCGGAGCTACTGGCGGAGGCACAGCAGGGGGCTGGGCTTAGCGGTGGCCGTGCGCAGGCTGCCGCTGCGGCCTTAAACGCAAATGTGAAACCACCCTTAGGCCGGGGTCACACTTGCCAGTGCAATGTGAGAATCTCGCGCATCAATACCCGGCACTGCCGCTGGCACTCAGGACCGGAGTGTGCGGCTGCATAGAAATACATGCAGCTGCAAACTCCGGTCCCGAGTGCTATTGGCAGTGCCGGGTATTGATGCGAGAGACTCGAGCGACTATCTCGCATTGCACTTGCAAGTGTGACCCCGACCTTAAAGGGAATCTGTCAGTAGGATCCCAAACCATCTATATGGGCACTCAGGTCATAGGAAGCTTAATAGAATGATACCATGATTTCTGCGATCCAATGTCTTATTCTGGAGAAATCCTGTCATGATCCAGGACGGGGTTTCGCTTTGGCCCATCCTGGTCAGACAGGGGGTTAATTGTTTCTGCTTCTCTCTGGCAGAGGGTGGCTAATTAATGCTCACTGGACCTAGGTCCGGTGTCAGTTATACTCCTGCCCTCGGCTGAGTTAGTTGACCTCTTGTGTACTTGTGCCTGATAACTTGTTGCTTGTTTGGTTCTGATCCAGTTCTGTCCCTGTTACGAGTTCTGCCTGTCCCTCTTGTACTGCACCGCCCTCTCGTGTATGACTCTCTGCTTGTGACTTGACTATTCTCTGCTCGTCCCTTTGGTACCCCACCGCCATCTCGTGTATGACCTCTGCTTGTCTGACCTGCGTTTTCCTCTCTACTACAGTATTCCTGCAGTAGGTACATTACATCATCTGCAGTAGTAGGACGCTAAGTCCCGCCCCCTGCAGTCACATGATCGTAGGTCCTGGTACTCCTTACTATTTTCTGTGCCTCAGGCCCTGTCTGCTTAAACCTTCACTACCGTATTGGGCCCCGTGCTCTCCCGCAGTGTGGGTAAGTCACCCTGCTCAGCCGTGGCAGTTGCCGATGCTGACAGGATCCTGACAAATCCATGTTTTTCTTATATGTAAATGAGTTGTTCACGGCTATGGGGAAGACCCTGATCTGCATGACACTCTGCCTCCAGATTATTATAATCTCAGTCATACACAGTCCAGGATATCCTCCGGATCGCAGCCGGGTACCATATCCCCCTTTTTTCAATCGGTACACGCCAGTCCTCTTTCGGGCACAGGACTGTCCACATCCGAGACCCATTTATGTTGGACGACTTGCATCACTCTGTAAGCTGCTGGTTGCCAGGCCTCTCTCTGGCCCTGACATACCTGAGACTCACTAAGCACTCACTAACCCTTTCCTGCAGGGTTTTTAACATGGCAACCTGTAGCTTTCAGCCACATGGAAAACCTGGGTCCGCAATGGAACAGACTGCAACAAACTACTATCCTTCAGTCTGCTTCAAACACAACATTCAGAGCAGGTTTTCCGTACCTCTGCCTTGGACACTAACATGTCCAAGACTAACACTTTTATTATCAGTCTGCATTGCAGTCACAGCTACGCTTGTCACTGCCATGCACACCTATGGCCTTCATTCACCTCCGTGCATATCCTGGTGAGACTACACAGCGACACCTGTGATATCGGTCACTGCTTCACCATTGCAATCCCAGCTAAGCCTGTGATGGCAATGCATTCCCATAGCTTTCCTGGGGAGAGCACACAGCGCCCCTTAGCTGTAACAGGGGTCACTGCATCACAATGTACAGTACAGACCAAAAGTTTGGACACACCTCATTCAAAGAGTTTTCTTTATTTTCATGACTATGAAAATTGTAGATTCACTCTGAAGGCATCAAAACTATGAATTAACACATGTGGAATTATATAATTAACAAAAAAATGTGAAACTACTGAAAATGTCTTATATTCTAGGTTCTTCAAAGTAGCCACCTTTTGCTTTGATTACTGCTTTGCACACTCTTGGCATTCTCTTGATGAGCTTCAAGAGGTAGTTGATGAATGTTCTGTTTTGATAGATCGGACATTTATAACTGTAACAGTGGCACATATGTGGAAGTTTTTTTAATTGGGGTAAAAGAAGGGGGATTCGAACATTATATATAATTTAAATTTTATTTACAGTGGGTTTGGAAAGTACAGTCATGGCCAAAAGTTTAGAGAATGACACAAATATTAATTTTTACAAAGTCTACTGCTTCCTTTTTTCTAATGGCAATTTGCATATACTCCAGAATGTTATAAAGAGTGATCAGCTTAACAGCAATTACTTGCAAAGTCAATATTTGCCTAGAAAATTAACTTTATCCCCCAAAACACATTTCAACATCATTGCAGCCCTGCCTTAAAAGGACCAGCTAACATCGTTTCAGTGATTGCTCCATTAACACAGGTGTGGGTGTTGGTGAGGACAGGGCTGGAGATCAATCTGTCATGATTAAGTAAGAATGACACCACTGGACACGTTAAAAGGAGGCTGGTGCTTGGCATCATTGTTTCTCTTCTGTTAACCATGGTTATCTCTAAAGAAACACGTGCAGTCATCATTGCACTGCACAAAAATGGCCTAACAGGGAAGAGTATCGCAGCTAGAAAGATTGCACCTCAGTCAACAATCTATCGCATCATCAAGAACTTCAAGGAGAGAGGTTCCCTTGTTGCCAAAAAGGCTCCAGGGCGCCCAAGAAAGACCAGCAAGCGCCAGGACCGTCTCTTAAAAGTGTTTCAGCTGTGGGATCGGGCTACCAGCAGTGCAGAGCTTGCTCAGGAATGGCAGCAGGCAGGTGTGAGTGCATCTGCACGCACTGTGAGGCGGAGACTCTTGGAGCAAGGCCTGGTCTCAAGGAGGGCAGCAAAGAAGCCACTTCTCTCCAGGAAAAACATCATGGACAGACTGATATTCTGCAAGAGGTACAGGGAGTGGACTGCTTAGGACTGGGGTAAAGTCATTTTCTCTGATGAATCCCCTTTTCGATTGTTTGGGACATCTGGAAAACGGCTTATTCGGAGAAGACCAGGTGAGCGCTACCACCAGTCTTGTCTCATGCCAACTGTCAAGCATCCTGAAACCATTCATGTGTGGGGTGGCTTCTCAGCCAAGGGAATGGGCTCTCTCTCAGTCTTGCCTAAAAACACAGTCATGAATAAAGAATGGTACCAGAATGTCCTCCAAGAGCAACTTCTCCCCACCGTCCAAGAGCAGTTTGGCGATCAACAATGCCTTTTTCAACATGATGGAGCACCTTGCCATAAAGCAAAGGTGATAACTAAATGGCTTAAGGAACAAAACATAGAGATTTTGGGACCATGGCCTGGAAACTCCCCAGATCTTAATCCCATTGAGAACTTGTGGTCAATCATCAAGAGACGGGTGGACAAACAAAAACCTTCAAATTCAGACAAAATAAAAGCATTGATTTTGCAAGAATGGACTGCTATCAGTCAGGATTTGATCCAGAAGTTGATTGAGAGCATGCCAGGGAGAATTGCTGAGGTCCTGAAGAAGAAGGGTCAACACTGCAAATATTGACTTGCTGCATTAACTCATTCTAACTGTCAATATAACCTTTTGTTACTCATGATTGCAATTATATTTCTGTATGTGATAAAAACATCTAACAAACACACATAAAAACCAGAGGCCAGCAGATCATGTGAAAATATAATATTTGTGTCATTCTCAAAACTTTTGGCCATGACTGTAGAGATGTTATTCATTGTACAGGAGAAGGAGGTGAGCTGTGATTTCACCTATTGTGAGTGGTGGATCCTGTTATCTGCTGTATATAGAGGTGTTATCCATCATTGTGCAGGTGGAGGAGCAGGTGAGCTGTGACATCATCTATTGTGTTTGGTGGGACCTGTGTTTTCCAGGTTTTTGTAAACTTTTCTGTGGTGATAATGAGACTCCTGTGTTTAGTGTGAAAATGGCAAGATTTATTTATATATTCCAATACGGACTGTGATCTGCGGGAACATTTTTAAACTACTTGTTGGAAGCAATGGGCCATCACCACATGATACCTTTTCCTCATAACTTACTTTTCTTCAACCATTGTCCCATCTAATTCCATAAAATGTTTTCGCCTCGTCTGACAATGGACTCCCCATGTAATGTATAAAGGTGCGTCTGTGGGGTGAGCGGCGCCAGGTCTGGTATATACTGTGGGATATTTCACCTGGACTTAACCTGTATGGTCTACATTGGGTCACTACCTGTCTCCCACAGATGGATCCAGTAGGAGATATTCCCCAGAGCGAAGTCCAGCGCCTCTGTGTGCCCATGATAGTCCGGAGGGAAACGTCCTGGAGAATCGTCAGGTAGATGGTGCTCTTGTCTGTCACATACGACCATAAATCACTGATTCGTAGCTCATTTTTTAGTTTTCTTGTATTTTTAGGGTGAAGATTTGATTAAGGTTAAAGTCATAGATGAAGAAGAGGGGACTTATATCATGACAGAGCAGCAGTGTAAGGAGGGGAGACATTAATGTCTGGTAGAGGGTCACCTAGATACTACTCCCATCAACCCATCTAACAATCTCTTCTCTCAGTGGTTCCTACAGATGAACTCCGTGTAAGAAATCCCCCAGAGGGATGTCTGGCCCCACTGTATTCCATGGACAGTCTAGAGAGGCACCAGGTAGATGAAGTCTCAGATGCTGGATTTGGGGGGTTTCTTCTGTTTTTGTGCCTGCAGTATTGTTCTGAGCTATTACATATGTGATATCAGGGTGGATATCTGACGGATATTAAAGTGGAGGATGAAGAAGAGCAGACGATGGTCAATCAGCTGTGTATGAGTGACTTGAAGATGGAGAATCCAGGAGCTGACATCACAGGTGTGTAATAATGACTATACTCAGTGATACCACATGGGTTTATTAATGAATAATCACAGCGATATCACAGGTGTGTAATAATGACTATACACAGTGATACCACATGGGTTTATTAATGAGTAATCACAGCGATATCACAGGGGTGTAATAATGACTATACACAGTGATACCACATGGGTTTATTAATGAGTAATCCCAGCGATATCACAGGGGTGTAATAATGACTATACACAGTGATACCACATGGGTTTATTAATGAGTAATCACAGTGATATCACAGGGGTGTAATAATGACTATACACAGCCTTACCACATGGGTTTATTAATGAGTAATCACAATGATATCGCAGGGGTGTAATAATGACTATACAGTGATGCCACATGGGTTTATTAATGAGTAATCACAGCGATATCACAGGGGTGTAATAATGACTATTCAATGATACCACATGAGTTTATTAATGAGTAATCACAGCGATATCACAGGGGTGTAATAATGACTATACAGTGATACCACATGGGTTTATTAATGAGTAATCACAGTGATATCACAGGGGTGTAATAATGACTATACAGTGATACCACATGGGTTTATTAATGAGTAATCACAGTGATATCACAGGGGTGTAATAATGACTATTCAGTGATACCACATGAGTTTATTAATGAGTAATCACAGTGATATCACAGGGGTGTAATAATGACTATTCAGTGATACCACATGAGTTTATTAATGAGTAATCACAGTGATATCACAGGTGTGTAATAATGACTATACTCAGTGATACCACATGGGTTTATTAATGAGTAATCACAGCGATATCACAGGGGTTTAATAATGACTATACACAGTGATACCA
This sequence comes from Dendrobates tinctorius, assembly GCF_039654945.1. Classification (NCBI taxonomy): domain Eukaryota; kingdom Metazoa; phylum Chordata; class Amphibia; order Anura; family Dendrobatidae; genus Dendrobates; species Dendrobates tinctorius. Next base: position 88,576 of record NW_027362089.1, read on the forward strand.
CATGGGTTTATTAATGAGTAATCACAGCGATATCACAGGGGTGTAATAATGACTGTACAGTGATACCACATGGGTTTATTAATGAGTAATCACAGTGATATCACAGGGGTGTAATAATGACTATACACAGTGATACCACATGGGTTTATTAATGAGTAATCACAGCAATATCAGGGGTGTAATAATGACTATACTCAGTGATACCACATGGGTTTATTAATGAGTAATCACAGCGATACCACAGGGGTTTAATAATGACTATACACAGTGATACCACATGGGTTTATTAATGAGTAATCACAACAATATTACAGGGGTGTAATAATGACTATACACAGTGATACCACATGGGTTTATTAATGAGTAATCACAGCGATATCACAGGGGTGTAATAATGACTATACAGTGATACCACATGGGTTTATTAAAGAGTAATCACAGTGATATCACAGGAGTGTAATAATGACTATACACAGTGATACCACATGGGTTTATTAATGAGTAATCACAGTGATATCACTGGGGTGTAATAATGACTATACAGTGATACCACATGGGTTTATTAATGCGTAATCACAGCGATATCACAGGGGTGTAATAATGACTATACACAGCGATACCACATGTGTTTATTAATGAGTAATCACAGCGATATCACAGGGGTGTAATAATGACTATACAGTGATACCACATGGGTTTATTAATGAGTAATCACAGTGATATCACAGGTGTGTAATAATGACTATACTCAGTGATACCACATGGGTTTATTAATGAGTAATCACAGTGATATCACAGGGGTGTAATAATGACTATACTCAGTGATACCACATGGGTTTATTAATGAGTAATCACAGCGATATCACAGGGGTGTAATAATGACTGTACAGTGATACCACATGGGTTTATTAATGAGTAATCACAGTGATATCACAGGGGTGTAATAATGACTATACAGTGATACCACATGGGTTTATTAATGAGTAATCACAGTGATATCACAGGGGTGTAATAATGACTATACACAGTGATACCACATGGGTTTATTAATGAGTAATCACAGCAATATCACAGGGGTGTAATAATGACTATACTCAGTGATACCACATGGGTTTATTAATGAGTAATCACAGCGATACCACAGGGGTTTAATAATGACTATACACAGTGATACCACATGGGTTTATTAATGAGTAATCACAACAATATTACAGGGGTGTAATAATGACTATACACAGTGATACCACATGGGTTTATTAATGAGTAATCACAGCGATATCACAGGGGTGTAATAATGACTATACAGTGATACCACATGGGTTTATTAATGAGTAATCACAGTGATATCACAGGAGTGTAATAATGACTATACACAGTGAAACCACATGGGTTTATTAATGAGTAATCACAGTGATATCACAGGGGTGTAATAATGACTATACTCAGTGATACCACATGGGTTTATTAATGAGTAATCACAGCGATACCACAGGGGTTTAATAATGACTATACACAGTGATACCACATGGGTTTATTAATGAGTAATCACAACAATATTACAGGGGTGTAATAATGACTATACACAGTGATACCACATGGGTTTATTAATGAGTAATCACAGCGATATCACAGGGGTGTAATGATGACTATACAGTGATACCACATGGGTTTATTAATGAGTAATCACAGTGATATCACAGGAGTGTAATAATGACTATACACAGTGAAACCACATGGGTTTATTAATGAGTAATCACAGTGATATCACAGGGGTGTAATAATGACTATACACAGATATAACATGGGTGTAATAATAATAAATATACAATGATATCACAGTAGTGTAATAATGAATTTACAGCAGGAGTAAACAGTTAATTTTCCCAAGGGGTTAGTCGAGAGATTGTGACTGTTGTGAAAGTATTCAAATAACAAAAAAACTGACGGCACATCAAGAACTTGTCTGAATAGGTACATACCAAAAACAGCTTACATGTCAAAATGAGAAAAATGGTTGCACTCAATTGCATTAAGACATGTCAATATGAAATCTATGAAGTGTGAATAGCATAATGGCTTTGGAAATTTAGAAAAGACATGAGATAATTAGCACAAAATTTGGCCAAAAATTGTGAGCCCATTCACCAACGTCAGGGTAATCTGTTGTGGAAGTAGCCTTAGTAGGAGGAAATTAACTCTGCTTATTATTAACCCCTTCATGACCGGAGGCATTTTCGTTTTTGAGTTTTCGTTTTTTGCTCCCCTTCTTCCCAGATCCATAACTTTTTTATTTTTCTGTCAATATTTCCATGTGAGGGCTTGTTTTTTGAGTTGTAATTTTGAACAACACCATTGGTTTTACCATGTCGTGTGATAGAAAACTGGAAAAAAAATTCCAAGTGCGGTAAAATTGCAAATAAAGTGCAGTTGTTTTTTGTTTGGCTTTTGTACTAGGCTCACTAAATGCTAACACTGCCCCGCCATTCTGATTCTTCAGGTCATTACGAGTTCATAGACACCAAACACCAATATATGCATCTATCTGTCCATAACAACCAATACAGTAGGAAAAATCCTCTTCGGCGAAACGCGCGTCGAACCCAGGAGGATATAGTTTTGCAGCAGCTTTGTGATCCTGTGGATTTCAGGTATGCCTTGTTTTCTCATCTCCACTGATTAATCATTTTTTTCTGCTAAGAGTATTTTTCCTACTGTATTGGTTGCTATGGACACATAGATGCATATATTGCAATTAAGATGTCATATTTAGTGATGAGATCCCATACTAGATCACACTTTTGTTGTGCCTGAAAAAATCTTTGCTTTAGTTTATGCACAAGCAATAATATTATAGTAGTGCCATCTAATGATCAATCACCTCAATTGCACTTCATGACTTTTTCTTGATATCCGCTTATTTATTCTAATCAGGACACTCCTGATATTAATTAGATTCCGACCCCCGTTAGCACTTTAATCATTTTTACTCATTTCTCTTTGTTATGCACAGGCACTTTAGAGATTATTGGATAACACAGGTCTACAAAAAATATTTTTTGGAATCATTGCAGGTGACTTTGTACTTTTCTGAATCATCTGATTTCAAAAATGTATATAGTTTTTCTGTAGCAGGTACAGTTTCCGTGGAGCAGCATCATTATTATGAGGTATAGGAAATATACTGACGACATTAAGAAAACAGTAATCTACAAATCAGAAAAAAATGCTTTACAAAAGTTTTTATTGACCCAGAATAATTTCACATGCAAATAGAAACCAAAATATGAGCAGAAATGAAAAGTGCTTGACATTAGGCGGTCGTTGATACGATTTTTCAGTTATGTCCCTATATAACATCCAACCGTAATCTGCCATCATTGAGGCATTCCAAAACCCCTGGTAGCGGTGCTCCGCTACTGTAATGTCCTGGTGAAACCGCTCGCCTGTTCATCGCTTACATCCCCAAGATTTTGATGGAAGAAATCTAAATGTGACTGAAAAAAGTGCATTTTCAGAGACCTGCAACATCCAAGACACTGGTATGCATTTAGCAGTTCCGCAACACCTTCAACATATTCTGGAGATTTTTGATTTCCTGAGAAGTTTTCACAGATCCACTTGAAGCTTTTCCAAGATCTCAATTCCTTATCATTTAGAGTTCCTGCAAACACATCTCTCATAAGCTCTCTGATCTGTGGACAAACACATTTCTGTAAAATGTACTCTGGATCCCTTGTGAATTTGTCTTTGCCATGGCTTTCACAATGTTTATAATCAATCCCAACTTTATATGTAGTGGAGGAAGAAAGATTTTTGTTGGAGCAACTAAAGGATTCTGCTGAACATTGTCTCTACCTGGAGCATAGATGTTTTTCTGTCCCCAATCACAACGAACATAATGCTCTACTGTATTTTTACAGTCCCATAAACACAAGAAGTAACAATATTTTGTGAAATCTCCTTGCATTCCCATTAGCAGACCAATCACTTTCAAATCTCCACAGATATTCCATTGATGATGTTTATAGTGTACTAGCTGAAGAGCCCAGCGCTGCCCGGGCATAGTAACTAACTGTGGTTAGTTATAACAAATTATAATTATCCTCCATCCCATAGTCCCGTGCCCATATACCCATCATACATATCCTCCATCCCATAGTCGAGTGCCCATATACCCATCACACATCCTCCATCCCATAGTCCCATGCCCATATACCAATCATACATCCTCCATCCCATAGTCTCCTGCCCATATACCCATCATACATATCCACCATCCCATAGGCCCGTGCCCATATACCCATCATACATATCCTCCATCCCATAGTCCCATGCCCATATACCCATCACACATCCTCCATCCCATAGTCCCGTGCCCATATGCCCATCATACATATCCACCATCCCATAGTCCCATGCCCATATACCAATCATACATATTCTCCATCCCATAGTCCCATGCCCATATACCCATCATACATATTCTCCATCCCATAGACCCATGCCCATATACCCATCATACATATTCGCCATCCCATAGTCCAGTGCCCATATACCCATCACACATCCTCCATCCCACCAATCATACATATTCTCCATCCCATAGTCCCATGCCCATATACCCATCATACATATTCTCCATCCCATAGTCCCATGCCCATATACCCATCATACATATTCGCCATCCCATAGTCGGGTGCCCATATACCCATCACACATCCTTCATCTCATAGTCCCATGCCCATATACCCATCATACATATCCTCCATCCCATAGTCCCGTGCCCATATACCCATCATACATATCCTCCATCCCATAGTCCCGTGCCCATATACCCATCATACATATCCGCCATCTCATAGTCCCGTGCCCATATACCCGTCATACATATCCTCCATCCCATAGTCCAGTGCCCATATACCCATCACACATCCTCCATCCCATAGTCCCGTGCCCATATACCCATCACACATCCTCCATCCCATAGTCAAGTGCCCATATACCCATCACACATCCTCCATCCCATAGTCCTGTGCCCATATACATATCCTCCATCCCATAGTCCCGTGCCCATATACCCGTCATACATATCCACCCACCATCCCATAGGCCCGTGCCCATATACCCATCACACATCCTCCATCCCATAGTCAACCATTATGACATCATAATGAGCGGCGGCGGGGCTTGCAACCTATGATGACATCAGCGTCGCCATGGCAACCATTGTGACATAATGAGGGGCGGGGCTTGATACGCACACACTGTTTCCCCAGTATGCAAATAGGGGCATTATGACATCATAATGAGGGGCGGGGCTTGACACACACACACTTTCCCCCAGTATGTAGATAGGGGCAAAATTGTTTGGTGAATTGGAATGCGCGGGGTTAAAATTTCGCCTCACAACATAGCTTAGGACGCTCTCGTGGTCCAGACGTGTGACTGTGCCAAATTTTGTGGCTGTAGCTGCGACGGTGCGGATGCCTATCCCGGACATACACACACATACACACTTTGAGCTTTATATATTAGATAGAATCCAAAACAACTAACAGATTTTAATAACTTTCCTTTAGATGACATGAGTGAGCAATAGGGATTGATGGTTTCAGATTTCCATTGTGAAGCAGCACTGCTTTCAAACTTCTCTGGGATGAGTCAGTAAACAATCGCCAATCTGCAACAAAATACTCTGGATTCAGTTCTTCAGAGAGGCCGCTCACATTGTTACAGTGCACCATTGGTCCATCAACTGTGAACAATTGTGTTAAAGTGTGACGTCTGCTTCGGTAGTAACACACTTTGACATCGTCATGAAGAAGATTCTTCTGTTTCATCCTAGATGCAAGAAGTTCAGCTTTATCTTTTGACAATGGAAGGTCTCTGATGAGATCATTTAATTCATGTTGAGTAAAGTGTTCTGGCTGCTCCATCAGGTACATACTCATCTTGACTTGAGGTCTCCATGTCTTCGCCAGTAGCTTCAGCTTCATAGTCTTCATATTCTACTTCATTTTCATCGAATCCAGACAACAGTGGTACAGGAACTGGCAAGGTACCATCACGTGGAACTGGCCTAATCACAGATTCAGGTTCAAGGTAATTACTCTTATGTATGTTCTTTTTACTAAACAAAAGTAACAGTCATCACTGTGGTTTTTGGATTCTCTCCAAATCAGGGAACAGCAAATGGCATAGCCACTTTCCTCATATTCAACCAGTCATGAAGAACATTTGAACAACTGGAGCCTATCACTTGAGTGGCCCAGCTTTGAGTTAATTGGTGTGAAATACTTTTCCATGGCTCTTTATCTTTGTATCTATTTATCCACCCCTCCATCATTCAGTAAGAAGGAGTAGGGGATAATGTTTCTTTCCAGAGCTGCTGATCTGGTACTTTGTGCATGACCTCTGTTTCCGGTACCAGTGTCCAGTACTGGAATTTCCTATATGAAGCTTTGCAGCCACTGTCTGCAAGCAACTGTAGGAGGGACAGAGTGTTTTCAATGCAGCCCTCTTCACTGGGGCACCAAAGGAGTAGGTCATCGACATGCTGGAGCTGGACTGCCTGATCTGATGGTCTGTGCCAGTACTCTAGGACTGAAGACATGAAGTCAATGTACTGGCTGACCAAATTTTGGGCACCTTGGGGGGTATAACACCCAGGCATTCTGTTTGCTCTGGTGTGCAAAGTCAAACAAATACTAAGGATCGTGGTAGAGTGGTGCTGAGAAGAAAGCATTGGCTAGATCAATGACTGTGAAATGGGTGGCCTTGTGAGGTATCTAGGCCAATAGGGTATGCGGGTTGGGCACAGTGGGTGTATTGAGGACAGTGGCCTCATTATCAGCCCGCAGGTCTTGGACCATGTGATACAGGGCAGGCTGACCTTTCTCTACCTTTTTCTTGACTGGAAACAGCGAGGTATTGCATGGTGATATAATTTCAACAATAACCCCTTTTTCTAAGAATGCCTTCACTGTCTTGGATATTGCATCTGCCTGCACCATGCTCAATGGGTATTGTGACTTCCTTGGCAAAGGGGCTCCGGGCTTTAGGTCAACTCTAACTGGGCCACAGACAGGCGGCCTACATCTGCTGGCCTATTGGACCATAGGTATTCTGGTATAGCAAACAGAAACTGGACAGTCTCATGTTCTGAGCATACTGTGACAAACATGGACCAAGTGTTATAATCACAGGCAGCCAGTAGGCAATCCTCCTCATTGTTTAGGGTACCAGAGAGGCAGGCGAGCAGTGCCATCCTCCAGATACTGTATGTTGGCACATATCTTCTGTAGCAGGTCAGCATGAAGAAGATTCACATTGGCGGTCTCACTGACTAGGAGTCTAAGGGTGCACTGATTGGGGTGGAAAGAAACTGTAATGCGGCGTGTCAGTGGGGTGTGTATGGTTTTTCCTCCTACCCTAACACAAGGAAGAGACTGCTTGGAGAGACAGCAAGCATCTAAATCTTTCCTGCGCACTACTGGTTTGGCTGCACCAGTGTCAATGACGAAAGGCAAGGGATCATCGCCGCAATGGAAATGGTGACAATGGGTTTGGGACCAAAATTACTGAGGGACATTACACACACATGTACTGACTCTGGTTTGCCATTTTCCTAGTGACACACTGACTCTCCCGCTGGAGAAGGGGGATGATGGTGGTTATCTTGCCCTGTCCTGGGTCTAGGAGGGAGCCTGCAGTTTCTCTTTATGTGTCCAGGCTTTCTCACAATTATAACATGTGACATTTCTTTGTCCTTGCCTGGTCTGGTCCCCTTGTTGGGTCTGTTGAGACATAAGGGCTCTTGACCGGGGTTTTGCCTTCTTATTCTGGGCATTTGTTGCGTCCACACCTTTGGCTGCTTGAAGAATTACTGTTGGAGACATATTAATTACAGGCCTTAAACCTTCAACAAAGGCTCAGGACAGTAAACGGGTGTGAACTTCAGAAGTATTCTCGTATCCGAAGTCCTGCCATCTTTGCTAGAGCCGGGTATAATATTTTTCTACTGACTCTGTGTTATCCTGTTGGATATCATGGAGTGTGGTTGACTGGGAAACTAAACTGGCCTGCCCCCACTGGAAGATTTTTTTTACATACTGCTTCCCCGACTCCAGTGAGGTATCATCTGCGGGTGGGGCCGCTATTGCCCCAGCCACAATAGGGTAAAAAGTATCCCTTGTCTTTGATGACGCCAGGTCCTCTAAATACCGCCAACAGCAGGAGAAAGACTTTCTAATTTTCTCTACCTCTCTAACAAATGACATGGGAAACATTTCAGGGTCTGACATTCTACTCATCCTAGCCAGCATTTCACTAGGATTCCAGAGACGCCACACCCTTCTGGGACTCTACAGTATCAGGTCCCCTGTACTGGCGTGTGAGGTCTGGTGGGAGCAATATGGGCGAGCGCTGCGGGCGAGCAGCAGGGGTTGGGGTTAGCCCACCAGCCTTGACTAATTGTCTTAGTGAGTCTTGGATGGCAGCAAAAGACTGACATATAACTGCTGCATCCATTTGAGTTGTGTCAGGGGAGGAGCTGGAAGGCAGAGCAGGGCCGAAAGGGGCATTGGTTCCATCCAGTTCAGACATGACATTCATTGGGGACATGGGTGAGACTTGTGGTGAAGTAGCATTTGGGGCACTGACTAGGGAGGCTACACTGGCTTGACTGGGCTCTGGGGTCTTGCAGTACACAACTGGATTGCAAGGTGATAACAAATGATACAGGCTTGTCTTAGGACGAGGAGGTTTATCAGTTTCTATGTGCTGACAGGGGGCACCATATACATGACAGATCTCCACCCAATTTGTATTCTGATTCCTACATACACAACATGTCCATCCATCTGCGACAATGTAAGGGGGTGGAGGCAAACCGGGAGCAGCAGGGCGATCAGCGCCATTTTTGTTACCTGCTTTTACGTGTAAAAACTTATCACATTTCTCTTTCTTCAACTTGCCTCTAGTTACACATTTAGAAGTTCTCTACCATATATCAGCCTGATCTAACAAGCCAGCATCATTTAAACAGCCTTGCTTTTCCCTTCAACACATTTTTCCAGAAATCTTCATCAAGTCTGGCACCCGGTGGACACCCTGAAACTAAACAAAACCTATGCATTTTCTGCAAAGATTGTTTTCCTTTTTTTCTTTCACAAATTCAGCAGCAGTTCTACCATGCTCAATCTGTTCCTTACTGAACAGATTACCCATCTTCTGTTTCTTTGGAAACAGGCATACAGGACTGGAATGGCAAACCAGCGCGGACTCTTACCACACTCACTATGGTTTCCTTCTGTCACTTCATGCCTGACTTATACAGTTAGGTCCATATATATTTGGACAGAGACAACATTTTCTAATTTTGGTTCTAGACTTTACCACAATGAAGTTTAAACAAAACAATTCAGATGCAGTTGAAGTTCAGACTTTCAGCTTTCATTTGAGGGTATCCACATTAAAATTGGAGGAAGGGTTTAGGAGTTTCAGCTCCTTAACATGTGCCACCCTGTTTTTAAAGGGACCAAAAGTAATTGGACAATTGACTCCAAGGCTATTTCATGGACAGGTGTGGGCAATCCCTTCGTTATGTCATTCTCAATTAAGCAGATAAAAGGCCTGGAGTTGATTGGAGGTGTGGTGCTTGCATTTGGCAGGTTTTGCTATAAAGGAAACATGCAGTCAAAGGAGCTCTCCATGCAGGTGAAACAAGCCATACTTAATGGGGTTGTCCGGGCTTTTCACATAATCTCAGGGCATATCTGGGCTGCAGAATGCTGACAATAAGTAATTTACCTTCTGTGGCCAGTTTGCAGGGTTTGCTAGATATCATCTCTTGCTTGTAAGAAAAAAGTCCAGGGGGGTGTGTTCTGGCATTGAAATGAGAACTGGTCGTTTCCTCCTCAATAGTTTCACTTTCCATAGAACACTGTTCAGCGTGTGTCTGGGGGAGGAGCAGCTGGGTGGTTCTGCTCTCTGCACTGAGGCTGCTAGAGGGGGAGGATTTGTTACTGTGAGGAGGGATTGGCTTGTTCATGTGGTCAGGGAGGGCCTGTTGCTATGGAGGGTGGGGTTGTTGCTATAGAGGGCATGTTTTTAGTAGAGTAGGAGGAAACGACCAGTTCTCATTTCAATGCCAGAACACACCCCACCTGGACGTTTTTCTTACAAGCAAGAGATGATATCTTGGAAACCCTGCAAACTGGCCACAGAAAGTAAATTACTTATTGTCAGCATTCTGCAGCCCAAATATGCACTGAGATTATGTGAAAAGCCCGGACAACCCCTTTAAGCTACAAAAACAGAAAAAAACCCATCCGAGAAATTGCTACAATGTTAGGAGTGGCAAAATCTAGTTTGGTACATCCTGAGAAAGAAAGCACTGGTGAACTCATCAATGCAAAAAGACATGGGCGCCCACGGAAGACAACAGTGGTGGATGATCGCAGAATAGTCTCCATGGTGAAGAGAAACTCCTTCACAACAGCCAACCAAGTGAACAATACTCTCCAGGAGGTAGGCGTATCAATATCCAAATCTACCATAAAGAGAAGACTGCATGAAAGTAAATACAGAGGGTTCACTGCACAGTGCAAGCCACTCATAATCATCAAGAATAAAAAGGCTAGACTGGACTTGGCTAAAAAACATCTAAAATAGCCAGCACAGTTCTGGAAAAACATTCTTTGGACAGATGTAACCAAGATCAACCTCTACCAGAATGATGGAAAGAGAAAAGAATGGCGAAGGCGTAGTACAGCTCATGATCCAAAGCATACCACATCATCTGTAAAACACGGCGGAGGCAGTGTGATGGCTTGGGCATGCAGTGGCACTGGGTCACACTAGTGTTTATTAATGATGTGACACAGGACAGAAACAGCCGAATGAATTCTGAGGTGTTCAGAGCCATACTGTGTGCTCAGATCCAGCCAAATGTAGCCAAACTGATTGTCCATCTGTAGTATGAAACGACAACCAATGACCTAAAACATAAAGCCAAAGCAACCCAGGAGTTTATTAAAGCAAAGAAGTGGAATATTCTTGAATGGCCAAGTCAGTCACCTGATCTCAACCCAATTGAGCATGCATTTCACTTGTTAAAGACTAAACTTCAGACAGAAAGGCCCACAAACAAACAGCAACTGAAAACCACCGCAGTGAAGGCCTGGCAGAGCATCAGAAAGGAGGAAACACAGCGTCTGGTGAAGTCCATGAGTTCAAGACTTCAGGCAGTCATTGCCAACAAAGGGTTTTCAACCAAGTACTAGAAATGAATATTTTATTTACAATTATTTAATATGTCCAATTACTTTTGGTCCATTTAAAAACAGGCACTACAATGTACTGGGTGCTACAACCTTCTGGTCACGACAATAGCAGATTTGCAATTTTCCCTCGGCAACATCCAGTGCTGCTTGTTACTGGAAAGCACCCATGGAGTCAAAATCATCACTACATCTATAGATAAATTCACATAAGGGTATAATTTCCAAAACGGAGTCACTTGAGGGGGATGTTTTGCTATTCTAACACTTACAGGCTTTGTGTATGGAGTCTGCAAACTATTCTAGGAAAATCTGTGCTCCAAGTGGTAAATAGCACTCTGTTCCTCCAGAGTCTCGCCATCTGGCTAAGCCGTACTATATAGCCACATATTGGGTATTTCCACATGCAGCAGAAATTATGGGAGAAATTGTGGTGCCATGTTTACCTCTTTTCCCATGTGAAAATGTAAAATCAGGGGCTATAAAATTTTTGGGTGATAAAAATGTTTTTATTTTTACTTCACTGATCAATTGTATAAAATGTTGTGCCTGTGTCAATATGATCACTTATGAGGGGTTCTGGGGTCACTTATGAGGGGTTCTGCTGTTCTGACAACTCAAGTGCTCTCCCAGTGGGTCATGACACCCGCAAACCATAATAGTAAATCTGTCAGGAACACCGCAGTGCATTTGCTCACTGAGCCAGTGCACGTGTCCTGAGTAAAACAAACTGTGCCCAAAGATACCTGTGGAGCGGGGCAGCAGCGGTGAAGATGCCTGCTTCAAACAGGCTTCAAACAGGACCTGAAGCATGTGACTGCTGGGGGCGTGGCATAAGCTCCAGAGAGCTAGGAGCTGAAGGAAAACTCTTGGAAGGAAAACTACGGGACAAAGTTACCAAGGGGCATAGACAGGGACATAAACCAAATCAGGCCGGGGTCAAAGCACGAGATAGCACGACAGTACCAAAAGATTAGACAGAACGGATAGTCAGGACATAGCCAAGGGGTCATACGCAGAGAAGGCAGCACAGTACAAAAGGGGCAGGCAAAACTCGTAACAGGGACACAGCCAAATCAGAACCAGACAGTCGAAACGTAGCACAGGCACAAAACACTGGCACAGGCACAGGGTCAAACACACTTGGCCAAGTGTCAGAGTATAAGCGACAGGGAATGGCCCCACAATGAGGCTATAAGAAGCCTCCCAGAGGCCATCCAGACTGACTCCTGCTCCGCTGTCCGAAAACACCGATATCACCTCCGGTACCCCGCCAGCCAAGACCTCTGCTTACATGGTACATTGGGAGGGCAAAATGGAGGAAATGTATACTCCCTGGTCGCCTCCCTCCAAGCGACCAGGAGAATGTGGCTTCTCAGATGGCACAGATAATTTGGCGCGCAATGGGCAAGCCTTCAGGACATGATCAGTCTGCCCACAGTACAAACATGCCGACACCACTCCCCGACCCGTAGGCAGCTCCGAATACAACCTAGCTACTCCTACTTGCATGGGTTCATCAGGAGACTTGGCATGAACTGGGCAGGCGCTCATAAAATGGCCAGGCTTCCCACAGGAAAAGCATACCCCCCACCACGATGAGCCGCAGACACCCCCTTTTTTGTATCAACAACACCGGGCTGTCTGGGTTCCTCAGTCCGCACTGGTGGGTCCTCCTCCCTAGCGAGGACATCAGGGGGCACTTTTTGTATATGTCTTTCCCTAAGGCGTCTATCCACCCGGATGGCAAGGGACATGGCGGCCTCCAGCGACCTGGGGGCGGCGTACTGCACCAGAGTATCCTGCAACTTTGGAGACAAACCCTGCACAAACTGACTCCTAAGTGCCGGGTCATTCCACTGAGTGTCAGTGGCCCACCTCCTAAACTCTGAGCAGTACCCCTCAGCAACCCAGGCACTATGTTTACACCTACGGATTCGAGATTCCGCCAGGGCGACGCCATAAGGATCCCCATACACAAGCGCCAAAGCCGCAAGGAACTCAACCACGGACTCTAAAGATGGAGAATCGTCCGGTAGGGAGAAGGCCCAGGATTGGGGATCCCCTTTAAGAAGGGACATAATAATTCCCACCTGTTGCTCTTCACTCCCTGATGAACGAGAGCGCAGCCGGAAATACAATTTGCAGGCTTGCTGAAATACCAAGAATTCATCTCTCCCTCCAGAAAACCTGTCAGGGAGGGATATCTTGGGTTCTGGCTGAGCCTGAACCAAACCTCCAAAGCCCACCAACAGCTGCAGTTGCTGCACCAACTCACCGTGCAGCCCCCTAATCTCATCAGTAAGGGTCTGCATCATTTGGGCAAAGGTCTGAACTGGGTCCATGGCACAGCAGAAAAAAAAGTTTGGTTGGTGATGTCCTGTGTGACGCGACCAGCAGGCCAGTAACTAAAACAACAGGACGCGGCACGTGATATTGTCCTGTGTGACACGGCTCGCAGACTGGTAACTAAAACAAGACAAGGGGGTAAGGAAACAGTTACAATGGTGGGCCCTGCGACAGGGACGGGATGTGGAGACCTGCACTTCCCTGAGTCAGTGTCCCTAGCGCTCCTAACGTTCCCTATGCCGGTTCAGCACCGGGCGCCGATCACGAACCTGTCGCCCTAGCACACCCTACACCTATCCCTTGCTAAGGAGCTAGGTGGCACAAGCACTGGCCCCACCGCTGCACTAATACACACTAAGGAAAAACAAACAGGGAAACAACACTTAGCTTAACTCTGTTGCACTTGCTCCTGGCAACCACCAGCATGCAGCTCTCCTCCTGAATAGCTGCCACCAAGCTCTGTCAGAGCTAAGGAAATCCCCTATGACTCCTTTCACACCAGGGCTAAGACAGTGCTGTGAGGAACGCTCTCCAGCTTTTTCCTCCACCAAGGATGATTGAAATGAACACTATCACCAACACTGATTGCAACACCTGTGACTCTTTTATAGCAGAGCCAGCAATCACACCTGCATTCTAATCATGTGCACTTAACTAAGAAACCAGAGTGCAATGATGCTCACCACCACCGGGGGAAACTTAGAAAAAACGACACCACAGTGCAATAATCCTAACGGCCACCGGGGGCAAAACCAAACCTTAAGCATAGCTTAGGAAAAAAAAAAAGGTTACCTGTGCTTTATATCAGTCCTGATCCCGCATGGATCATGACAGAAACATGTTTTGGGGGTGTCTTTCTGCTAAGGGCACAGGGCTACTTCACCGCATCAATGGAAGAATGGATGGAGCTGTGTACCGTAAATCCTGAGTGACAACCTCCTTCCCTGTGCCAGAACATTAAAAATGGGTCGTGGCTGGGTCTTCCAGCAAGACAATGACCCAAAATATACAGCCAAGCCAACAAAGGAGTGGCTCAAAAAGAAGCACATTAAGGTCATGGAGTGGCTTAGCCAGTCTCCAGACCTTAATCCCACAGAAAACTTATGGAGGGAGTTGAGGCTCCGAGTTGCCAAGCGATGGCCTCAAAATCGTAATGATTTAGAGATGATCTGCAAAGAGGAGTGGACCAAAATTCCTCCTGACATGTGCGCAAACCTCATCATCATCAACTACAAAACCATCTGACTGCTGTGCTTGCCAACAAGGGTTTTTCCACTAAGTATTGTCTTGTTTGCCAGAGGTATCAAATACTTATTTCTCACTGCAAAATTGAAATAAATTTATATAATTTATACAATGTGATTTTCTGGATTTTACTTTTGCCAGTGGGCAAACTTACAAAATCAGCAAGGGATCAAATACTTATTTTCCCCCACTGTAAATTTCTGTGTGGCACAGGTAGTGTCAATATGCTCACTGCACCCATAGATGAATTCATTCAGAGGTTTAGTTTGTAAAATTATGTCACTTATGGGGGTTACTGCTGTTCTGACACCTCAGGGGCTTTGCCAATGTGACATCACACCTTCAAACCATTGCAGAAAAATCTGAACTTCAATGTGGCACTTCTACCCTTTTGAGCTTTGCATTGTGCCTCAAAAGTAGTTTTTGGTCACATATGTTGTATTGGTGTACTCAGGAGAAATTGCGCAATAAATTGTATGTTGCAGTTTCTCCTTGTATATAAATAGAATATAACTTGGCGGCACTCAGCTTTTGATAATCCATGAAGAACTTTAATGCAGTCCAAAAATATATTACAAACGTTTTGGTCATTGGAAAACCTTCATCAGTGTCCAGCACCATGGAATCACTGGTGCTATATAAATAAATAATAATAATAATCAGTGTACCAACTGCTTTTTTATTTTCAAAACAAATGGGTTGTTTAGGTCATATGGTGTTTATCCCCTTAGCCCCCAAGGGTGGTTTGCATGTTAATTCCCGGGCCAATTTTTACAATTCTGACCACTGTCCCTTTATGAGTTAATAACTGAAACGCTTCCATGGATCCTGGTGATTCTGACATTGTTTTCTCGTGACATATTGTACTTCATGTCAGTGGTAAAATTTCATTCAAATAACTTGCGTTTATTTGTGAAAAAAACAGAAATTTGGCAAAAAATTTTAAAATTTCGCAATTTTCCAACTTTGAATTTTTATGCCCTTAAATCACAGAGTTACGGCACACAAAAAACTTAATAAGTAACATTTCCCACATGTTTACTTTACATCAGCACAATTTTGGAACCAACATTTTTTTGTTAGTAAGTTATAAGGGTTAAAAGTTGACCAGCGATTTCTCATTTTTGCAACACCATTTTATTTTTACGGACCACATCACATTTGAAGCCACTTTGAGGGGTCTATATGATAGAAAATACCCAAAAGTGACACTATTCTAAAAACTACACCCCTTAAGGTGCTCAAAACCACATTCAAGAAGTTTATTAACCCTTCAGGTGCGTCACAGGAATTTTTTGAATATTTAAAAAAAATTGAACATTTAACTTTTTTTCACAAAAAAAATACTTCAGGTTCAATTTTTTTTTACTTTACCAAGGGTAACAGGAGAAATTAGACGCAAAAGTTATTGTGCAGTTTGTCCTGAGTACGCTGATACCTGATATGTGGGGGGAACTACTGTTTCGGCGCATGGCAGAGCTCAGAAGGGAAGGAGCGTCGTTTGACTTTTTCAATGCAAAATTGGCTGGAATTCAGATCACGTTTGGAGAGCCCCTGATGTACCTAAACAGTGGAAACTCCCCACAAGTGACCCCATTTTGGAAACTAGACCCCCTAAGGAACTTATCTAGATATGTGGTGAGGACTTTCAACCCACAAGGTCTTCACAGAAGTTTATAACGTACAGCGGTAGAATTAAAAAATCATATTTTTTCCACAAAAATGATCTTTTCACCCCCAATTTTTATTTTTCCAAGGGTAACAGGACCATAAAAGTTATTGTGCAATTTGTCCTGAGTACGCTGATACCCCATATGTGGGTGTAAACGACTATTTGGGCGCATGACAGAGCTCAGAAGGGAAGCAGCGCCATTTGATTTTTTTGGCTGGAATTGAGATCGGACACCATGTCGCGATTGTAAAACCCCTGATGTACCAAAACAGTGGAAACCCCCACAAGTTACCCCATTTTGGAAACTAGACCCCCCCCAAGGAACTTATCCAGATGTGTGGTGAGCACTTTGAACCCCCCCCCGTGCTTCACAGAAGGTTATAACGCCCGTGCGTGAAAATAAAAAAATCGTATTTTTTCCACAAACATGATCTTTTCACCCAAAAATTTTATTTTCCCAAGGGTAAGAGGACCCCAAAAGTTATTGTGCAATTTGTCCTGAGTACGCTGATAACCCGTATGTGGGAGAAAACTACTGTATGGGTACATGTCGGTGCTCGGAAGGGAAGTAGTGACGTTTTGGAATGCAGACTTTGATGGAATGCTCTGCGGGTGTCATGTTGCATTCGGAGAGCCCCTAATGTACCTAAACAGTGGAAATCCCCCACAAATAACACCATTTTGGAAACTAGACCCCCTAAGGAAGTTATAATCAGAGAAATTTCCGGACTTACATAATGGTATTTGCCGGAAAAAAGAAGAGATCCAGAAAAATATATTAAAATAACATGTTTATTAATTACACATAAAAATTAGAAATTTAGAAAAAATGTCCAGTAGGAGGCGCTCATATGCCCTACCAACAATAATAATAAAGCATGTATAGGTAATAAAAGTCAGATATGAAAAACATTTAAAGAGCCATAATTAACTCCATGAATCCTCACAAAATAAAAGGTAGAAAAGGCCAATATGTTTAATAAATAAGGTACAGTGGTAACATGACAACGAAGTCTAAATCCCTGTACCAATGAAAGTGTACAACCAAGATTAATTAATCAGGTACAACGGAAACATGACATCTAAGCCTAAGTCTTTATACCAATATAAGGGAACCACTAATAACCCAGTGAGCCAAATGAGGATAAATAAGCCATAAATGACATTACCTAAATGCTGTAAGCCCAAGTAGCGGTGGGCGCTGCAGCCTCCTCCACGCCAACTCGCGTTTCGCAGCAAGCTTCTTCCGGGGGCATGTCCCAATGACGGGCGGGCGGTGTTTAAATAG
This sequence comes from Dendrobates tinctorius, assembly GCF_039654945.1. Lineage (NCBI taxonomy): Eukaryota > Metazoa > Chordata > Amphibia > Anura > Dendrobatidae > Dendrobates > Dendrobates tinctorius. Next base: position 106,412 of record NW_027362089.1, read on the forward strand.
TGCCAATGTCCAATCACAGAGCACAATGTATAAAGCGCTTGATTCAATGATATCTCTGCGTGATCAAAACGGCGCATGCGCTGTCGGACACCGCCGTATGAATGTCACTTCCGGTGACGCGCTCACTGAGACCGCAGGCAAAAAGCCCATGACACAGTATAGAGCGCTCCCAGAAATGAACGGCCGTGACAGAGCTGCGCAGGCGCACAATCAATGCAGAGATAATAACTCAGTGAATAATATATAACCAGGATAAGTGACAGTGAGGGTATTCAATAATAATGTGATAAATTAATACCTCCGCAATATATATAAGAAGTGAATAAAGTGCATAAGTGACATATGCTTAATATATCTTTTTATTAAACACATTAATTATAAACTTTCAGGAGTGCTCAACAGCTGAGCTAAATATATATAATCTGAATGAGCAATTTATAATGCTCAGAATACCATAATGAATACCTAAGGAACTTATCCAGATGTGTGGTGAACACTTTGAACCCCCAAGGGCTTCACAGAAGTTTATAACGCCCGGGCGTGAAAATAAAAAAATCGTATTTTTTCCACAAACATGATCATTTAGTCCCCAATTTCTCTAGCATCCTTCCACGACAGCATAGGAGGATGTCTCCACGCCCTAATGGGGGACAGGAAGCACGAGAGGTTAAAAGGTCCCTCCCACCTCCCTCTCACCAGTGACTTTCCTGTCCCCCATGGGGCATGGAGAGGTCTGGTGTGCTGTGTGGCCGGCTGCTGCAGCATACCTGGGGATACAAAGAAAAAGCCGGGCAGTGGTGGTCGGTGGCGCTGCCTACCCTCCTCCGATCTGCTCCCATCTCCTCCTGGATTCGGGACCGTTCCTGGCCCTCCCGCGCTCCCCTATGGGGAGTAAAGCGAGCCAGTGATCCCTGACCGGAGGCCTCCTGTAGCTCTCCGGTCTCTCCTCCCCCTGGGTGCAGTGCGATACCCGGAAGTGACGTCACGCGCGGGTCACTTCCGGGGTATGTGGAGGACGCGCTGTCATGGCGGCCCCCATCCTGTTGCCGGCGCGTGGAGCTCGCCAGCGCTTGCTGTGCTTGCTCCGGGACCCAGGGAGGAGGAGGGGGAAAACGAATACTGCGCTGAGGGCGGGGTTAATCTGCTATTAACCCGCCGGAAGATCCCGACAGGTAAGATGAGAATCCCCTGTTAGTAAGTGTCTGGGGATGCGTCCTAGTGGTGCGGTCTCTGGGTATAGGTCCTCAAAATACTTCTCCCCCTTGTTTCATAGGGAGAAAGTCTGCCCATAAGAGCACCAATACATCCAGCAAGTCGGCTAAATGTGCTATATGCAGCACGAAACTTCCCTCAAATTGGGAGAAAAAGCTATGTCAAGCTTGCACAGATAAGGTGGTTAGGGCTGAGCACCCGTCATTAATCGACGAGATCCGCAGCTTGGTTACCCATCAGGTTCAAACCTCTTTAGCTGCCCTGCCCCCCCCTCCACCACCTCCACTCCCCCCCCCGATTGTTGGCTCACCACCCCCAAAAAAGCAGAAAATTCAAATAGAGGATTCAGAGTCTGAATCAGAGGGATCATACAAATCGGGATCCGAGAATTGGGAACAACCGGGAACCTCTGGGTCAGCAGACACTAGAAGGTACCTCCTCTCCACAGAATATGTGGAGGAGCTGGTCAGTGCAGTACGTGCCACTATGGGCCTAGAGGACGAACCCGTCACGCAGACAGCACAGGATCGCATGTTAGGTGGATACGAGGGGCCTAAACGAACAGGCTTTCCAGTCCACAGGAGTATAGCAGATATGATTTCCCAGGAATGGGAGTATCCAGAAAAACGCTACTCTGCCCCCTCAGAAATCCGACATAGATTTCCCCTGAAGGGAGAGGAATTTCAATGGGACATCCCGAAGGTTGACGTCCAGGTGGCAAGAGTGGTAAAAAAGACGGTTCTGCCGTTTGATGATGCATCCCAGCTTAGAGATCCGATGGACCGTAAAGCAGAAAGCCTCCTAAGGAAGGCCTGGGAAACCTCTGCCTTTACCTTAAAGTCAGGAATCGCGTCCACTTGTGTCTCTAGGTCCCTCTTCCAATGGATTGAGGAGCTAGAGAGCCACATCTCTCGTGGTACCTCAAGAAGTGACCTCCTTAACTCTCTCCCTATCTTGCAGAGAGCTACGGGTTTCCTGGCAGATGCATCAATGGAGATGATCCGTGCCTCTGCCAGGGCTATGGTCCAGTCAAATTCTGCCAGGCGAGCCCTCTGGCTTAAAACATGGAGCGGGGATGTTACATCCAAGGTTAAACTCTGTTCTTTACCCTTCAAAGGCGAACATGTCTTCGGCCCTGCCTTAGACAAAATTCTAGAAAAGGCCACAGATATAAAGAAGGTGCTTCCAGAGCAGAGGACCACAAGAAAGCATCTTTTTCGAGCCCCCCAGAGTCAGTCATCCCAACCGCGAGGAAAGGGAAAGACGGAAGATGGAGCTACGCTAAAGGGAGAAGCAGGAACATCCTGGTCCCCCAGCAGCAGCAGCAACCACAAGAAAAATAATGACTCGACCCCGGTCGGGGGGAGGCTTTCAAGGTTCTTTACTGCCTGGCAGTTGATCTCCAACAGCCCCTGGGTCCTCAGTGTGATCAGAGAGGGCCTACTGCTAGAGCTCGAATCCTCCCCCCCGTGGGGTATGAGTTACCTCCCTACCACCTCGGGAGTCCCCAGCACTAAAATCCGGCATTCGGCCTCTTCTATACTCAAATGCCATCTCTCGGGTCCCTGTGGAGGAGCAAGGAAGGGGGCATTATTCCAGATTGTTCCTAGTAAAAAAGCCCACAGGGGAGGCAAGGATAATAATAAATCTGAAGGGCCTCAACCGACACATTGCATACCGCAAATTCAAGATGGAGTCAGTAAAGACCGCCATTCCTGTGATAGGGCCATCTTCATGGCAACTATAGATCTGAAGGATGCTTATTTCCACATCCCCATACATTCTTCCCACAGGAAGTATCTAAGGTTTGCGATTCGTCAGGGTCCGGAAGTCAAGAACTTTCAATACAATGTGCTTCCCTTTGGAATATCCTCTGTCCCTCGAGTGTTTTCCAAAATTATGACAGAGGCCGTGTCCTACATCAGAAGCCGGGGAATATGTATTGTACCTTACCTGGACGACCTACTGGTAATAGGGTCCTCCAACCAGGCCCTGGAAGACCAGGTAGCCCAGACTCTAGACATTCTCCAATCATTGGGGTGGATCCCGAATATAAAGAAGTCGCAAATCCAACCCTCTCAGGAGATAAAATTTTTAGGAATCCTACTAGATTCAAAGAATCAAATGTCCTTCCTCCCGGAGGAACATCAGACGTCTATAATGTCAAGAGTCTCAGATTTCAGAGGACAGAGATCCCCGACCCTCAGGGCAGCCATGTCCATACTAGGGTTAATGACCTCCTGCATCCAGTCGGTGCCTTGGGCGCAGGCCCACTCCAGAACACTCCAGTCTCATATCTTAAGAAACTGGAACAGGGATCACACCTGCCTGAACAAAAGGGTCCAGACCCCGGGAACAGTGAAAGCATCACTAGCATGGTGGATGGACCGCAAAAACCTGTGCAGGGGAATCAACTGGTCCCAGATCCCCCTGGTTATGGTAACAACAGACGCCAGCAAAAAAGGCTGGGGAGCTGTAGTGTCTCGTCAGCCATTCCAAGGGTTATGGAGCCAGAAAATGAGTGCAAGATCCTCAAACTTCAGGGAGCTGAAAGCAGTTGAGGAAGCTCTCCTGGCAGCAAGACACCTGGTCCAAGACCAACATATCAGAGTCTACTCGGACAACATAACAACAGTGGCACATCTCAGACACCAGGGTGGCACAAGATCCAGCAACCTGGAGGGCCTCTCAGGCCGAATATTTTGCTGGGCCGAAAGACACCTTCGTTCCCTGACAGCAGTCCACCTGAGGGATACGGACAATCTTCAGGCAGATTTCCTGAGCAGAAAAAGCATCCAGCCTGGCGAGTGGGCCCTGAATGGAAGAGTCTTTCGAACACTAGTCAGCAGGTGGGGCCTCCCGGAGGTGGACCTAGTAGCCTCAGGAGAGAATGCTCAAGTGAGAAACTACTCCCTGAACCCCAGGGACAGATCCCTGGGAGTGGACGCCTTCGCCCACAGGTGGAGTTTCCATCTGGCATATGCCTTCCCGCCAGTTCCAATCCTTGCTGCAACCCTGAGGAAAATCCGGAAGGATCAGACCCCAACAATTCTAGTAGCTCCGCTATGGCCAAAGAGGAGCTGGTACTCTTTAATAACAGAACTACAGGTAGACGGGCCATTCATCCTACCCATAAAAGACGATATTCTCTTACAGGGCCCTCTGCATCACCCGAACCTCAGGGGAATGAAGTTCGCGGCCTGGTTTCTGAAGCCCAGATCTTGAGAGCCAGGGGGCTATCAGAGGCGGTAATTAAAACCCTCCAGAAATCTCGGAAGCCGGTGACCATTGCCATATATAATAAAATATGGAAGAGATTCTCCTCATGGTGTCTGCCAGACCTGCCCGACCCAGACAACCCTAACATTTCCCGTATCCTAGATTTCTTACAGAGGGCGGGCTGGAACTAGGTCTAAAACCTAGCACACTAAAAGTACAAGTATCAGCATTAAGCTCTATGTTTGACCTTGACTTGGCTAACCACAGTCGGATAAAAAGATTCATGACATCGGCCGCTAGGCTACATCCAAAAAAACTAGTCTCTGTCCCACCATGGGACTTGAATGTGGTGCTTACGGGACTCACTCAATCACACTTTGAGCCTCTGTCATCCTGTACTTCTCAGCTCCTCACCTACAAATTAGCCTTCCTTATAGCAATAACCTCAGCAAGGCGAGTAGGAGAGCTCCAGGCTCTCTCAATCAAGGAACCCTACTTAACAGTAAGAGACGATTCCATACTTCTCTCCCTTGATCCATCTTTTCTACCAAAGGTTGTGTCTGACTTTCATAGGTCTCAGAATATAATTCTTCCTTCATTCTGTCAAAACCCAGCAAACCCCAAAGAGGAGGTGTTTCACACGCTGGACGTAAGACGTATAATTCTCCACTACTTGGAGTACACCAAACCATATAGAATTGACCACAACCTATTTATCCATACCTCTGTTCCGAACAGAGGAAAGAAGGTGGCAAAAAACAACATTGCCAATTGGGTTAAAAAGGCTATCTCTGAAGCATACCTGGCGCAAAACATCACTCCCCCTACAGGGATCAAAGCGCATTCAACACGATCTACCTCTACTTCATGGGCTGAGAGGGCAGGCGCATCTTCAGAGCAGATTTGTAAGGCAGCAACCTGGTCCTCCTTTACATACTTTCACTAAACACTATAGATTAGACCTTGTGTCCAACAGGGATTTAGTCTTTGGCCGAAAAGTTCTTCAGGCCGTTGTCCCCCCCCTAGTGCAGTATAGGTTGTTATGCCTCCTATGCTGTCGTGGAAGGTTGCTAGAGAAAATAGAATTAGACTTACCGGTAATTCGGTTTCTAGAAACCTTCCACGACACCACTATTTCCCTCCCTGCATTCTTGGAGAAAATTCTGAGAATCTTAAGGTAACCGGTGCTATGGTAATCAGTTATAAGTCACTGGTGAGAGGGAGGTGGGAGGGACCTTTTAACCTCTCGTGCTTCCTGTCCCCCATTAGGGCGTGGAGACATCCTCCTATGCTGTCGTGGAAGGTTTCTAGAAACTGAATTACCGGTAAGTCTAATTCTATTTTTTTTATTTTCCCAAGGGTAACAGGAGAAATCGGACCCCAAAAGTTGTTGTCCAATTTGTCCTGAGTACGCTGATACCTCATATGTGGGATAAAACTACTGTATGGGCACACGTCGGGGCTCGGAAGGGAAGTTGTTATGGATGGGTCACCGAGGAGAAAAAGGCAAAACAAGCTACAGTGGGGCAAAAAAGTATTTAGTCAGTCAGCAATAGTGCAAGTTCCACCACTTAAAAAGATGAGAGGCGTCTGTAATTTACATCATAGGTAGACCTCAACTATGGGAGACAAACTGAGAAAAAAAATCCAGAAAATCACATTGTCTGTTTTTTTTTCATTTTATTTGCATATTATGGTGGAAAATAAGTATTTGGTCAGAAACAAAATTTCATCTCAATACTTTGTGATATATCCTTTGTTGGCAATGACAGAGGTCAAACGTTTTCTGTAAGTCTTCACAAGGTTGCCACACACTGTTGTTGGTATGTTGGCCCATTCCTCCATGCAGATCTCCTCTAGAGCAGTGATGTTTTTGGCTTTTCGCTTGGCAACACGGACTTTCAACTCCCTCCAAAGGTTTTCTATAGGGTTGAGATCTGGAGACTGGCTAGGCCACTCCAGGACCTTGAAATGCTTCTTACGAAGCCACTCCTTCGTTGCCCTGGCGGTGTGCTTTGGATCATTGTCATGTTGAAAGACCCAGCCACGTTTCATCATCAATGCCCTTGCTGATGGAAGGAGGTTTGCACTCAAAATCTCACGATACATGGCCCCATTCATTCTTTCATGTACCCGGATCAGTCGTCCTGGCCCCTTTGCAGAGAAACAGCCCCAAAGCATGATGTTTCCACCACCATGCTTTACAGTAGGTATGGTGTTTGATGGATGCAACTCAGTATTCTTTTTCCTCCAAACACGACAAGTTGTGTTTCTACCAAACAGTTCCAGTTTGGTTTCATCAGACCATAGGACATTCTCCCAAAACTCCTCTGGATCATCCAAATGCTCTCTAGCAAACTTCAGACGGGCCCGGACATGTACAGGCTTAAGCAGTGGGACACGTCTGGCACTGCAGGATCTGAGTCCATGGTGGCGTAGTGTGTTACTTATGGTAGGCCTTGTTACATTGGTCCCAGCTCTCTGCAGTTCATTCACTAGGTCCCCCCGCGTGGTTCTGGGATTTTTGCTCACCGTTCTTGTGATCATTCTGACCCCACGGGGTGGGATTTTGCTTGGAACACCAGATCGAGGGAGATTAATCAGTGGTCTTGTATGTCTTCCATTTTCTAATTATTGCTCCCACAGTTGATTTCTTCACTCCAAGCTGGTTGGCTATTGCAGATTCAGTCTTCCCAGCCTGGTGCAGGGCTACAATTTTGTTTCTGGTGTCCTTTGACAGCTCTTTGGTCTTCACCATACTGGAGTTTGGAGTCAGACTGTTTGAGGGTGTGCACAGGTGTCTTTTTATACTAACAAGTTTAAACAGGTGCCATTGCTACAGGTAATGAGTGGAGGAAAGAGGAGACTCTTAAAGAAGAAGTTACAGGTCTGTGAGAGCCAGAAATCTTGATTGCTTGTTTCTGACCAAATACTTATTTTCCACCATAATATGCAAATAAAATGAAAAAAAAACAGACAATGTGATTTTCTGGATTTTTTTTTCTCAGTTTGTCTCCCATAGTTGAGGTCTACCTATGATGTAAATTACAGACGCCTCTCAACTTTTTAAGTGGTGGAACTTGCACTATTGCTGACTGACTAAATACTTTTTTGCCCCACTGTAAGTCACAGAAAACCAGAGAGGTTGGTAACTATGCAGATTGCAGATCCCTGATCTTACCACACAACTAGCAGTAGCCGTGAAGCGTGCCTACGATGTTCCTAGATGCCTCGTCACGGCCGGAGGACTAAATAAGCCTAAAGCAAGAAAAGGGAAAACTAACTGCCCCCGAGCAGATCCCAAAGGAATAGATAGCCCCCACACATGTATTGACGGTGAAACAAGATAAAGGCACAAACACAGGCAGGAAAATAGGCTGAGCAAATGATGGGGCCCAAACTAACTAGACAGGAAAGGAAGGAGAGACACTGTCTGCAACCTGCAAAAAACCCTACAAAAATCATGTCCAACACTTCTGATAGCAAAATTAACCCTGATGTCACTAGACTTCTCCCACTATATCAGCACTCTGAAATATTCTGAGACGGCGCAAAAAGAGACCGAACTAGTAAGGGATAAAAAGCCAATTGGCAAAATACTGATAAATAAGAGTAGAAATTCAGCACAGCCCCCAGCAGGGGCTGGCTGACCTCACCAAAAAACTGAATAGACCAACAAAATCAAGTGTGAACATTAGCAGAAAAACTTTAGATGTCTGGAACAGAGCTGAAAACCAAGAGCTGGCAAGCCAGAAGGAATCACCAGCAACTGAATAGGGCGTCGGCTGTCTTAAATCCAATCTGAGACTCCTGAGATCCAATCATCGTCCTCATTCTCAGGTGGCAGATCTCCGCCGATCAAATCAGCCTCTCTACCTCCTGTTACCACCAGAGGAAGTCTGGAAGGAGAACTCACAACTGGTGAACCAGAGAATGAACTCACAACAGGAAGTAGTAACGTTTTGGAATGCAGACTTTGATGGAATGGTCTGCGGGTGTCATGTGCGTTTGGAGAGCCCCTGATGTACCTTAACTATTGAAACTCCCCACAAGTGACCCCATTTTGGAAACTAGACCCCCATGGAACTTATCTAGATGTGTGGTGAGCACTTTGAACCCCCAAGTGCTTCACAGAAGTTTATAACTGTCATGTCGGACGCTGTTCACACCACAGCATCCGGCAGGCAGAGGTAGTTCCACCTCCAGCCACTATAGCCTCAGTGGTGCCGGTTTGATCTTCAGGCTCTCGGGGGTTAATCCTGCTGGAGACCAGGTTGGAAGGTTAGTCACGCCCACGGTCTTTAAATAGTCATACTGGCATATGGGCGTCGCCGATTATAGCTTGTGTTTCATACCAAGTGGTTCCGGTCTGGAGTGGAGGTGTTCAAGAGAGAGAGATTCATATCTGGTGTCGTATGATCCGTCGTTATCCTTTCTCCTTCCCATATTTGTGTTTAGTTGTGCCCTGTTCACATTACTGTTTATTCCTGTGTGTGTGCGGCGCAGTGCAGTTTAAGTTCTCCCTGTCTGTCATTATTTGTGTGGGAGCTTTGGTGGTGTGACTCCTCACTGGGTGGAGGGTTAAGTGCAGGGCTGAGCAGGAGATAAGGAAAGGTCGGAGGCTCAGGCATTTGCACCTTCAGCAAAAACCCTGGGTTGAGGGTCAGACAGGGTTTCCCCTAGTAAAAGGGACACCACAGGGGCCCCGGGTATTTCAGCCTTAGTTGAACTAAGCCCCCGTGACATTATAATCGGCCCACATTTTTTCAGGAGTCCATGGATCCATTAGATTCCATAACCCGCCAGTTGGCGGCGCTGTCCATACAGGTCTCCGAGTTGAAAGGGGCAGTTCAGCAGCAGGGCCTGGTAGTAGCAAAGGTGCAAACGGCATCTGCAGGTATCGGTGCAGAGCCGAAGTTTCCGCTGCCAGAACGATTTTCAGGCGATCGCAGCAAATTTGTCGTATTTCGGGAGGCCTGCAAATTATACTTCCGCATGCGGCCAATATCCTCAGGTAATGAGGCCCAGCGAGTAGGGCTGGTGTTGTCATTACTGAGTGGTGACCCCCAAGCATGGGCATTTTCCTTACCAGCTGACTCTGCTACATTTCATTCGGTCGATAATGTTTTTTCTGCCCTCGGGCTCATTTACGATGACCCTGACCGACTGGCTCTAGCGGAATCTAAAATCCGCGCCCTCCGCCAGGGGGAGCGCTTGGCAGAAGACTATTGTTCGGAATTTCGCCGCTGGGCTGTAGACACACAGTGGAATGACCCAGCACTGCGGAGCCAGTTTATTCATGGGGTATCAGGGAGGGTGAAACAAGCCCTCCTGATGTATGAGACTCCGGCATCATTGGAGTCTGCCATGAGTTTGGTGATACGTATTGATCGCCGTTTTCGTCAGGGGGCACAGGAGACGCTACCTCTGGGGGAAAACGAGGTGCAGGTGTGGTTGAAGTAGATGAGTCCCCTGAACCTATGCAGATTGCTGGCGTGGCACAGGTTCAGCCTCGCGCTCCGGGATTCCGGAAGCCCGGAGCATGTTTCTACTGTGGTAAAGGAGGTCATTATGTTAACGTTTGCCCGGTACTACCTAAGAGGGTCACACCGGCGGAAAACTGTTAAGCTCAGAGGGTATGGAGGAGACCCAACTGAGCGTATGCATATCCTCCATGATGGTATCTCAATGTATGCTCCCTGCCAAGGTTATTATCGCCGGCAGAGAGCTACCTATATCAGTGTTTGTGGATAGCGGTTCCGCCACCAATCTCATAGATGAGGAGTTTGCACACACCGCCGGGTTTAAGATCGAAAAACTTCCTCACCCCATACAGGTGGTGACCATTAATGCTGTTCCCCTCCCTCAAGGGGAGATTACTGAGTTTGTGGCAGAGGTGAAACTCCACATTGGGGTCCTACGTTCTGAATCGGTTACATGTAGGGTCCTCCGTAATCTCCCAGCTCAAATGGTCCTGTGTTTTCCATGGCTGTCCAGGCACAACCCGGTAATTGATTGGAAAACTCAGGACATAGTACAATGGAGTGGTTTCTGCCAAGACAATTGCTTGGCCACATGTGTGTCCGCCGTGACGCCCAGCCTGCCGGAGGCTTTGCAGGATTTCGCGGATGTTTTCTCTGAGAAGGGTTGCTCAGAACTGCCTCCACATAGAGCCTATGACTGTGCTATTAGGTTAAAACCCGGGGCCAAATTACCTAAGGCCAGGATGTTTAATATTTCTGGTCCTGAGAGACGAGCTCTGAAAGACTACATCGCGGAGAGTCTGAGCAAAGGTCACATCCGGCCTTCGTCCTCGCCTGTAGCCGCGGGGTTTTTCTTCATTAAGAAGAAAGATGGGGGGTTACGCCCGTGTCTGGATTTCCGAGAGTTAAACCAGATTACTATCCGTGATCCCTACCCAATGCCGTTGATCCCGGATTTGTTCAACCAGGTAGCGGGGGCGAAATGGTTTTCCAAGCTGGACCTCAGGGGGGCGTATAACCTCATAAGGGTCCGTCAGGGGGATGAGTGGAAGACGGCGTTTAACACTCCTGAGGGTCATTTTGAGAGTCTGGTTATGCCGTTTGGGTTGACCACCGCGCCTGCCGTTTTCCAACATTTTATTAATGATGTATTTGCTCATGTCCTGGGGAGATTTGTGATTGTATACCTGGATGATATCCTCATTTATTCTAGCGATCGGGACACTCATTTGGAGCATGTTAGGCAGGTGTTACAGTTGCTCCGGGAGAACCAGCTCTATGCTAAGCTGGAAAAATGTTTATTTTTTGTCCAGGAGTTGCCCTTTTTGGGATATATTGTGTCCGCAGCCGGTTTTAAAATGGACACCGCTAAGGTGCAAGCGGTGTTGCAATGGGAGAGGCCGGAGAGTCTGAAAGCACTCCAGCGGTTCCTTGGGTTTGCGAATTATTATAGGAAATTTATAAAACACTTTTCGACTGTCGCCAAACCGCTCATGGACATGACAAAGAAGGGTGCCGATCTGGCGAACTGGCCTGAGGTGGCTATACGTGCATTTGAGCGTCTGAAGAATAGTTTTGCTTCAGCCCCCATTCTGGTGTAACCAGACGTGTCTAAACCTTTTGTGGTAGAGGTTGATGTGTCGGAGGTGGGAGTGGGGGCAGTACTGTCTCAAGGCTCGTCCTTGAGCGAGATGCATCCATGCGCCTACTTCTCCAAGAAGCTGTCGCCGGCCGAACGGAATTATGATATCGGCAACAGGGAGTTGTTGGCCATCAAACTGGCTTTTGAGGAATGGCGACACTTCTTGGAGGGGGCGGCTCACCAGGTCACAGTTATCACCGACCATAAGAATCTGCTCTACCTGGAGTCGGCCAAGCGTCTGTCTCCTAGGCAGGCTCGCTGGGCATTGTTTTTTACTCGTTTCAATTTTCTTGTGACGTACCGTCCCGGGGCTAAAAACACCAAGGCGGATGCTTTGTCTAGGTGTTTTCCGGGGGGAGAACCTCGGGAAGAGCCGGTACCCATCCTCCAGAAAGGGGTAGTGGTCTCGGCTCTCACGACTGAGGTAGAGGCGGAGATTGCCGAGGCCCAAGAGGAGGTACCACCAGGACTTCCCGCCAACAAATCATTTGTACCCCTGCATCTTCGGCCTAAGGTGTTGAAGGAACACCACGATTCGATACTGGCTGGTCACCCAGGGGTGAAGGGCACCTTAGAGCTGGTATCGCGTCGTTTCTGGTGGCCCAAAATCCGGCAGGACGTGGTCTCGTACGTGGCAGCTTGCATCACGTGCGCTAGGGCTAAGTCACCCCGAACCCGTCCTGCTGGCACGCTACAGCCTCTGGGGGTACCCAATAGGCCATGGACAGAAATCTCCATGGATTTTATCACTGACTTGCCAGCCTCGGCAGGGAACACGGTCATCCTGGTGGTGGTTGACCGTTTTTCAAAGATGGCGCATTTTGTGGCGTTGTCCTCTTTGCCCAATGCTAAGACGTTGGCTCAGGTATTTGTGAAGGAGGTGGTCAGACTCCACGGAGTACCGTCTGACATAGTATCTGATAGGGGTACGCAATTTGTGGCGAGGTTTTGGAAAGCTTTTTGCTCTAGGTTGGGGATCAAGTTGTCACATTCATCGGCGTTTCATCCACAGTCTAATGGACAAACTGAGCGCATGAACCAAAATCTAGAACAGTATTTACGATGCTTTGTGTCCGACAACCAGGAGGAGTGGTCTACTTTCCTTCCTCTGGCCGAATTCGCATTAAATAATCACCGCCAAGAGTCATCAGGAGAGTCTCCATTCTTTTGTGTGTACGGTCAACATCCTCAGTTTTGTACCTTACGTCAGGGTGACTCCGGGAGTGTCCCGGAGGAGGATCAGCTAGGAGCCCAATTGTCATCAGTCTGGAGGCGGGTGAAACAGCGTTTGTTGAGCATGAGTGCCAGGTACAAACGGGTGGCTGACAGTAGACGCGTGCCAGGTCCGGACCTGTGTGTGGGTGAATGGGTGTGGTTAGCTACAAAGAACATAAAACTCAAAATCCCATCTTTAAAACTGGGTCCAAGGTTTATTGGGCCTTTTAGGATTTCTGCCATCATTAACCCAGTGGCTTATCGGTTGGAACTTCCTGCGGTGTACAGAATACATAACGTTTTTCACAGGGCTTTATTGAAAAAGGTGGTAGGCTTGGTGGACACGACGCCGATGCCACCTCCAGTCATGGTGGATGGCGAGTTAGAGTTCGAGGTCGCCAAGGTGGTGGACTCTCGAGTAGTACGCCGTACTCTTCAGTATTTGGTGCACTGGCGGGGGTATGGTCCAGAGGAGAGGTCTTGGGTTCCAGCCTCAGACATACATGCGGATCGGCTGGTCAGTTCTTTTCACCGTCGTCATCCGGACAAGCCGGGTCCTATGAGTCTTGAGGGCCCTGGGGTCCCTCGTAGAAGACGGGGTACTGTCATGTCGGACGCTGTTCACACCACAGCATCCGGCAGGCAGAGGTAGTTCCACCTCCAGCCACTATAGCCTCAGTGGCGCCGGTTTGATCTTCAGGCTCTCGGGGGTTAATCCTGCTGGAGACCAGGTTGGAAGGTTAGTCACGCCCACGGTCTTTAAATAGTCATACTGGCATATGGGCGTCGCCGATTATAGCTTGTGTTTCATACCAAGTGGTTCCGGTCTGGAGTGGAGGTGTTCAAGAGAGAGAGATTCATATCTGGTGTCGTATGATCCGTCGTTATCCTTTATCCTTCCCATATTTGTGTTTAGTTGTGCCCTGTTCACATTACTGTTTATTCCTGTGTGTGTGCGGCGCAGTGCAGTTTAAGTTCTCCCTGTCTGTCATTATTTGTGTGGGAGCTTTGGTGGTGTGACTCCTCACTGGGTGGAGGGTGGAGGGTTAAGTGCAGGGCTGAGCAGGAGATAAGGAAAGGTCGGAGGCTCAGGCATTTGCACCTTCAGCAAAAACCCTGGGTTGAGGGTCAGACAGGGTTTCCCCTAGTAAAAGGGACACCACAGGGGCCCCGGGTATTTCAGCCTTAGTTGAACTAAGCCCCCGTGACAATAACGCCCGGTCGTGAAAATAAAAAAATCATTTTTTTCCACAAAAATGATATTTTTGCCCCCCAATTTTTTATTTTCCTAAGGGTAACAGGAGAAATTGGACCCCAAAAGTTGTTTTGCAATTTGTCCTGAGTAGGCTGATACCCCATATGTGGGTGTGATAAAACACTCCGGGATCGCCTTTGCTGGGGTCAAAGGTCACGTGCGTTCGGCATGAAACTCAGGCGCAGAGCTGGGATTTGGGTATAACTGACACTGGGTCAGGTTTATTAACGGTGAAAGCAATGCATAAAGGAAATAAAACATAAAACAAATCCTTGATTGTCCGGCACTAACTAAACAAGGTACAACCTAACTACCAACTGGCGGGTTTCTCCCGTCCAGCCAAACCACAGTTGCGGTGGGCACTGCTTTCACTCACGTGTGTCTCTCACACAGACAGACTCTGTGTTCCCAGGCTGAGACACTCACACAACCACCTGGCATCCTTTTATATCCGCCTCCCATTATTCATTAGTCACCAGGTGAGATACTGACCAGACTAGGCCACATAGGAAAGGTATCTGGGCGAGATATACTTGCCCTCATCCACTATTCCCACATGATTCTCACATATCCCCCCCCCTCTGCTCAGACCACTCTGGTCGAGCAATGACACCCGCCAAACAGTGCACTCGGGGCAGGGCATCTGCATTCCCCATCTGAACTCCTGGGCGGTGCTCCACCGTAAAAGTGTAGGCCTGCAGGGCAAGGAACCACCGGGTCACCCGGCTATTCCGTTCCTTGTTCAAGTACATCCACTTGAGAGGGGCATGGTCAGTGATCAGCCTGAACTTTCGGCCCACCAGGTAATATTTGAGGGCCTCTAGAGCCCACTTAATGGCTAGGCACTCTTTTTCTATGATTGCATACTTTTGCTCATGTTTGTTCAGCTTCCTGCTGAGATAGAGGACTGGGTGTTCCACTCCGTCCCTCACTTGTGACAGTACGGCCCCGATACCGGTATCAGAGGCATCCGTTTGTACCACAAACTCGCTGCAGAATTCCGGAGTCACCAGTACTGGTTGAGAGCAAAGTGCCCGTTTTAGGCTATGGAAGGCTTCTTCAGCCGCTAAACTCCATTTAATCATGACGGAGTCTTTCCCTTTTGTAAGATCCATCAGGGGGTAGCGATGGCTGCAAAATTGGGTATGAACCGGTGATAATAGCCGGCGATCCCCAGAAAGGCTTGCACCTGCTGCTTGTTGACAGGTTGTGGCCAGTCCTGAACCGCCTGCATCTTATCAACCTGGGGTTTAACAACACCCCTCCCAATTACATACCCCAAATACCGGGTTTCTTCTAGCCCGATGTGACATTTCTTGGGGTTCGCGATTAGACCTGCCTCCCACACGTCGTCTATCACAGCTTGTACTTTCTGGAGATGAGTCTCCCAGTCCAAGCTGTAAATGACAATGTCATCCAAATAGGCCGAAGCATACTGCCTATGTGGCCTCAGGACTCGATCCATCAGTCTCTGGAAGGTCGCCGGTGCTCCGTGCAGTCCAAACGGCATATACACATACTAAAATAGACCTTCCGGCGTAGCAAATGCCGTCTTTTCTCTTGCAGCCTCCGCCAGAGGGATCTGCCAATACCCCTTTGTTATGTCTAGGGTCGTAATATACCGGGCTTTTCCTAACCGATCTATTAACTCGTCGACCCGGGGCATAGGGTAGGCATCAAATTTTGAGACCGCATTCAGTTTCCTGAAGTCATTGCAGAACCGGATTGTGCCGTCCGGTTTAGGAATTAACACAATCGGGCTGGACCAAGCACTGTGCGATTCCTCAATGACACCTAACTCTAACATTGCCTTCACTTCTCGGGAAACAGCTTCACGGCGTGCTTCCGGAATTCTGTAGGGTTTCATGTGAACAGTGACACCAGGTTCCGTTACGATGTCATGTTTCATTAGCGTAGTCTGCCCGGGTTATTCTGAGAAAAACTTTTGGTTGTGAAATAGAAACTGCCTGACCTCAGTCTTTTGCCGCTCCGAGAGAGTCTCTGCAACCCGTACCTCCAGTACGGTATGCGAGCAGACTGGGCGGGCCAGTTCCGCGGACAAGGCAGACCGATCCTTCCAGGGTTTTATCAGATTTACATGATAAACCTGTTCAGGTTTCCATTTACCTGCCTGGTATACTTTGTAGTTTACTTCACCAACTCTTTCCTTAATCTCAAAGGGGCCCTGCCACTTTGCTAGGAACTTACTGTCCACCGTGGGGACCAGGATCAACACCCTATCTCCGGGTGCAAACGTACGGATCTTGGCGCCCCTATCATAGATTCTTTTTTGGACTCCCTGAGCCTGCATCATGTGTTCTTTGACGATAGGTATAACAGCCGCAATACGGTCCTGCATTTGGGATACGTGATCTATCACCGTTTTAAACGGAGTGACCTGACCCTTCCAGGATTCTTTGGCGACGTCAAACAGTCCGCGAGGACGTCGGGCGTACAGTAACTCGAAAGGCGAGAACCCCATGGAAGACTGGGGCACTTCCCTGATGGCAAAAAGCAAATACGGAAGTAAATAGTCCCAGTTCTTCCCATCCTTGTCTATCGCCTTTCTCAGCATCTGCTTCAGAGTTTTATTGAACCGTTCGACCAACCCGTCTGTTTGAGGGTGATACACGGATGTGCGTAACGGTTCGATTTGTAACAACCGGCAGAGCTCCTTCATTACCCTGGACATAAAGGGAGTCCCCTGGTCGGTGAGTATCTGTTTTGGTATACCGACCCGACTAAACACATGCACCAGTTCCTTGGCAATCGTCTTGGTGGCCGTGTTACACAAAGGGATGGCCTCCGGGTAACATGTGGCATAATTCAAGATGACCAGGATATGTTGGTGTCCACATTCAGACCGTGGAAGGGGCCCAACTAAATCCATCCCAATCCTCTCAAACCTCTCAAACGGGACCTCAATAATAGGTAGGGGTACCAAAGGGCTACAGAACCGTGGCTTAGGCGCCAAGGCTTGGCAGTCAGGACAAGACTCACAATATACACGAATATCGTGATGCATGCCTGGCCAAACAAAACAGTGTAATATCCTTTCGGTGGTTTTCTGGACACCCAGGTGACCTCCCATCACATGTCCGTGGGCCAGGTCCAGCACCTGCCGCCGGTAGGGTTTGGGCACGACTAATAGTTGCACCGTGTCTTCCCCCTTTTTCTCTATCTGATATAGTAAATCATTCTCCAGGACCATGTAAGGATAGGCCAGCCTAGAGCCAGGTTCTACGGGTACCCCATTTATCACTTTTACATTTGTCCTAGCCTGAGAAAGGTAGGATCCTTTATTTGCTCACTTTGGAAGTCATATTTCTGAACTTCCAAATCCGGCAAACGGGGAGGTGGACGGCTGTCGGCCTCCTCCTCTTCCCTGGTCTCCTCCGTATCACCCGCCATGACTGAAAACGGGAACTGCAGGTCATTTCCAGCAGACTCTTCCCCCAAGTCTTCCAGGGAGACCTCTTCCAGGGGTTCGGGACTCACACGCGCCCTGGGAGAAGAATCATGTACACTATTACCCGAGGGCATCAACTGATTCTCCCACAATTGCCAGAAGTGGGGAAAATCCCGGCCCAAGATAACATCATGCAATAACGCAGGGACGAGTCCCACTTTATGTTGCACAGACCCATAGGAAGTAGTAATGCATATGACCGTGGTGAGGTACGAACAGGTGTCTCCATGCACACATGTTACAGAAAATTTGTCTGATGGTCCAGTCGGGGCTGACACCAGACTGGCCTTCACCAGAGTCACCACACTTCCCGAGTCTAACAATGCCAACACATTTTTGCCATCAACAGTTAAATCACACAAGTGTTTTTCCACATCCTTTTGACCGGCATTCACACTCACTACCCGTGCAACCATAGACATGCGGTTTTTAAAGTCTGTGACGTCGCACTGCATGGGTTCAGTAGTGACCGGACAGTTCGCAGCAATGTGGCCCATCTCTTGGCAGCGGAAACACCTAACGGGCCCCTTGCTTAGACCATAGTTTGTTACTCTCGGCCACGCATTGCGGGCAGTCCCGGTTTCCTCCCCCACAGTCTTAGGGATTTTTCCTTCTCCCCTACTCCCTGGAACAGTCTTACCGGTTCCACGTGGAGATGATGAAGAATGAGGAGGGGTAGCGTCGTCTCGGAGTCCTTCCGCCACGGAGTAACGTTCAACCAGATCCACCAGTTGATCTGCCATCGTAGGATTTCCATGGCTTACCCACTTCCTCAGGGCTGGCGGTAGAGCTCTCAGGTACTTGTCCATGACGACTCTCTGGATTATCTCTGGCGCTGTCAGCACCTCGGGTTGTAGCCACTTCTTCGTCACGTGGATCAGGTCGAACATCTGTGACCGTGGTGGTTTATCCGGCTGATAAGTCCATTGATGCACTCTCTGTGCACGGACAGCGGTCGTCACTCCCAGCCGGGCCAAAATCTCGGCTTTCAGTTTTTCAAAGTCCTGCGCAGCTTCAGGCTCTAAGTCATAATAAGCCTTTTGGGCCTCACCGGAAAGAAACGGGGCAATCAGGCCGGCCCATCGTGCCTTCGGCCATTTTTCTCGCACCGCCATCAGTTCAAACGTGGTCAGGTATGCCTCGACGTCATCTTCGGTCGTCATCTTCTGCCAGTACCGACTCACGTGAATCACTCTCGACTCTGCTTCCAGGTTAACCTCAGGTAAGCTTGCCAGGTGCTGCGCCACCTGCTGGAGAAGCGAACGATCGGTAGCTGTCATGTCCACCAACTCCTTCAGCTGGGCCATCATCACCCGATTAGCTTCTTGCTGGACGGCGGTGGACTGTATCAGCGCTTTCACCACGTCCTCCATGCCCATGCTTCCAACGTGATGCCCGCGTTCACCACCACAATGTGATAAAACACACCGGGATCGCCTTTGCTGGGGTCAAAGGTCACGTGCGTTCAGCATGAAACTCAAGCACAGAGCTGGGATTCGGGTATAACTGACACTGGGTCAGGTTTATTAACGGTGAAAGCAATGCATAAAGGAAATGAAACATAAAACAAATCCTTGCCTGTCCGGCACTAACTAAACAAGGTACAACCTAACTACCAACTGGCGGGCTTCTCCCGTCCAGCCAAACCACAGTTGCAGTGGGCACTGCTTTCACTCACAGTGTCTCTCACACAGACAGGCTCTCTGTGTTCCCAGGCTGAGACACTCACACTACCACCTGGCATCCTTTTATATCCGCCTCCCATTATTCATTAGTCACCAGGTGAGATACTGACCAGACTAGGCCACATAGGAAAGGTATATGGGCGAGATATACCTGCCCTCATCCTCTATTCCCACATGATTCTCACAGGGGGTAAAACACTGTTTGGGCGCATGGCAGAGCTTGGAAGGGAAGGAGCACCATTTGACTTTTTCAACGCAGAATTGGCTGGAATTGAGATCAGATGCCATGTTGCATTTGGAGAGCACCTGATGTGCCCAAACAGTGGAAACCCCCCAATTCTAACTCCAACCCTAACCCCAACACACCCCTAACCCTAATCTCAGCCCTAACCCTAATGGGAAAATGGAAATAAATACATTTTCTTTTAATTTTATTATTTTTCCCTAACTAAGGGGGTGATAACGGGGGGTTTGATTTACTATTTATGGCGGGTTTTATGTCTGGCAGCTGTCGCACGCTAAAAGACGCTTTTTATTGTAAAAATAGTTTTTGCATCACCACATATTGAGAGCTATAATTTTTCCATATTTTGACCCACCGAGTCATGTGAGGTCTTATTTTTTGCGGGACGGGTTGACGTTTTTATTGGTATCATTTTCGGGCACGTGACATCTTTTGATCGCTTTTTATTCCGATTTTTAGGACGCAGAATTAACAAAAACCAGCGTTTCATGAATTTCTTTTGGGGGGGGGGGGCGTTTACACCGTTCCACCTGCGGTAAAATTGATAAAGGCCTTTTATTCTTCGGGTCAGTACGGTTACAGCGATACCTCATTTAGGTCATTTTTTTATGATTTGGTGCTTTTATGCATTGAAAACAATTTTATATAAAAAATAATTGACGTTTTGAGCGGTACCATGGATATTTATATGCGTCTTTTTGATCGCGCGTTATTACACTTTTTGTTTGGCGGTATGATAATAAATCATAATTTTTTGCTTAGTTTTTTATTTTTTAAGGGGTTTGCTAAAGGGGTTAACTTGTGGAACAGTTTTATAGGACGGGTCGTTTCGGACACGGCGATACCAAATATGTGTACTTTATTGGTTTTTTTTTTATTTCCAAAATTGAATTTATTAGGGAATATTTTTTTTTTTTAATTTATTTAGCGATTTTTTTTTTTTAAATTATTTTTACACTTTTTTTTTAACTTTATTACATTGTCCCAGGGGGGACATACCTGTCATGTGACAGATCGCTGATCTGTCACATCACAGATCACTGTGACAGATCAGCGATCTGTCACAGGCACTGCACAGGCTTTCCTTATTCCTGCGCTTTGCAGGCACTGAGGAAGCCAGCTCCCTGCAGGCCCCCGAAAGTCTCCGTCGCCATCTTGGATTCGGGGACCTGCAGGGATGGAGCCCTCCGCAGCAGCGCTGCACATTGTGCTGCAGTGGGGGGCTCAGGGAAGCACGGAGGGAGCCCCCTCCCTGCCGATGCTTCCCTTTAACCCCCGGTACACCGCGATCGTGTTTGATCGCGGTGTGCAAGGGGTTAACGTGTGATAATCAGCTGACACCCGGCCGCGATCAGCGGTGCTCACCACGTGGGCGCCGTTGATCGCGGTGACGTACTATCCCGTCCCTGGGAATTAAGTCCCAGGGCACATGGATGGGATAGTACGTCACATGAAAGAAAGGGGTTAATAGAGTTGAGCAAAACGGGTTGGTCAAATTCAAAAATCACCGACCTTCGCCAAAGTCGGGTTTCATGAAACGAAACCCGACTATAGCGTGAGGTCGGCCATGAGGTCGCCGATCTGCGCGCCAAAGTCGCGTTTCAAATGATGCTTCCAGCGCCTTTTTTCAGCCAATGATGGAGGACGCACACTGTGGGCAGCGCGATGACATGTGCCGTGGCCACCACCATCTTAGAGAAGGGCATTGAAGTGATTGGCTTGCTTTGTGTGGCGTCACAGGGGCTATAAAAGGCAGTGACCGCCGACCGCCATCTTACTTCTGCCGATCTTAGAATAGGTAGAGGTGCTGCTGCTGATGCTGAATAGGGAGAGCGTTAGGCAGGGAAGAAGAAAAAAAAAATAGCTTCTGCTGCTAGCGGGAAGGATTTTAGTTGTGTGCAGCAGCGCTGGTTGTGATTAGGCTGCCTTATAAGTCTACCTGATAGCTGCATTGCTGTGTGCACACTGCTGTTCAAACTGCTTTTTTCAAAGCACTCCAACTTTTATTATTTTGTTCTGCTCATTTACAGAGCGTTCATTTTTTCACACACCGTCTAGCGGTGTACGCTCCTCACACTACCGTGTACCGGCTGGGATCACGGACAAATACAAGCTATCTGTGTGTGACTCTGGAAAACCAAGCCAAGGTGATTTGCCAGGTTTCCAGACCTACACCGTATAGAGCTGTTGGCTTTGCAAACAGTTTAGTGTATGTGCTGTTTGATAACGGTCCAAACTATACAGAGACAGCATGTGTCTCTCCGTATAAACATAGCCTGAGATTTACAATCTTCCATACAGACACCGGATAGCGGTGTACGCTCCTCACACAGTACCATGTACCGGCTGGGATCACGGACGAATACAAGCTATCTGTATGTGATTCTGGAAAAACCAGCCGAGGCGATTTGCCAGTTTTCCAGACCTACACCGTATAGAGCTGTCGGCTTTGCAAACAGTTTAGTATATGTGCTGTTTGATAATGGTCCAAACTATACAGAGACAGCGTGGGGGGTGTGACACTCTTTAAATACATATTCGGAGATTGTTAGTTACACAAAAAACGTATCCAGCTGTACACTTCTGATACAGTACCATATATCTGCTTGTTGTATTACAGTCAAATACATACTGGGAGAGCATCTGTGACTAACAAAAAATATACGTAGATTTAATTTTTTTATTACACCTTACACAACTGGACGCTCCTCAGACAGTACCATCTCTCTGCTGATATTTTGGGTACATTTTCCCAAACATGAGGAAGTATGTTGGAAGAGGCCGCGGACGTGGGCAGGGGGGCGCAGCTGGTACTGATGGTGGTGGTGCATCGGCTGGTTCTTGAAAAAGCACAATAGCAGCTAAGGCAGGAGGTGTTGAGCTTGCATCATCGTCTGGCCCAAGAAGGCCTGTAAGGTTACCTTTTCTTGGAGTAGGAAAACCGCTTTTAAAGCCGGACCTTCAGGAACAGGTTTTGGCGTACATTGCCGAAACAGCCACCAGCTCTATTGCCTCCTCTTCTGAACGTTCCAGACCTGCAAGCACGGAGTCATCAGTGCAGGGTTCTGGTCAGGAAAAACACCTTTCCTTGTGTCCTTCACCCCCACCAAAAGTGAAGGATGCGGCAGCCGACACTTCAGATTACTCTATGGAGCTCTTTTCACATACCATGCCTGGGTTATCCAGTCAAATCCTGAATTCCCCTGTCCAAGATGAATCTGACATGGAGTGCACTGATGCACAGCCACAGCTAGATCATTCTGCTGGTACATTGACCCAGAGCACTACATTGCCCTCGCACTCTACTGAGCCAGAATCTGACCCTGACGAAACTCAGGTGCCCCTTCCCGCATACTATACCACCTTACACGGTGACACAGAGGAAGGTAAAGAGGAAGGTGCAGATGATTTTGAAGAGGAGGTGATGGATGACCCAGTTCTTGACCCGGATTGGCATCCATTGGGGGAGGAGGGTGGCGCTGGCAATAGTTCAGATAAGGAGAAGGATCCGCAGCAAGCATTGACATTGCAGCAGCGGTTATCTGGCAGGCTGTATCTGTCCAAAAACGTGAACCAAAAAATAAAAGAGTTGCAGGACAGCTTGGCCAGACGGTCAAGTTAGCAGAGCGTGCAAGGCCAGAAAATGTCTACCATAGTAGGAAGAGTGCAGTGTGGCACTTCTTTGTCCAAAATCCTACTGATGAGGCAAAGGTTACCTGTAAGAAGTGCGGAAGGACCTTTAGCCGAGGTAAACAACTCAGAAATTTACCTTCGGGTTAGGGTTACCCCCCTGGGACGAAGCGATAGCGAAACGCGCGTCGGGGATATGCGCCTCACAAGGTTGTATACGTTTAATGCACTCTGCACTTTATGGTCAAGCAGAGATTCTGTGTTCATAGTTTGGTGGCTCCATATGCTATGTCAGCTGATAGCACTCTCTATCATTGATTTTAATGGTGATTTCTTTCTATTTGTGCCTTGCACCTTGCAATACAAAACTTTCATGTGCATACCTTTATATGATCTGGTTCCCTGTTTAGAGGGACTGTGTGTTATTCACATATACTGTACATGTGCTGAACTTTTTTTGTGGGCCACCTTTAACATATGTGTGACATAGAATACATACAATCCTACTGACCAAGTTATAAGATGTATAGGATATTTTTTTACTATCATATATCATTTATAAGCATATTGCTGTCTATCTTTTCAACTGTTTAGTGCTTTGTGTATCAAGCACAAATTGGAGCATATTATATATACATATTGTCTGCACAGTTATTACATTGATATATATGAATTTACTGTTTACAATGTATGCTCCTCTTGATGCTTGGTAGTCATGTGGCAGATGATCTATGTATACCTTTGTGGGGCCAAGTGGACTAGTATCTCTTTTTAAAGGTTTTTATAGTTTTTCTGCACATATTCATTAATAAAGGCTATTATTTATGGCATAACTTCGTTAGTCTCGTTGGATATTTTGGTATATTGAAGTGCCATTTATTTAGGCCCATCTTTTTTGGATATATTTAAAAAAAAATAAGAGTTGCAGGACAGCTTAGCCAGACGGTCAAGTTAGCAGAGCGTGCAAGCCCAGAAAATGCCTACCATAGTAGGAAGAGTGCATGTGGCACTTCTTTGTCCAAAATCCTACTAATGAGGCAAAGGTTACCTGTAAGAAGTGCGGAAGGACCTATAGCCGAGGTAGACAACTCAGAAATTTGAATACCAGTTGCATGCTTAGACATTTAACCAACATCACTTGCAAGCGTTGACGGACTACAAAACATCAGGTAGCACATGTGCACCTCCTCCGACTAAAGGTAGCCAGCAACGCTCCATCACTTCCCCCACTGTAACACCACTGCCACCGTTAAGCACACCACCAGCGCAAAATGTTGAGGTGTCGTCGCAAGGCGAAAGCACTCAGGGAATCACAATGGTTTTGCAATACAACACTGAATCTAGGCCATCAACACCAATAACATCACCAACCCCCTCTCACTCTGTCTGGTCCACCGCTAGTTTGCTCCACCTCCCCAAACACCGCCTAATTATAGACGTTGCAACAAGGTGGAACTCCACCCTGCACATGGTTGAGAGGCTGTGCGAACAGAGGCAGGCTGTTATGCATTTGTGGGAGGATACACAGGCAGGCAGTTTGAGGGCAGACATGGCATTGTCGGGTGTGTAGTGGTCAAAGCTGAAAGACCTCTGTAAAGTCCTTCAGTGTTTTGAGGAATGCACACGGCTGGTAAGCGCTGATGATGCCATCATTAGCATGAGCATCCCACTTATACGTCTGCTCATGCAAAGTTTGATGCACATTAAGGAACAGGCGTCTGCAGCAGAGGAGGAGGAGGGAAGCCTTGCTGACAGTCAGCCATTGTCTGGTCAGGGAACTGCCCTGGACGAGGTGGAGGAAGAAGAGGAGGAGGATGAGGGGGATGATTATTTTGGGCAGGAGGATGCTTTTCATGGGGCAAGAGAAAATGTTGGCGTTCCAAGGTCATGTACAGGGTTTGTGCGTGACTGTAGGGATGTGGATTTTCCATAAAGTGCTCCTCCACCCAGCAGTGGCAGTGCATTATTGACACCTGGAACATTGGCCCACATGTGCGATTATGCCTTGCGGATCCTAAAAAGGGACTCCCGCATTGCCAAAATGATGAAGGATGACGACTACTGGCTGGCCAGCATCCTCGATCCATGCTATAAAGGCAAATTACACAACATCATGCCACAGGAGAACCTAGAGATAATATTGGCTAACAAACAAGCAACTCTGGTAAACCGTTTGTTTGAGGCTTTCCCACCACACAGCAGCGGTGCTGTTTCTCCCACGAGCCGTAGTGGGCACAATGGAAGAGTTGTTCGTGGTGCACACAGCCGAAGTGGCGTTGGAGACAGGGTTTTCATGACCATGTTGTGGACTGTTTTCTCAAGTACCACTCACACGACAGCTAATACTGCATCGATTCAAAGTGACAGGAGACAGCAGTTGTCAACTATGGTTACAAACTACTTATCCTCCCATATCGATGTTCTCCCCCACAGGTCATTCCCCTTTGACTATTGGGCCTCTAAACTGGACACCTCACCTGAATTGGCACAATATGCCTTACATGAGCTCGCTTGCCCTGCTGCTAGTGTGTTATCTGAAAGAGTCTTCAGTTCTGCTGGATCAATCCTGAGAGAAAAAAGGACCCGTCTGTCGACCCAAAATGTTGATGATCTAACCTTCATTAAAATGAACCATGCATGGGTTTCCAAGGATTTTGTCCCACCTTCCCCTGATGACACCTAGGTTGCCAGAAAACTGCCTCGCTTATGTTCTCCTCTTCCTCTGACTTACCCAATTCTGCCATTTACAGCTGCTGAATTTCCAGCCTACACATCAACATATGCCATTTTTTAAGGGCAGGGGTCAACACCTGGTGCACCCGGGCAAGTGAAGTTTCTCTGAACAGGTGGATGGGCCCACTGATGGCCAACTGCACTGGCACAGGGCCCCTCATAGTACAACACAGTGTTTCTGACGGTGGGGGGGCCCACTCGCCGTCAGACACACCAGCGAACTATGAGGGGTCCTGTGCCAATACCGTCGCCCACGAGTGTGCCCCCCCTGCTTGGTCATGGCCACAGCACTTGCGAGTTGCAATACTTACTTCTCTGTGCTCCACCACTGTGTAGTCTGGGCAGTTAAATCCTTCACAGGGACGGCCAATAGAAATTTGGTGTATTGATCGATGATGGTTAAGATGTAGCTATGGCCTGTCCTGCTGGCCTCTACCTTCAGATGATCATTGGCTACCATTTGTAATGGACGTCAACTCACAATCGGTTGCAGTGGTGCTTTATGATCAGCTTTCAGTTTTCCTAGTCACAGACGTGTGACATTCCTGCCACCATTTTCCAATGTCTCCTCTCATGCCAATCTATTAGAATCACCTACGGCCTGTTGTTTCTGTCTTTTGCCCTCAAAATTGCCCAGACACATCGTGATAGGCAGTGAGGACCATGTGTACATCTCTCCCTGTGATCACAATTTGATGGAGACGAGTAACGGTGATGTGATCCACACTACTGCGATAAAGCTATCCTTTCATCACAAAGAAGCGTTTTCACTGTCTCCACAGACACAGTAAATGAGGGTCTGCATTGCCTCTGCAACATCTACTGTGAGGTTTTCCCGCGATGAGTAATTCCCAAATTTCTGCAAACAATCGACTTTCCGTTTGTACTTTTATCCATGTAGTTTGCAGTAGCGGAGAGTCTGGACTGGCTTACTGAAATTGAAAAATTATACGAAGATTTAAAAGTACCACAACACTGTATACTGGTGTACACCTCGAATACCTTTCCCTTTTTCGACTTTTTAAATTATGTTGTAGTGTCTGTGTCTGACTCCGGAAGTTTAGACAGAAATTTACAATTACCCCTAGACTGGATACACCTGGTATGTGCTGATACAGTACCTTTGTTCAAAATGTTTTAGTATGGTATCCTCCATAGTGAGTGAGCGTGTTTGGTTTCCGCCTTCTATATAGACGGTGAAACGGAGATACCAATTTTTACTCTTTACTCGACACAGCTTGTTTCTTGTTATACAGTACCTTTGGTCGACATTTAGTGTTACGGTCACATCCATACTGAGTAAGTGTCTGAGAGTGACTACGGGACTATGTATACGGAGATTTTAATTATACCCTATATTATATATACTTGTTATCCAGTACCTTTTTAACAACATTTTTTATTATGGTCAAACCCTGACTGAGTGAGCGTGTGAGGGTGACTCTGGAAATATACGGACATTTCAAATTTGGCCATCACTGATTACAGCTGTACGCTTCTGATACAGTAACCTTTTTTGCTGTTTAGTTTCAGGTGTAATCCATAATGAGCCTGTGAACGTCTGTCTGTTACTCTTAAAATATATTTGGAGATTTAAGATTACCCCAACACTGTATACAGCTGTATGCTTGTGTTACATTACCCATTTACAGCTTTTCATATTCTTGTGTAATCCATACTGGGCCTGAGAGCATTTATGTCTGCCTCCTGAAATATATACGGAGATTCAGAATGTTTACACTATACTACATATACCTTGTATCTGGTGATACTGAACCCTTTTTCAACATGTTATTTTATTGGGTAATCTATACTGAGCCTGTGAGCGTCTGTGTATGACTCATGAAATATATACGGAGATTTACTGTTATCCGTTGACTGTATAGAGCTGTACGCTTCTGATACAGTACCATATATCTGCTGGTATTTTGGGTCCATTTTAAAAAATATGAGGAAGTATGGTGGAAGAGGACGTGGGCGTGGGACGCCACCTGTTAGTGATGGTGGTGGTGATGCATCTGCTGGTAGTGCCAAAAACACAATAGCAGCTAGGGCAGGAGGTGTTGAGCCTGCGTCATGGTGTAGCTCCGGAAGGCCTGTAAGGCTCCCTTTTATGGGAGTAGGTAGACTGCTTTTAAAGCCGGAGCATCAGGAACTGGTGTTGCCTTACATTGGTGAAACAGCCTCCATCTCTATCGCATACTGTTCTGAAGTTTAAAAAAAAACAGGCACTGAGTCGTCAGTGCAGGCTTCTGGTCAGGAGCAACCCCTTTCCTTGTGTCCTTCACCCACATCAAAAGTGAAGGATGTGGCAGCACACACTTAAGATAACTCTATGGAGCTCTTTTCACATACCATGCCTCGGTTCATTAAAAATGGGGCCCATCATATACTGGAGCATTCGAAATGGGGGACATCAAACACTGGAGCAGCATTTACAGGGCCCATTAGACACTGGAAATTTAGAAATGGAGCACATTATATATGGAGCATTAGTAGGGCCCATCATACACTGGAGCATCATCCATGAGGCCCATCATATACTGGAGCATTACAAATGGGGGACATCAGACACTGGAGCAGCATTTACAGGGCCCATTATACACTGGAGCATTACAAATGGAGCCCACTATATACAGTTGTGGCCAAAAGTATTGACACCCCTGCAATTTTGTCAGATAATACTCAGTTTCTTCCTGAAAATTATTGCAAACACAAATTCTTTGTTATTATTATCTTCATTTAAATTGTCTTAAAAGAAAAAACACAAAAAGGAAAAAGAATTGTCCTAAAGCCAAATTGGATATAATTCCACACCAAACATAAAAAAGAGGGTGGACAAAAGTATTGGCACTGTTAGGAAAATCATGTGATGCTTCTCTAATTTGTGTAATTAACAGCACCTGTAACTTACCTGTGGCACCTAACAGGTGTTGGCAATAACTAAATCACACTTGCAGCCAGTTGACATGGATTAAAGTTGACTCAACCTCTGTCCTGTGTCCTTGTGTGTACCACATTGAGCATGGAGAAAAGAAAGAAGACCAAAGGACTGTCTAAGGACTTGAGAAACCAAATTGTGAGGAAGCATGAGCAATCTCAAGGCTACAAGTCCATCTCCAAAGACCTGAATGTTCCTGTGTCTACCGTGCGCAGTGTCATCAAGAAGTTTAAAGCCCATGGCACTGTGGCTAACCTCCCTAGATGTGGACGGAAAAGAAAAATTGACAAGACATTTCAACGCAAGATTGTGTGGATGTTGGATAAAGAACCGCGACTAACATCCAAACAAGTTCAAGCTGCCCTGCAGTCCAAGGGTACAACAGTGTCAACCCATACTATCTGTCGGCGTCAGAATGAAAAGGAACTGTATGGTAGGAGACAAAGGAAGACCCCACTTCTTACCCTGAGACATAAAAAAGCCAGGCTGGAGTTTGCCAAAACTTACCTGAAAAAGCCTAAAGCGTTTTGGAAGAATGTTCTCTGGTCAGATGAGACAAAAGTAGAGCTTTTTTGGCAAAGGCATCAACATAGAGTTTACAGGAGAAAAAAAGAGGCATTCAAAGAAAAAAACACGGTCCCTACAGTCAAACATGGCGGAGGTTCCCTGATGTTTTGGGGTTGCTTTGCTGACTCTGGCACTGAACTGCTTGACCGTGTGCATGGCATTATGAAGTCTGAAGACTACCAACAAATTTTGCAGCATAATGTAGGGCCCAGTGTGAGAAAGCTGGGTCTCCCTCAGAGGTCATGGGTCTTCCAGCAGGACAATGACCCAAAACACACTTCAAAAGGCACTAGAAAATGGTTTGAGAGAAAGCACTGGAGACTCCTAAGGTGGCCAGCAATGAGTCCAGACCTGAATCCCATAGAACACCTGTGGAGAGATCTAAAAATGGCAGTTTGTAGAAGGCACCCTTCAAATATCAGGGACCTGGAGCAGTTTGCCAAAGAAGAGTGGTCTAAAATTCCAGCAGAGCATTGTAAGAAACTCATTGATGGTTACCGGAAGCGGTTGTTTGCAGTTATTTTTGCCAATGGTTGTGCAACCAAGTATTAGGCTGAGGGTGCCAATACTTTTGTCTGGCTCATTTTTGGAGTTTTGTGTGAAATGATCAATGTTTTGCTTTTTGCTTCATTCTCTTTTGTGTTTTTTTCATTTAAGACAAATTAAATGAAGATAATAATACCAAAGAATTTGTGTTTGCAAACATTTTCAGGAAGAAACTGAGTATTATCTGACAAAATTGCAGGGGTGTGAATACTTTTGGCCACAACTGTATGGAGCATTATTAGGGCCCATCATACACTGGAGCATCGTCCATAGGGACCATCATATACTGTGACATTATGTGGAGCTCATCATATACTGTATGGAACATTATATGTGACCAATTATTCTGTATGGAAAAATATATGGGGCTTATTATTCTGTATGGCGCACATTGTGGTGGCCATAATACTGTATGGAGTAATATACTGTCCTTTTTTTGAGCTATTGTAGAATTTAAAATAGATCAGTCATGTCATGTAAGCAGTGAAGTATTTGTCATTGTACTATACCTATATTTCTGTGGCGTATCGGAGCATCATGAATTGTGGTATGTGTTAAAGGGGCACACTGACACTCTTTGGCCCATGGCACACAAAAACCTGGAGCCAGCCCTACCCCCCCACATCTTTAGCCAAATAACCCCCAGTTTTCAATGTGTAACTATTATTATGAAGTAAATTAAGGTTGAAAAGCTTCAGTAATAAGAATTGATGTTTTTGGCATTGAAATGGGCACTGTAGGTATGTTTACTGTCCTCCACTCCCTGCCGACTTTGCTTCCCCATTGACTTGCATTGGGTTTCTTGTTTCAGTCGGACCTCCGACTTTTCCCTATAGTCGGCCGATTTCGTTCGACCCGACTTTTGCGAAAGTCGGGTTTCATGAAACCCGACTCGACCCTAAAAAAGGCAAAGTCGCTCATCTCTAGTGTTTAATGACACCTGTGGGATCAGGGCGTTCTAATAAGAAAGCTGAAAAAAGGCATGTATTTCACCGCAGTGGTTGTTCCTAGGTCCTAAAAAGAGACCGCTTTCCCAAGTGTGCTCAGAAGTAATAGTTCTGTACAGAT
The DNA here is from genome assembly GCF_039654945.1 of Dendrobates tinctorius. NCBI lineage: Eukaryota > Metazoa > Chordata > Amphibia > Anura > Dendrobatidae > Dendrobates > Dendrobates tinctorius. The sequence goes on from NW_027362089.1 coordinate 137,321, forward strand.
CCAGTGTCCACCGGGTATCTGGTGTATACTTTGCCAGTGGTGTTCAGTGGGAATGCGCCGCTCCTGTTACCCTTGGGAAAATAATAAAATTGGGGCTAACAAAACATTTTTGTGGGAAAAATTTGATTTTTTATCATCAAAGTTCAACGTTATAAACTTCTGTGAAGCACCTGGGGGTTTAAGGTGCTCCTAGACACATTCTTTGAGGGGTCTAGTTTCCAAAATGGGGTCACTTCTGTGTGGTTTCCACTGTTTAGGCACATCAGGGGCTCTCCAAATGCAACATGTCGTCCTTTAATAATTCCAGCAAATTTTTCATTCAAAACAGTAGTTTTCCTCCATATTTGGGATATCTGTGTACTCAGTGGAAATTGCACAACAAACTGTATGGTGCATTTTCTCCTGTTACCCTTATGAAAATGCTAAATTTGGGGCTAAAAGAACATTTTTGTGGGCCAAATATGACTTTTTATTGTCACGGTTCTATATTATAAACTTCTGTGAAGCACATGGGGGTTGTTCAAGATGCTCACCACACATCTAGATAAAATCTTTGAGGGGTCTAGTTTCAAGAATAGGGTCATTTGTGTGGGAGGGTTCCACTGTTTAAGCACATCAGGGGCTTTCTAAACACAAGATTTGTCCCCTCTCAATTCCAGCCTGTGGAGACACGAGGATCAGTGGGTGCTCTTGTCCGCTGGCCCTGCTGTCTTTAGCAAGACTGCATGGACCATGGCTAATACCACTGAACACCCGTGCTTTCTCCCCGTGGGAAGAACACTACTCAGACAACACAGGGTAAGGGTAAAACAGTGTGGCAATAATTTATTGAACCACCAACACACAGAACAACATACCAGACATACAGAACAGTCCTAGCAAAAACCCAAGATGGTGCAAATTAGTCTTACCCTTCTGCTGACTTGTCAGGATAATAGCAGCTGTGAATTGAAATTTTCCAGGGTCGCTACCCCACCTGTTGCACGCACACAGAGAGGAGGAAACAGCAAGCGTAGGAAGATGACAGTCCATTGAGTCCATACCAGGCACCAGGTCAGTTGATCGAATGATCACAAACTGGCTTCTCCAAACATCTCTATGGAACCAGGTGAACAGCAGATCCCAATCCTGGTTTCCGCCAAATGTATCCATGGTTCAGCAATGGTCAAATGTGGAAGCTCTATATTACTTCAGTTGGAGAGATGACGCCATGACTTCTGTAATGTAGACTTTTCGAACACATGTAAATCAATCGCCGCGGAGACACCATCACATGTTTCTCAACGCAAGCAATGACTAGCCAGGTCTTTCACCGGGAAGGAACAACCACGGGAAGGGCAGTCTCCAATGAAGGAAACCACCTATGCCAAAACATGGTATCCATCCACAGACAGCTGTTTCGGGGTATTGCCCCTCATCAGTGTGGAGTAGGAAACTGGCTAGTAAGAGCAATGCTTAGTAAAAGACTGTGAAAAATGAGGATGAATGAACTCATGGAGATCAACATCCAACACTGCGGAGACACCATCACATGTTTCTCAACGCAGTGATGCTAGAGCATTGCCCCCATCCCTTATGGGAAATATGCAAAAACATGTAAATCAAGAGCAATACCCCGAAACAGCTGTCTGTGGATGGATACCATGTTTTGGCATAGGTGGTTTCCTTCATTGGAGACTGCCCTTCCCGTGGTTGTTCCTTCCCGGTGAAAGACCTGGCTGGTCATTGCTTGCGTTGAGAAACATGTGATGGTGTCTCCGCGGCTCTTGATTTACATGTTTTTGCATATTTCCCATAAGGGATGGGGGCAATGCTCTAGCATCAGTGCGTTGAGAAACATGTGATGGTGTCTCCGCAGTGTTGGATGTTGATCTCCATGAGTTCATTCATCCTCATTTTTCACAGACTTTTCGAACACAGGCAGAACCTCTGTTTTTATATGTAACAACTTCTCATTCAGTCATTCCACCAAAGGCTTGGAGGAAGGAGGCCATCCCTCACTGCAGGAGTGTGCATATAACATGCAAGGATTATCCTTCATATTGCAGAGCACCAATGGGTCATCAACATATTAACAAACATTCAAACATTGTGCCTTTGTTTCCCAAAGATAGTAGAACAATACTAGGACTGCAATACAAGTACAGATACAATTGCTAATCAGCAGTCAGTCAAAAAATGGCAGCCAATGAACAATAATTTAGTCACAATAAGGGCCAACAGTCAATCTCACATAAACTAGCTCATGTCCCTGGGCATACTGAAATAATATGTTTGGATAATTCAGATTAAATGAAGTGAGGCAAATCTCTGGTACTGTTAATAACCCTTTGTCTTGATGGGTTTTCTGCTAGGAAGCAAGAAATTCCTGCTAGAGTAACTGGTGGCCCGTCAAGTCTTGGTTGATGGGTCTTCTGGGATTGGTGGGCATATTGGATCTCCAGTGGGGTTGGTTGGCTGTAAACTCGTCAGCCAGTTGGGCTGCTTGCTCTGATGTGTTGGGCTTTCGGTCGGCTACCCACTCTCGAATTTCTGGGGCCATGTTCTCCATAAGATCCTCAAGCACGCTCACGTCCCGAAGGGCTGCAGCGGAGTGGGCAGCCCTACTGTCGAGCCAGCGAGACAATGTCCGGAACTTGGTGCGATATCTCTCTCGGGGGCGATGGTAAAAAAAAGTGCCAGCAGGGTGTCCTTAATAGATCCATAGTTCAGGCAGTATTGAGGTCCAAGTGACCGAGCAGCAGGTATTTAGCCTAATCAGCTGTGGGCACCTGGTGCTTCATCATCAGAGTTTCACAATCTTGCAGATGTTCATCAACCTTTGTGTTGGGCTCTAAACACTGGCACATCTCTGTAGCGAAGATGATTTCCTTTTTGGTGGGCCATCATGGAGGTAGGGTCCAACGTTTGTGGTAGGGGTACTGGAACTACTGTCAGGAATATACTTTATCGTGACGACGTGAGGTATAAAACTCCACAATTTTTGTTTCCACCTTCAGTTCCGGTTAGGAACTTGCAGCTCTCTTGCGCCTTATCCTCAGGTCAGGCAGGGAACTGCAGCTAGGATAAGTAGTCGCCGGAAAGGCTGCCTTGTCACATAATGGTTATCGGGCACTCTGCAGTTAGGGCGGTGTTTGTATCTCCAGTCCCAGGCAGGGACTACACACATAAACCTCTAATCTGTCACTGCCAGGGTTTCCCAATACCACCAGGGCACTATGCTGCTACCAGTTCCTTGTTTGATGCCAAAGACTATATCGGGTCAGGAACCAACCCGCAGGTATCGTAACTTGGCGCAGAGGATTTGTCGGTTATAAGTTCAGAAAACATAGGCAGTGTTTACAAAAAATACAAAAGATATTGCAAAAGGAGACAAAATACAGTATGTACAAACAGTTACAAATAAAAGGGATTAAAATAGAAACTTACTACATCTCAGTCACTGGTATGACGTGTTGATGAGGGGAGGGGGCCTTCCCAAGGAAAATGGTTCACCATCACAGCGTCTTAGCTGACTCTTTTGGCGTCTGACATCTTCCCCAAGTCAGCGTCTCAGCTTCGGTGGGCAGTGTTAAAGGACGTACGCCCCTTTGGAAAAGTTATTAAAACGCCTATCTTTCCATATCTTTGGCTGTGGGGCTCACAGTGTGATGACAGGAGCATTACCTTGTCTCCTGCAACGTGACCATTCTTTTGAGACCAAATATGACATGTCTGCATGTTAGTGGGGGCAGAAACCATTTTCTCTGTTTCTGATGGCCGTTGAAGTTGCAAAATGCCGCCGTGTTTCGCCTTAATTATACTGATTCTGAAAATATGTGTCCTGTCCCTAGGATTGTTGAGTGTTGTAAAAATTGACCTGGAATAGACAAAAAAATCTAAATCATTGGTGGAAGAAACTGCTCTGAACTGGCCAGTGCAATAAAAGTGACCATACTGCTGAAGGGAGGGGGGAGAGTGGATCGTGTTTCACAGAGCAGAGAGAGGGGTGCTGGAAGCTGCGCGAGGGATCATTTATGAAGCTTGTCTTTCAGAAACCAAGGAGAAAAAAGCAACAGGCAGCACTGCATGTGTACTTAAGATCTTGGGAGATAACTCCTATTTTCCTGACACCTCCCCCTTTTGAACTGCGCTACGGAGGTAGGACCTCTCGGTATTCCTCCATGTGCATCTCTGCGGGCTTTCCCTGCCGTGATAACCTGTCTGCATTGCCATGCTCGCTGCCCTTTTTGTGTTTAACGGTGAAGTCGTACTGCTGAAGGGCAAGGCTCTAGCGTAGCAATCTTCCGTTGGAATCAAACATGGTGTGCAGCCAACTCAGGGGGTTGTGGTCACTCACCATGGTGAAGGTGCGCCCGTACAGGTAGGGCTGCAAACGTTGCAGGGCCCAAACCATGGCCAGGTACTCCTTTATGGTGGAATAGGTCACTTCCCTCGGCAGGAGCTTCCAGCTCATGTACAACACAGGGTGCTCTTGGTTACCCGAGTTAGCCTAGCTAAGCACAGCACCGAGGCCAAATTCACTGGCGTTGTTCTGTATTAAGAACAGCCAACTGCTGTTGACTGCCCTTAGCACAGGAGAGCTGCTCTGGGCTGTTTTCAAAGCCCTAAAGGCCATTGACTGTTTGAGGTAGGTTTTTCATGGTGAGGTCTGTCAAGGGCTTTGCAAGGCTACTATAGTTTTGTACAAAGCACCTATAGTACCCTGCAGTGCCCAGGAAGGACATCACCTGCTTCTTCATCCTGGGGGTGGGCCAGGACGCAATAGCGTCCACTTTCCTAGGCTCTGGCCTCATAGTACTCCCGCCTACCCAGTGCCCTAGGTAGTGGACCTCTCTCAGGCCCATCTGGCACTTTCCCAGCTTGATGGTCAGGCTTGCTTGGTGGATATGCCCGAGCACCTCCTGGAGATGCTCGAGGTGATCCTCCCAGGTGGAACTGAAGATGGCAATGTCATGCAGGTACGCCACCACGCACCTCTCCAGTCCCTGGAGCAGGTGGTTAACTATCCGCTGGAATGTGGCAGGGGCATTTTTCATGCCTAAAGATTTGACCGTGGACTCATACAGTCCGAAGAGGGTGATAAAGGCAGACTTCTCCTGTGCCTCGGGGCTCGGGAATCTGCCAATATCCCTGGCTCAGATCCACAATGGATGGACAGCGTGCCAGCTAACAGCTCCTCAATGCGTGGCATTGGGTGCGCATCGGAGGCTGTCATGGCTTTGAGCCCCCTGTAGTCCACATAGAACTGGGTGGTCCAATCCTTCTTTGGCACCAGGACTACAGGTGAGACCCACGCGCTCTTGGACCGCTTAATCACCCAAGGCTGTAACATCTCATCGATCTCCTGGCGCATGACGTGCTTCACCTCGTCCGAGTTTCGATAGGATGTCCACCAAATTGGGGCATGATTCCCGGTGTCCACATCGTGGACCGCTACCTCAGTCCTTCCCAGTCTGTTGGTAAACACGGCCTAGAAGGATTCCAGCGTGGCTCACAGCTGTGACCGCTGGGGTGCGGATAGCAGGGCCTTTACCTCCACATCCTCTATGAACCCGCCGACCCTCGCTTGGGCCAGCATGTCCAGGAGGGGGTCTTCCTCCCCATCCTCGGGCAGGCTGCTGACAGGTAGGACACAGACTCCATATTCTTGATGAGCTTTCATCATATTGACGTGGAAGGCCTTCCGCCTACCCCGAGCTTAGTCAAGAGTGACTATGTAGATAACTGGGTTTTTCATCAGGACATTAAAACAATGGAAGAACGGTATCAAGGTTGGTGGACGACGTACGGGCCTTCCCAGGCTGTCTGATGCTTATCATTTGATATGGGGACCAGCACCCACACCTTCTGACCCACCTGGTAGGTCCGGTCCCAGGCGTTCTGGTCGTACCAGTGCTTCTGGTCAGCCTGGACCTGCACCATGTTGTCATGCACCATCTGTGTCAAGGTCTGCATCTTGTCACGGAAGCACATGACATACTCGACGATGGACACTTCTGAAGGGATTGGCACTTCTTCCCAGGATTCCCTTACCAGCCCAAGGGGTCCCCGGACTCGCCTGCCGTACAGAAGCTCGAAGGGGGAGAGCCCCTTGGTGGCCTGCGGGTCCTATCGGTAAGCAAATAGGTATGGGAGATACCGCTCCCAATCGCGTCCCTGGGTCTCAACCAGCATTTTTACCATCTGTTTGAGGGTACCGTTGAAGTGCTCACACAAACCATTGGTTTGGGGGTGATACGCGCTCAATACCAGACGCCTCACCTGCATTTTCTTACAGAGAGTCTCCATTAGGCGAGACATGAATTGGGTCTCCTGGTAAGCATCTCCCTGGGAAATCCTACTCGTGAAAAGATGGCCAACAGGGCATCCGCCACCTTATCCACCCTAGTTGAGGACAGAGCCACTGCCTCCTTGTACCGAGTAGCATAGTCTACCACAGTAAGGATGTAATGCTTTCCAGAGCTGCTGGGTATGGCCAGTGGTTTCATAATGTCCACAGCAATCCTCTGGAAAGGCTCCTCTATCACTGGCAAAGAGATCAGGGTAGCTTTAGGAGCAGGCCCTGACTTTCCTACTGTTTGACATGGGATACAGGAGTGGCAGTAGTTTATTACAACTGTCCCCAATTTGGGGCCAATAGAAATGTTGAGACAGTCGGGCCTTAGTTTTGCTGATCCCCAAGTGTCCAGCGAGTGGAATGTCATGAACAATCCGTAACAACTCACCCCTAAATTGGTAGGGGATGACCAGCTATCTTTCCATCAATCACTCATTTTGGGATTTACCGGGAACAGTCTCCCGGTACAACCTCCCTTGTTCCCAGAACACCCTCTCCTTATCAGTCTCAGAGGTGGGCTTCTCAGCGAGAATTCACAGGGTCTCCAGGCTAGCATCTGTGTGTAGGGCGGCCTGGAACTCCTGGCTGGAGGCAGCCAGAAGCAACGTCAAGCTCCCGTCCTCACGGTGACCCTCTGGGACCTGCTGTGGGTCGGTCTCTGGTTCAGTCATCCCTCTGACTGAGGAGAGTCCAGAAGGCAGGGTGATACCTGCATTCTGGGCAATCTGACTGCAGGTGACAGTGGCTATATAAACTGTCTCCCTGGGGATTACCACAGTCCCATCAGCCTGCTCGGCTATGGGTACTACCTCCCCATCCTCCCCCATTACCTCAGGAGCAGTGTTATATGTGGTGCAGTTACCTTCGGTCTGGTCACCTTCTGTTGTGGCACTGGTCAGTTGCACGGCATTATTTTCTTCATGGTTCCCGTGCCTCTTTCCACTTCCCTTAGCACTGATGCTTTCTCCTGTTGGGGGTTCCTCAGGCATCTCACCCCGCAGCCTGACGTGGCTGAGTACTCCTGTACCTCCAGATACATCATCATTATCAGGTAAAGCATGCACATTCACATCAATAGCATTAACATTACCCTCAGTATCAGATCGGGAAGGGTGTCAGGGACGTAATACGCAAACATCCTCCCCAAATCAGTCCCCAACAAAATGTGTGTGAGCAAGTTTTCGGACACCCTTACCTCCTTCACCCCACTCCCGGCACCCCAATCTAGAAAAACCCGGCCCATCGGCAAGGGACAGCGGACGCCCCCAATGCCGGTGACAGTCAAGGTTTTCCCCAGAATAATCTCTTCACGGGACACCAGTTCGAGTCGGATGAGGGTTCGTTCGGCCCCGGTACCCTTGAGGCCTATAGCAACATAGTTCCCCACGGTGACGCTCTGCAAATTTTCGCAGGCCCTCCCAACTGCCCCACCCACAAAAAGAACCTCTGCATTAGGCCCTGAGGCCTTGCATGGAGAGCTGTTCTACTTCTTCGGACAAGTGGCGCTGAGATGTCCAGTCCATCCACAGACATAACACTTGCGGGGATTGGATGTAGGCCTGGTGTTGGCAAAGGGGACAAGGCCTCCTGTGGGTCAGTTGGCAGGGGTACTGGGGTTGGGTAATGGCTTACCCCCTTTCCAGCTGGCGGTGACCCACTGGTCAAAGTGGGTTCTGAGTCCATGCACCACATCGCTGTAGCTGTTGTGTGGGCCACATTGGAGGTTCCGGAACTTTTTACGGTAAACCTCCGGAGTCAGCTGGTACTTTATCAGGGCCTGCTTGATGGCCTCATAATCTCCATCATGGTCTCGGAGAAGAGAAGCAAACGCCTCCAGAGCTTTTCCTTTGAGCCCTGGGGTTAAAAATTGGGCCCATTGGTTCTCTGGTAGCTGGAACTGTCTGCAGGCTTTTTCAAAACCCCGCAGAAATATGTCCAAGTCCCCGTCCTTTTCAATCACAGGAAAAAGCGCAAGATGGGATTTAAGGAAATGAGCACTGCTGGACTCACTGTTGGGCTGGGAAGACCTCTGCTCCTTGGTTCGGGCTAACTCCAGCTGCTACTGTTGCTCTTCCAGCTCGGCCTCTCGCTGGGATTGTCGATCTGCTCTCTCGGCCTCTCGCTCGGCTCTCAGCCTCTTGGTATTGCTGGATCAACCTCATCCGATCTTGATGACCATCTGCAGGGAGTTGCTCCAAGGCCAACCGCAGATAGCAGTCCCAGTTACCCCGCATGCAAGTAGGGCTGGGATTCACCTTTTGGACCTCTGGATCAGTGTTGTTCATACTTTGGCTGACCTCTGCCTCCGCTGGGCTCTGGGAACAGTCTTGATCTACTTCAAGTTGCACCAATTCCGTGACCATTTGGCCTTTGGTTTTGCCCTGTAGGTCAATGCTTTTGTATGTACATATTCCAGTAAGAGCTTCCTTTTTCTGCTGGGTGTACCAGGGTTCTCACTTCATAACCATAATTGCCAAATAAAAGATAGAACAGAAAAATGAAGGGGAGGGGTAACTGCTACACACACCGTATTGTCTCAGATGTAATAAACAGTGTGATCTTCGAAACGTTTTGTGCAGAGTCCTCGCAAGAACCATGTAAGTTTTTAGTGAGAGGAAAGATTGCTCAAACCAAAACACTAATGCTCTATGATCCCACCGCTCTGCCACCAATTGTCAATAATATACTTTATCGTGACATGAGGTATAAAACCCCACAACTTTTGTTTCCACCTTCAGTTTTGGTTAGGAACTTGCAGCTGTCTGGCGCCCCCTTATCCTCAGGTCAGTTAGGGACCTGCACCTAGCATAAGTAGTTGCTGGAAAGATTGCCTTGTGGCGTACTAACCCTATCGGGCACTCTGCAGTGAGGACGGTGTGTATATCACCAGTCCCATGCAGGGACTACACACATAAACCTCTGATCCATCACTGCCAGAGTTTCCCAATACCACCAGGCCACTATGCTGCCACCAGTTCCTCGTTTGATACCAAAGACTATATTAGGTCAGGAACCAATCCGCAGGTAGCATAATTTGGCACAGAGGACATGCCGTTTTGATCATAGAGCCAAAAGAAGGAAACTAGTAAATTTATAAGTTTACTCCAGAAAATATAGGCAATGTTTACAAAAAAAATACAAAATATATTACAAAAGGAGACTAAATACAGTATGTACAGACAGTTAAAAATAAAAGGGATTTAAATAAGAAACTTAAGGCCCTGTTACACATAACGATGTCCCAGCGATCCCACCAATGATCCGACATGATGGGATCGCTGGGACATCGTTAGGCTGATCGCTGGTCAGCTGTCACATAGACAGCCCCAGCGATCAGGACCAGCGACGCTGGACGCTGATTTCTAATGTAAACGTCGGGTATCTAGCAGCCCCGCGGCTCCTGAATACCCGCTGTTTACCTTGGAAACGAGCGTACATGCTGGTTTCCAAGGTAAACATCGGGTATCTAGGAGCCGCGCGACTCCTGGATACCCGCTGTTTACCCTGGAAACCAGCATGTACGCTCGTTCCAAGGTAAACATCGGGTATCTAGGAGCCGCGCGACTCCTGAATACCCGCTGTTTACCCTGGAAACCAGCTTGCATGCTCGTTCCAAGGTAAACAGCGGGTATTCAGGAGCCGCGGGGCTGCTAGATACCCGACGTTTACATTAGAAATCAGCGTCCAGCGTCGCTGATCGCTGGTCTCTCGCTGCCACACGCAGCGATGCGCGTTGGGCAGCGGGAGACCAGTGATCAAAAAACGGCCCGGGACGTTCGAGGACGATCAGCGACAACGAGCAGAGGGGCTGGGCGCTGATCCCCGTCACACACAGCGATCTCGCTGGAGAGAATGATGTGTCACAAAATCAGCAATCTCGCTAGCGAGATCGCTGTGTGTGACGGGGCATTTACTACATCTCAGTCACTGGTATGACGTGTTGATGAGGGGAGGGGGGCCTTCCCAAGGAATATGATTCATCAGTACAGCGTCTTAGCTGGCCTTCCTGGCATCTGACACCTCCCCAAAGTCAGCGTCTCCGCTTTATGCTTCTCCCCAAAACCAAGGGACTCCTCCTTTGCTGACCTCACTTGGTGGGCAGTGGTAAAGGATGTGCGCGCCTTTTGGAAAAATTATTATAAGTCCTATCTTTCCATATCATTGACTGTGGGGTCTCACAGGGTGATAACAGGAGCATTACCATATCCCGTGCGATGTGGCCATTCTTTTGAGACCAAATATGACATGTCTGCATGTTACTGGGGGTAGAAACCATTTTCTCAGTTTCTGATGGCCGTAGAAGTCGAAGAATGCTGCCATACGTCACCTTAATTATACTGATTCTGAAAATATGTTTCCTGTCCCTAGGATTATTGTGTATTATAAAAAATCGACCTGGAATAGACAAAGAAAAATCTCTATCATTGGTGGGAGAAACTGCTCTGAACTGGCCAGGGCAAAAAAGTGACCATACTGCTGAAGGGAGGGGGGGGAGTGGATCGTGTTTCACAGGCCAGAGAGAGGGGTGCTGGAAACTGCGTGGGGGATCGTTTGTGAAGCTTGTCTTTCACACAAACCAAGGAGAAAAAAGCAACAGGCAGGTCTGGATGTGTACTTAGGATATTGGGAGATAACTCATATTTCCTGACAACTACCAAAACTGAATCAATAACACAAGCCCTCTCCTCACTTGAGGCTCCGGGTCTCAATGCAATAATCAATTCCTGGATTCGGGCTGCTGGTGACAGGGTATTAGATTCCAGACTTCCACTGGATCCTGGATTTGGCAAGAAGCTTAATTCCTCTGGGTCCCCTTCAGCAGTGTTTTCGTCATCCTCCATGATGTTCTGGACCATTCCTTAATCAAATCCGACCGAGTGTCCGTGGTCCAGTATTCAATTCGTAAAATCTTGTACAGCTCCTGTGTTGCTGTTGTTTCTTGTTGCGTCTATACATCCACTCTGGTCCTCTTCCCAAAGCCGAGTTGGTGGGGTTGAACATAGTGGCATCTGAAACCTACTGTGTATGCCTCATCAATGGCCTACTGGGTCTGTCTGTATTGCTCCCTGGTTGTGAAGCCCTGGATGGTGTCTACGAACACCAGTACCCTGCAGCTTCCACGGTTGCACCAGGCTGACTAGTATCCCACTTGCTGCCACCAAGTGTGGAGACACAGGGTCAGTGGGTGCTCTCGTCCGCTGGCCCAGCTGTCTTTAGCAAGACTGCATGGACCAGGGCTCATACCACGCCCGCACTCTCTCCCCATGGGCAGAACACTACTCAGACAACACAGGGTTAGAGAGTAAAACAGTGTGGAAATAATTTATTGAACCACCAATACACAATAGCATACAGAATAGTCCCAAGATGGTGCAAATCACAGAGTTTCACCCTTCCGCTGACTAGTCAGGATAATAGCAGCTGTGACCAGATATATTCCAGGGTTGCTACCCCACCTGTTGCACGCACACAGAGAGGAGGAAACCGCAAGCGTAGGAAGATGACAGTCCAGTGAGTCCATACCAGGCACCAGGCCAGTGGATCAAATGATCACAAACTGGCTTAATGTAGACTTTTCGAACACAGGCAGAACCTCTCTTTTTATATGTAACAACTTCTCATTCAGTCATTCCACCAAAGGCTTGGAGGAAGGAGGCCATCCCTCACTGCAGGAGTGTGCATACAACATGCAAGGATTGTCCTTCATATTGCAGAGCACCAATGGGTCATCAGCATATTAACAAACATTCAAACATTGTGCCTTTGTTTCCCAAAGATAGTAGAACAATACTAGGACTGCAATACAAGTACAGACACAATAGCTAATCAGCAGTCAGTGAACAAATGGCAGCCAATGAACAATAATTTAGTGACAATAAAGGGGGTTTTACACATAGCTGTCACGCCGTGCTCACCTGGGGGCGGGACCTCGGTCCCGACGTCATCTCTTCCGGAGCTGCGGTCACTCCGGGGGTCCCGTAGGGTGCGCACGCGCAGCTCTCGTCCCCGGGTCTCCTCCTACATGTCACGTTTGCGCTTGCGCGCTCCTGTCAGTGCTGTATAGGGCTCGGTCCTCTCTATGGTAATGGAGGACCTGACCCGGAACCTGTAGTGGTCATGTGCCTTCTGGCTAGGTCCTGACCCGGAACCAGTAGTAGTCATGTGCTATATCAGACGACCTCCCCCTAGGGGAGGTGCCTGATTATTGTTGTGCTTCCTGGCTTGGTCTGCCGTGTCCCTGCCTGGCTGTGCGCTGTACTCAGGTCCTCTGCCTTGCACTCTGTTGTGCCTCTTGGCACACGCTCTGAATCTGCACTCTGCTTTGTACTTGGCTGTGCCTCCTGGCACACGCTCTGACCCGGTGTTCTGTCTCGTACTCGGTTGTGCCTCCTGGCACATGCTCTGACTCTGTACTCTGTCTCATACTCGGTTGTGCCTCCTGGCACACGCTCTTACCCTGTACTCCGTCTTATACTCAGTCGTGCCTCCGGGCACACACTCTGATCCTGTACTCAGTCTCTTACTCTGTTACACCTCCTGGCACACCTGCTGCCTGACTCAGTGCTCCGACGTGCTCCTTGCACGCTTCCTGCTTCACTCACACCCGGACGAACGAAGTCTCTGTATACCACGTGTTCCCGTGTCCACACTTTACACGTTCCTGCAGACACTCTCACCCACTCGTGTCTCCTGTGAGCCGGCCGCCTGGTGCCAGCAGTCGTGGTGCCTCACCCCCTGGGGCTTGCCCCTGACGCTCCCTGTATAGGGGGTGGTCTTCACTAGGTCAGCTCGCCCTGGGAGGGTTGGTGTCACGACCCAGAGGGTCCACTCCAGGAGTCGTCACAGTATAATCAGGCCATGGACCCCGCTGGTGCCACCACCTCCATCCAAAAGGAACTGGTGTTCCTACGGGAGAGTCAGACCAGGATTATGGTCTTTTTGAAATCCATGGAGTCTCGTTTGTCGGCCATACAATCCGTTTCTGCCCAGTCCTCGGCCCCGCACCTGATGCCGCGCCTCGGCAAGCCACCCCGATATAGCGGGGACCCTAAGTTTTGTCGAGGATTTCTGAACCAATGCCGGTTACATTTTGAGCTTTTGCCGCAGCACTATCCCACTGAGCGCGCCCAAATTGCCTTTATTGTTTCACACTTAGAGGGGGAGGCATTAGCATGGGTGAACCCCCTCTGGGAGAGCAATGACCCACTCGTCTCTCGGCTTTCCACCTTTTTGGACACCTTCCGCAAGGTCTTCGACGAGCCGGGTCGGTTGGCCTCTATCACCGAGTCCCTCTTTAACCTCCATCAGGGTACGCTACCGGTAGGACAGTATGCCATCCGTTTTCGTACCTTGGCCTCCGAACTCGGTTGGAACAACGAGGCTCTCGTAGGGATCTTTTGGCGTGGCCTGTCCAGTCGGATCAAAGACGTACTGGCAGGTCGGGATACTCCCACCTCTTTAGAGGATCTGATCTCACTGGCGACACGCATCGACCTGCGGTTTCAGGAACGTGCCCGTGAATTAGCCAGAGAGAGGAGTTCCTCTCACCTCCTCCGTTCCTGCTCCAAGAAGCCGGGAAACTTCTCCGCCTAGGGTTAATAGGAGAGGCCTCCCTAGGTGTACGTGATTCCTCTCCTCCCCTGCTCGTGTCCGTATTATTGAATCTCGGTGCCAAGCGTTATTCTGAGGAGGCTTTCCTGGATTCTGGCGCGGAGGGGAATTTTATCACACTCGAGGCGGTTAAAAAATACCGGATTCCTGTCAGATCCCTGGAGACTCCTCGGTCGATTATTTCGGTCAATGGTACGTCCGTGCTGGAGTCCGTTACCCAGGCCACCGAAGAGATCGAGCTACAGATCGGAGCCCTGCACCTGGAGAAGATCTCCTTCCTCGTCTTGTCCACCATGTCTCACGCACTTCTTCTAGGCCTCCCTTGGCTATGGACTCATGAGCCAACCCTGGACTGGCGGTCGGGCGAGATACTCCGGTGGGGACCGTTCTGTCAGGAGAAGTGCCTGTTGCCCGTCCGTCTGATGAACTCTGCCGGTCCATCCCCGGCACCTACAGGTCTGCCGTCGGCTTACTGGTCCTTTGCAGATGTCTTCGACAAGAAGGAGGCCGAGACTCTGCCCCCCCATCGGCCATATGACTGTCCGATTGACCTCATTCCTGGTTCTACGCCACCCAGGGGTAGGATATACCCGCTATCCCCTGCTGAGACCCAAGCTATGTCTGACTATATCCAGGAGAACCTTGCTAGAGGTTTCATCCGTAAGTCCTCCTCGCCCGCGGGAGCGGGATTTTTCTTTGTAAAAAAGAAGGACGGCTCCCTCCGTCCTTGCATAGACTACCGAGGCCTGAACAATATCACGGTCAAGAACAAGTACCCATTGCCATTGATCCCGGAGCTCTTTGACCGACTTAGAGGAGCTTGAATTTTCACCAAACTGGATCTTCGTGGGGCCTACAACTTGATCCGCATTCGTTCCGGGGATGAGTGGAAGACCGCCTTTAACACCAGAGACGGTCACTACGAGTACTTGGTCATGCCCTTCGGCCTCTGCAATGCCCCAGCGGTTTTCCAGGAGTTCGTGAATGACGTCTTCCGGGATATGCTGTACTCCTGCGTGGTAGTCTATCTGGATGACATCCTCGTTTTTTCTCCAGACCTCTCCGCCCACAGAAAGAACGTGCGTCAAGTCCTCCAGAGCCTGAGGGAGAACCGCCTTTATGCCAAGCTCGAGAAATGTGCCTTCGAGCAAACGTCCCTGCCATTCTTGGGGTACATTATCTCAGAATCAGGTCTATGCATGGATCCGGCAAAAGTGTCCGCCGTCCTCGATTGGCCACAGCCCCATGGGGTGAAGGCAATCCAACGCTTCCTTGGTTTTGCGAACTACTACCGACAGTTCGTTCCTCATTTTTCCTCGTTGGTTCGCCCCATCTCGTCCCTTATCTGCAAGGGAGCTAACCCAAAGGCTTGGCCCTCTGAGGCTGAAGAGGCCTTCCAGTCGTTGAAACAAGCCTTCGCCACTGCTCCGGCGCTTCACCGACCTGAGGTTAGTAGACCTTTCACTCTCGAGGTAGACGCATCCTCTACTGGGGCTGGCGCAGTCCTTCTGCAGAAATCCTCTTCTGGACGTTTTGTCACCTGT
Organism: Dendrobates tinctorius; assembly: GCF_039654945.1. Lineage (NCBI taxonomy): Eukaryota > Metazoa > Chordata > Amphibia > Anura > Dendrobatidae > Dendrobates > Dendrobates tinctorius. Next base: position 152,816 of record NW_027362089.1, read on the forward strand.
GGCTTCTTTTCTAAAGTATTTTCCTCCACTGAGCAGAACTACTCCATCGGCGACAAAGAGCTATTGGCCATTAAGTTGGCCTTGGAGGAGTGGAGGTACTTACTGGAGGGTGCCATACATCCATTCAAGATCTTCACAGACCATAAGAACCTGGCGTACATCCAGTCCGCACAGAGGCTCAATCCTCGGCAAGCCAGGTGGTCCCTATTCTTCGCCCGCTTTGACTTTGAGCTACATTTTCAGCCCGGCGATAAGAACGTTAGAGTGGATGCGTTGTCAAGATCATTCCTGTCGTCTGATGCAGAGGAAGAACCCTCTCATATCATTGATTTATCCAAAGTAATTACTGTGGCTCCTGTCAAGTTAACCACGTTACCTCCGGGAAGAACCTTTGTGGCTGAGAATAACCGAAAACGAGTGCTAAATTGGGGACATTCGTCCAAGATTGCCGGCCACGTTGGTGTCAAAAAGACTTTGGACTTAATCTCTCGCCATTATTGGTGGCCTTCACTCTCCCAGGATGTTAAAGACTTTGTAGCATCTTGCCCGTCCTGTGCCCAGAACAAGATACCCAGACAACCACCCTCCGGTCTTCTGTTCCCGCTTCCCATTCCGTCGGCTCCATGGCAGCACATAGCCATGGATTTCATTACTGATCTGCCTTGTTCTTCCGGTTGTACTGTGGTCTTGGTGGTTGTAGACCGATTTTCAAAGATGGCTCACTTCATTCCTCTTCCCGGACTACCCTCTGCTCCTGACTTGGCGAAGATCTTCATTTCCCATATCTTCAGGATTCACGGCTTCCCCCAGCACATCGTGTCGGATAGAGGGGTCCAATTCACCTCCCGGTTCTGGAGAGCTCTATGCGGACTCATGAAAGTGTCATTGGATTTCTCCTCCGCCTATCACCCCCAAACCAATGGGCAGGTGGAACGTACCAACCAGATCCTTACATCCTATCTCCGGCATTTTTCTAATGCTCATCAGAATGACTGGGTCGGTCTACTTCCTTGGGCTGAGTTCGCCTACAATAATCACTCCAGTGAATCGTCTACCAAGTCTCCTTTCTTCATCGTCTTTGGACAGCATCTCAATGTGCCTCTACCGGTACTTCCTGTCTCGGGGGTACCTGCTGCCGATTCTCAGTCTGTGGAGTTCTCCAGGGTATGGCAGGAGACCAAAACCGCTCTCGAGAAAGCACGGGACAGAATGAAATTACACGCTGACAAGAGGCGCCTGGACGTTCCTCCATTTCTCCCTGGTGACAAGGTGTGGCTCTCCACCAAATACGTCCGCCTTAAGGTACCATCTTACAAACTGGGTCCCCGTTACATTGGTCCTTTTGAGGTCCTCAGGCGGATTAATGATGTTGCTTACAAATTGAAGCTGCCTCCTTCACTCCGTATTCCCAATTCCTTCCATGTGTCTCTCCTAAAACCTGTGGTTCTTAACCAATTTCATCCTTCTCCAGGCCACACACCCCAGCCTGTTGGCTTGGGGGATGAGTTTGAGGTGAATGACATTTTGGCCATGAAGAAGGTAAGAGGGAGAACCATGTTCCTGGTCGATTGGAAGGGTTTTGGCCCCGAGGAGAGGTCATGGGAACCCAGGGAGAATATCCACGCACCCCAGATTTTGTCTAAGTTCCTCTCCAGTTTTAGAAAGAGGGGGCGTAAAGGGGGGGGTACTGTCACGCCGTGCTCACCTGGGGGCGGGACCTCGGTCCCGACGTCATCTCTTCCGGAGCTGCGGTCACTCCGGGGGTCCCGTAGGGTGCGCACGCGCAGCTCTCGTCCCCGGGTCTCCTCCTACATGTCACGTTTGCGCTTGCGCGCTCCTGTCAGTGCTGTATAGGGCTCGGTCCTCTCTATGGTAATGGAGGACCTGACCCGGAACCTGTAGTGGTCATGTGCTTTCTGGCTAGGTCCTGACCCGGAACCAGTAGTAGTCATGTGCTATATCAGACGACCTCCCCCTAGGGGAGGTGCCTGATTATTGTTGTGCTTCCTGGCTTGGTCTGCCGTGTCCCTGCCTGGCTGTGCGCTGTACTCAGGTCCTCTGCCTTGCACTCTGTTGTGCCTCTTGGCACACGCTCTGAATCTGCACTCTGCTTTGTACTTGGCTGTGCCTCCTGGCACACGCTCTGACCCGGTGTTCTGTCTCGTACTCGGTTGTGCCTCCTGGCACATGCTCTGACTCTGTACTCTGTCTCATACTCGGTTGTGCCTCCTGGCACACGCTCTTACCCTGTACTCCGTCTTATACTCAGTCGTGCCTCCGGGCACACACTCTGATCCTGTACTCAGTCTCTTACTCTGTTACACCTCCTGGCACACCTGCTGCCTGACTCAGTGCTCTGACGTGCTCCTTGCACGCTTCCTGCTTCACTCACACCCGGACGAACGAAGTCTCTGTATACCACGTGTTCCCGTGTCCACACTTTACACGTTCCTGCAGACACTCTCACCCACTCGTGTCTCCTGTGAGCCGGCCGCCTGGTGCCAGCAGTCGTGGTGCCTCACCCCCTGGGGCTTGCCCCTGACGCTCCCTGTATAGGGGGTGGTCTTCACTAGGTCAGCTCGCCCTGGGAGGGTTGGTGTCACGACCCAGAGGGTCCACTCCAGGAGTCGTCACAATAGCGATATCGCTAGCAATATCGCTAAAGCATCACCGATTTGGTGACGCAGCAGCGATATCGCTATGTGTGATATACTTACCTCCGACCGGTTCCCCCGCTGTCTGTCGTTGATCGCGTGAGATTGCGCAGCTCCATTTCTTGTCAGGCGCTTCCTGCTGGGATTCCTGCGGGCGCGGACGGGAGGACGTCAGGATCGCCGCGTCTGAAAGGTAAGTAACGACCGCTGTATCGCTGCTGCATCGCTGTGAGATCTGCCTGTGTAGCAGCTCACTAGCGACCATTTAGCGATGCACCAGCGATCCTGACCGGGTCGTATCGTTGTCGGAATCACTGGTGCATCGCTAAATGTAAAGGGGCCTTAAGGGCCAACAGTCAATCTCACATATACTAGCTCACATCCCTGGGCTTACTGAAATAATATGGATAATTCAGATTAAATGAAGTGTTGCCACACAGCCATTTTTGTGTGGAAAAAAGTCAAACAGTGCTCCTTCCCTTCCGAGCCTTGCCATGCATCCAAACAATAGTTTTCCTCCACATATGGGTTATTGCCGTACTTAGAGGAGAAATTGCACAACAAATTTTGGGGTCCATTTTCTTCTGTTACCCTTGTGAAAATAAAAAAAAATTGGGGCTAAGTTAAATTTTTTGTGAAAAAGTTAATTTTTCCTTCCACATTGCATGAATTTCTGTGAAACCATTCCTCGACCAAAACTGTGCCGCTAACTATAGACCTGTCTCTAATCTTCCCTTCATCTCTAAACTTCTGGAACGCCTGGTCCACTTCCGTCTTATCTGCTATCTCTTTGATAACTCTCTTCTCGACCCTCTCCAATCCGGTTTCTGCTCTTTACACTCTACTGAAACTGCCCTCACTAAAGTCTCTAATGATCTGCTAACAGCTAAATCAAATGGTCATTACTCCATGCTAATTCTCTTGGATCTCTCTGCAGCATTCGACACTGTGGATCATCAGCTCCTCCTCACTATGCTCTGCTCCATCGGCATCAAGGACACCGTTCTCTCCTGGTTCTCCTCCTATCTCTCTGACCGCTCCTTTACTGTATCTTTTGCCGATTCCTCCTCTTCTCATCTTCCCCTTACTGTTGGGGTTCCTCAAGGATCAGTCCTAGGCCCCCTCCTCTTCTCTTTGTACACTGCCCCTATTGGTCAAACAATCAGTAGATTTGGTTTCCAGTACCATCTCTATGCTGATGACACCCAATTATATGCTTCTTCTCCTGACATCACGCCAGCCTTTCTAGAAAACACCGGCGATTGTCTAAATGCTGTGTCTAACATCATGTCCTCACTATATCTGATACTCAACCTGTCAAAGACTGAACTCCTTGTGTTTCCTCCCTCTACTAATGTACCTATACCCGACATTGCCATTTCCGTGTGTGGTTCCACTATTACTCCCCAGCAACATGGCCGCTGTCTTGGGGTCATACTTGACTCTGAGCTTTCCTTTGCCCCCCACATACGATCACTGGCTCGCTCTTGTTATCTGCACCTCAAAAACATTTCTAGAATTCGACCTTTTCTTACTTTTGACTCTGCAAAAACTGTTACTGTTTCTCTTATTCATTCTCGTCTCGACTATTGTAACTCTCTTCTAATCGGTCTCCCTCTTACCAAACTCTCCTCCAATCTGTCTTGAATGCTGCAGCCAGGATCATATTCCTCGCCAATCGTTACACTGATGCCGCTACCTTGTGCCAGTCATTACACTGGCTACCCATCCACTCCAGAATCCAGTACAAACTTATTACCCTCACCCACAAAACCCTCCATGGCTCAGCACCACCCTACATCTCCTCCCTCATCTCAGCCTACCACCCTACCCGTGCCCTCCATTCTGCTGATGAACTGAGGTTAGCATCCTCATTAATCAGAACCTCCCACTCCCGTCTCCAAGACTATACACGTGCTGTGCCAATTCTTTGGAATGCACTTCCCAGGTCAATACGATTAGTCCCCAATCCCTACAGTTTTAAGCGTGCCCTGAAAACGCATTTATTCAGACTGGCCTACCACCTCAACACATTAACCTAATCTATCCCTGTGTGGCACAGCCAAAAGTTTTACCATAACCAGATTCCCCGCATCATGTTCCCACATGCTTTATGCATCCATTAGCCCTCTGTGTCTGTACTGTTACACACTTAACATTATGGCTGGTCCATACAATCAGAGCAGCTGTTACCACCCACCTTTCGTGTCTACCTCTTTCCTCATAGACTGTAAGCTTGCGAGCAGGGCCCTCTTTCCTCTTGGTATCTGTTATGATCTATGTGATTATTGTTATGCTGTAATGTATATCGTCTGTACAAGTCCCCTCTGAAATGTAAAGTGCTGCGGAATATGTCGGCGCTACAGAAATACAATTTATTATTATTATAAGGGTTAATAAACTTCTTAAATGTGGTTTTGAGGACTTTGAGGGGTGAAGTTTTTAAAATGGTGTCACTTTTGGGTATTTTCTGACACTTAGGACACCCAAAATGAATTCAAATGTGATGTGGTCAGTAATTAAATGGTTTTGTAAATTTTGTTGCAAAAATTAGAAATAGCTGGTCAAATTTTAACCCTTTTAACATTCTAACCAAAGAAATATACATGTTTCAAAATTTGTGCTGATGTAAAGTAGACATGTGGGAAATGTTATTTATTACCTATTTTGTGTGACAAAACGCTCTAGTTTAAGAGCATAAAAATAAAAAAAATGAAAATTGCGCAATTTTCAAAATTTTCTCCAAATTTCCATTTTTTTCCACAAATAAACGTAAGTCACAACAAATTTTACCAGTATCATAATGTGCGGTAGGTTACAAGAAAACTCTCAGAATCCGTTAGATCCATTGAAGCTCCAGTGTTAGAACACTGAAAGGGTTAAAGCTATGTGCACATGAGGTTTTTATTTCATGGTCTAAAAAGATGAGTGTTCTAGTGGTAAGATGAGGTGTTTTGCTTTAGAATATTTTTTTTTATCCCCATAGCTTTTTTTTTTTTTTTTTTTTGCAGCATTTCGTTTGGACAAAAGTTTGGAGCGGTCTCCATCAGGAGATAATTCAAAGAAGTGAAATGCAGTTTTTTTTCCTCATCAGGCATTTTTCAAAATCTGAAGCGAGAAAGAAAATTCTCAAAAGACAACATATAAACAGCAAAGTGGTTTTACAATATAAATAGGAATCTTTCAAATTGTTTTAATTTATTTTTAGTGGATGTGCTACAAAAATATTCTCAGAAACAAATCCTCTGAATTGCTTAGTGCATTTTCTGGGACGTGTATGTGATTGTGGTTTTGCTCGGTGTCATGGGGTTCCCAGTTTGGCTGAGCATTTTAGTATCTTTAGTCAGTTAACATATATAACAGAGGATGAGGAATTGTGAATGTTTTCTTCTACATAAAAATTACATCTTCGACTACAACAAAATCGGTGGGTGTGTATGCAGAGTGATAAAAATGACCTAAACTTAACTGCTTTAGTAGAAAAATAAATTTAAACTATCATCCATTTTAATCCTAACAGAAAACTTCGGTAAGAACTCGGGGAAAAATGTCAAGTTATCCTCAAATAACAAAGTAGAAGATGAAGATTTTATGGAGCACTCTGAAGCAGAAAAGCTCATTACAGCTAATACATATCCAGGACTACTCACTACAGATCTGTCAGATAGTCCCTCACATCATGGGGAACGTTTGCCTGGCCGATCCCAGATTGTTACTATAGGTAAAGGTCAGAAAGTGGGCAAAAGGTTTCAGTGTGGTGACTGTGGAAAATGGTTTACCAAAAGCTCAAGTCTTCTGACACACAGAAGGATTCACACAGGAGAGAACCTCTATCCATGTTCACTTTGTGGGAAGTCTTTTACAGGTAAATCGCACCTTGTTATACATGAGAGAATTCACACAGGAGAGAAGCCATATTCATGTTCATTATGTGGCAAATGCTTTACTAATAAATCACATCTTGTTACACATGAGAGAAGTCACACAGGGGAGAAACCGTATCCATGTTCAGAATGTGGGAAATGTTTTACACAAAAATCACACCTTGCTAAACATGAGAGAAGTCACACAGGAGAGAAGCCATTTACATGTTCAGAATGTGGTAAATGCTTTATAGATAAATCATGTCTTGCTACTCACGAGAGAATTCACACAGGAGAGAAGCCATATTCATGTTCGCTCTGTGAGAAAAGTTTTACAGATAGATCAAGTCTTTTTAGACATGAGAGAATTCACACAGGAGAGAAGCCGTATTCATGTTCAGAATGTGGAAAATGTTTTACAGATAAATCAAGTCTTGTAATACACGAGAGAATTCACACAGGGGAGAAGCCGTATTCATGTTCATTATGTGAGAAATGTTTTACAAATAAGTCAAATCTTATAATACATGAAAGAAGTCACACAGGAGAGAAACCATTTACTTGTTCAGAATGTGGGAAAAGTTTTACTACTAAAACCAAATTTAAGGATCATCATCAGAAAAATCACACAGGGAAGAAACCATTTTTATGTTCAGAATGTGGGAAATGTTTTAAAAAGAAATCAAATTTTGAAATTCATTGGAGGATTCATATCGAGAAAAAACCATATTCATGTTTGGAATGTGGGAAAAGCTATAAAAGCAAAAAACGATTTTTAACACATCAGGTTATCCACAGACCTTAGCTGCTCAATATCACTGAATATATTAAAGGGAATTTCGCCAGGATTTCCAAACACCCCATTTATATTTATTCTTTTTAACATATGTGGACATATTCGGGTTAATATTTTTATTTCATTCATATTTAGAAAAATAAATGTGATGAAAGTGAAGGCAAAAATTGAATTTTCACCAGTCTGTTAAAGCGAACCTGTCAGCAGGATTTTATGAAGTAAACTACAGGCATTGTGCTGTTATGACTCTTACACTAATTAAAATGCTACCTGAGATGAAGAATTCCGTCTTGTGGTTCTTGTGTAAGCAGTGTTAGACGTTTTCAGTTAATGAGATGCTCGTGCTCTGGGGCGGGGCTGTGGTCGGAGTCTTATCTTCCTGCTCTAGGCCAGAGAAACCAAGAAGAGACCTCTTCCTTGACTCTGTTGCTTCCCCTTTACGTACCAGATTTTTCCAGGAGTCCTGCTCTTTGGCAACTGAAATTTTTCTTTTCTTTTATGTTTTTCCTGCATAGCAAATATTTTCATCTTGCACATTTTTCAGTAAAGCTTGATTTTTTGCTATAGTAGACGCTTCTAGTGGTTAGTTATTCCTAACCATGGAGGATCACTGTTGACTGCTCGGCTTTCTCTGGTAAGCCCATAAGAAATGAATAGAGCGTAGGTCGCCCATGTGCACCTCCCCTCCATCCAAAACAGAGCTCTGCAGAAGCGAATATTCAGCTTCCAGAGCCGCCATGCCTGCATCAGGGGGTCCCAGCAATCACTGCATTATCCCAAGTCTATGGAAAGGAAATAACCTAATATTTGGAAAATCATTTCTAAACTTAATGATCTTTCACGTAACACTAATTCTGACAGTTTTAACCCCTTCCTGACATTTACAGCGGCACATTTACACAGTTTCAGAATTTTTTTTAACCACTAAAATATTTAAAGAAAGAAAACTTCTGAAATTGTTATCAATGTAATTCTACTTACCTGGAGAATTAGATCACCGGGCCATTCTTACCGTAAAATGAATACTGTAAAACTCAATCTCAACATCTACGGAAGAATTGCATCTTTTCAGCATTTCATCCGACCTTGGAATTTTCTTTTTTTTTTCTCTCCAATGTTGTCATTAAAAGCTGCAACTAAAATAAAAAAAAAAAATTTTTTTTCGCCAGAAAAACGGCACCTGGATAATAGCGAAGGAAAAATCAAGTGTAAAAATGAAAAATATCCAGGTTACCAGGATGCAAGAGCTTTATCTTGCACAATGCACACGCTTTTCCATTCTGAAACTGAAGTTTCTTCTGCTTTGTTAATATGAACAGAAGAAACATTGACAAGCAGCGTCAGAGCCAAAGGGCGTCACTCTCGGATGTTCACTGGTTGTGACGTGCTGCCACCTCAGACATGAGCAGCGTCCCAGTTATCTTTATCGTGGGACTCCATGCTGTCCAATACATTTAGCATCTTAAACTAGAACGCCTATTGGTTGGCTTACTGGATGGCAGGAACCTATAACAACTTTTTTTGTATATATTTGAAATCACTCTTACAAAGGCCACTGGGGGTGCTCTTCACTACCTGTTTTGTTTTTTTTTTTGTTTTTTTTTCAGAAAATGTGCATATACGTTCACAGCATTAGGGTCAGATCAGATTCAGTCTTTATCTTTTATATTAAAGCATCTATTGAGTTTGTGGAAAAGTCATTATGAAGGGAGGGGAGGAGGTGAGCTGTGACATCACATTGTGATTGGTAAATCCTATTATCTACTGTATAGGGGTGTTATTAGTCAATGTACAGGAGGAGGAGAGCTGTGGCATTAACTGCTCCTGTACATTACCTAGGACAGTGAGAATCTGGAATTCATTGCCTGAGGAGGTGGTGATGGCGAACTCAGTCGAGGGGTTTAAGAGGCCTGGATGTCTTCCTGGAGCATAACAATATTGTATCTTACAGTGATTAGGTTCTTTAGAAGGACGTAGATCTGGGGATTTATTCTGACGGAATATAGGCTAAACTGGATGGACTAATGTCGTTTTTCAACCTTGCTAACTATGTTCCTATGTTACTATTGTGACTGGTAGATCCTGTTATCATCTGTATATAGAAGTGTTATCAGTCATCGAACAAGAGGAGGTGAGATGTGATATCACCTATTGTAATAGGTTGATCATGTGTTTACTCCTCTAGCTACATAGAATATTAGAGTTGGAAGGGACCTCAAGGGTCATCGTGTCCAATCCATTGGTCAATGCAGGATTCATTAAACCATCTCAGACAGATGTCTGTCCAGCCTGTTTGAGGACTTCCATCGAAGGAGAACTCACCACTTGTTGTTTCAGACTGTTCCACTCATTAATCACCCTCACTGTCAAAACGTTTTTTCTAATATGTAATCATAGAATCGTAGAGTTGGAAGGGACCTCCTGGGCCATCTGGTCCAACCCCCTGCTCAAAGCAGGATTCGCTAAATCATCCCAGTCAGATGTCTGTCCAGCCTCTGTTTGAAGACTTCCATTGAAGGAGATCTCACCACTTCTCGAGGCAGCTTGTTCCACTCATTGATCACTCTGTCAAAAAGTTTTTTCTAATATCTAATCTGTGTCTCCTCCCATTCAGTTTCATCCCATTGCTTCTAGTCTTTCCTTGTGCACATGAGAATAAAGTTGATCCTTCTACAATGTGACAGCCCTTTAGATATTTGTAGACAGCTATTAATCTGTATCTTCTCCCTTCCAGTTTCATTCCATTGCTTCTCATGTTTCCATGTGCCAATGATAATGAGGATGATCCCTCTACACTGTGACAGCCCTTCAGAAATTTGTAGACAATGTAGTACATCAGGGTGGGATCAGTGTGACAGACAGGGACCAGAGGAAAGCGTCACAGCAAAACATGTTTTAATTGTCCAAACTCACGCAGTGTACAGCACGGTATCCCATGGGTGACAGCCTGGAAACAAGACAGTTCATAAATGTGTCCGGTTGCTGAGGGCAGCTGCGGGTTACCAAGAGTTTGCTCTGCTTGGCTTTGTGTTTCTTCACACAGACGGAGCTTCTGCAGAGCCGACTGCTCCACAGGTTGCAAACTCCAAACTGACATACCCAAACCCTTTCTGCAGGGTTTTTATCTAAACTGGAATCTGTGACCATGGGCCACTTGCAAGATCCGGCTTGGAGGAAATGGACCTGCTCCACTACCTTACTGCAGTACGTTTCAAAAATAAAAGCCCATATCGGGTTTTCCTGAACAATTCATTGGCCAAATAACTTGACCAGGTTCATTCTTACTTTTATTCCGCCTTGTGATTCACAGGCATCCTGCTGTAACCACAAGGTTCTCGAGTGGATCTAATACGCTTCTGAGCGCAACCTGGGTGTCACTGTTCCACTCCTCATGGTGCCTGGGATAAGATAAGATAATCATTTAATCGTCCCACCATGGGGAAATTCAGAGCATTACAGCAGCAAGGTAGGAACAAGTACAGATACAGATGCATAAAGGCATTACATTGACAGTAGGTAGGTACATATACGAAAAAAAAAAAGATGTAACCGGACTATCACAACTTTTGGATCTATCAGTTCACTGTTTGGGTCGTTCTCTATTTTGGACAGTGCTGGTTATACAGCCTAACTGCAGCAGGAAGGAAGGACTTTCGATAGCGCTCCCTCTCACATTTAGGATGAAGTATCCGGTCACTGACAGTACTGCACATCTTTGTCACGGTCTCATGCATGGGATGGGAATCATTCTGCACCATGTAGCTCACCTTGGCCAGTATCCTCCTGTCGCCTACTTCCTGAACTGGATCAAGGGGGCATCCCAGGACAGAGCTGGCCCTTCTAATCAGGATGCAGTAACTGACAGCTCAGCCGTCCAATCCGGTACAGGGGCGTGCTGAAGCTGTCAGTACTTTGACAGCATGGCCACCCAGTCTGGTTCAGGGGTGTGCTGAGCTGTCAGTGTGCTTATTGACAGCTTGACTAGCCAATCTGTTACTGGGAGGGGTCATCAGTCTCCAGATGTTCACTATCCCGGGTAAATGTCATGCCTACTTAACTGAGCAGCTTCTCCCAGACCACTGCCAGACGTACATTCATCTTGTGAGGTTTGTGCTCTCCTGTGCCTTGTGTTCTGCTTGCCTGATCTGTTGCCTGACCTTGGAATTTGTTCTGACAAGCCACCAGTTTAACCCCTTCAGCTCTCATCCGTTATCCTCCTGGTACTCTGACCTCGGAACGTTACCTGATTACTCTTTTGCCTCTTCCTTCTGTTTATGACATACCCTGGCTTCTGACCTTGGACTCCTTGACCTCTCTGGCTCACGGCTTGGTCAGGAGAAGTGACTGGCGTCACACTGGGGGACACATAGCGACCCTTGCAAATAACACCAGTCGATGCCTCACCTATCCCCTCCTCTGTTCATACTTGTGGGGTTAAACATGTGTCACCATTTACAGGGCATCTGCATTTCCCTGTGACTTAAAATTTTGCAAAGACAGGCACCAACGGGTGACCCGCACATTTCTCTCCCTGGCATTCCGCATCCAGACCAAGGGTGAATGATCTGTTGCCAAGTGAAAATGTCGACTGAGCAAATAATAACAGGGATTCCAAGGCCCACTTAATGGCCAGGCACTCCTTGTCCACTACGCTATAGTTTTTCTCGACTGGAGTGAGTTTCCTACTTAGGTAGGTGACTGGATGCTCCTCTCCATCCACTTCCTGCGACAGGACCTCTCCTAGGCCCACGTTAGAGGTATCTGTCTGTACAATGAAAGGTTTCTGGAAGTTTGGGCTAATGAGGATGGGCTCTCTGCACAGCGCCACCTTCATGGACTGGTACGCTTCCTCTGCCCGGCGGCTCCACCGAATCATGACTGACTTCTTTCCCTTGAGGAGATTGGTCAGGGGTGTTGTTCTCCCTGAAAAATTGGGTATAAACCTCCGGTAATACCCAATGATCCCGAGAAACGCTCTCATCTGTTTGGTGGTGACAGGTCGGGGCCAGTTCTGAATGGCCTCGATTTTATTTATTTGGGGTTTAATCACCGCAAGGCCGATCACATATCCCAAGTATCGGGCTTCCTCGACCCCTATCACACATTTCTTGAGATTCACCGTCAAGCCAGCGACTCTGAGCGAATCTACCACCGCATGTACCTGCGACAAGTGGGTATGCCACTCCGAACTAAAGATGATGATGTAATCTAAGTTTGCTGACGCATACTTCTGATGGGGTTCCAGCACTATATCTCAGCCTCTGGAACGTGGCAGGGGCCCCCTGTAGTCCAAAGGGCAGGATGGCATAGTGTTAAAGATCCTCTGGTGTAATGAAGGCAGTCTTTTCCTTGGCCGGCTCCGTAAGAGGCACCTGCCAATAACCCTTGGTCAGATCGAGCGTGGTAAAGTACTGGGCCTGATCCAGTCGCTCGATAAGCTCGTCTACCCGGGGCATGGAGTACAGGTCGAACTTCGACACCTCATTTAGTTTACGGAAGTCATTACAGAATCATAACAATCCATCTGGTTTCGGAATTAATACAATTGAGCTAGCCCAGTTACTCCGGGATTCCTCGATTACTCCCAGTTGGAGCATTTGTTTTACCTCACTTGTGATAGCTTGGGTACGCGGTATGGGTTCATTCGTACCCTTACATGAGGCTCGATGACAATGTCATGCTGAATGACCGAGGTACGACCAGGTTATCCCGAGAATACATCCCTATTCTCCTGTACCAATATCCGCACCTCTCGCCACTGTTGTTTCAAGAGGGGGTCTCCTATTTTTACCTCTACCTCGGCCTCCTTCCGGACCGACATCGAAGGGTCTCCAGATGATACGTTGGGAGTCACTTCCATAAGCATACACTCCTGGTCCTTCCACACTTTCAACAAATTTACGTGATTATAACTGTTCGGGTTTCCTTTTCCCAGGGTGGTATACTCGGTAGTTTACTTCATCCACTTTTTACCGAACTTCATACGGCCCTTGCCACTTGGCCTTAAGCTTGCTTTCAGTGGTGAGCACCAAAACCAACACCCGATCTCCTACTTTAAAGGAGCGGGCTGTGGCCTTTTTGTTATATACACGGCTTTGCGCTGCCTGAGCTCCCATCAAATACTCTTTTACAATAGGTTTGACCGCTGCAATTTGGTCCTGCAAATTGGGCACGTGCTCAACGACACTCTTATGTGTCGTAGGTTCCTGCTCCCACGTCTCTTTGCCTACGTCCAGCAAACCCCTAAGATGTCTGTCATACAGTAGCTCAAAGGATGAAAATCCCATGGAAGCCTGCGTTACCTTGCTTGTGGAAAACATCAAGTAGAGCAACATGTCCCAATCCCTTCCATCCTTGGAGACTACCTTCTTCAACATGGATTTGTGGGTTTTGTTAAAGATCTCGACTAACCCGTCGGACTGAGGATGGTACACCGACATGCGCAACTGTTTTATCTTGAGGATCCTGCACAGTTAATTCGTCACCTTAGACTTAATAGGAGTCCCCTGATCAGTAAGGATGTCCTTTGGTAGCCTAAGGTGACAGAACATGGCAAACAACTCCCGATAAGCTTATCCGAAGTGTGCCGAAACGGGATGGCCTCCGGGTGGTGTAGTCTTCGACTACTAATATGTGTTGGTGGCCCCAGGCGAATTTTACTATCGGCCCTACGAGATCCCTTGCAATCTGCTCAAAAGGTACCTGTTGTGAGCTCATTTTCGGGTTTGCCTCTGGCTGAGGTGAGGTTATGGAGCTGGCTGTGCTGACAGAGGAGTAGTGAATTCTCTATCTGGACTCCCTCTGTTGGTGAAGGGAGGTAATGGAACTGATCTTAACGGCTGAGACCGGCCACCTGAGGAAGAGGACTGCGATTGGACATCAGGAGTTTCTGGTTGGATTTAAGGCAGCCGACTCCCTAGTTTCTTGCTGGTGATTTCTCCTGACTGTGGCTTCTGGTTTCCAGTTTGGTTCCTGCCTTCTTAAAGCTAAGTTTTCTCTGCTATTGTTCATATGAGTTTTTGTCTGGTTTACTTAGTTTTTGTGTTCAGCCAGCCCTGGCTGGGACTGGGCTGAATCCCCATTTTGTCTCTGATCAGTTGATCTCTTTTGCTCTGTCTTCAGAATATACCTGAGTGCTGATATAGGGAATTGAAGTCTAGTGACTTCAGGGCTTTTTTCTATCAGACGTGTTGGACATTTTTTGTCAGGCTTTTTTGCGTGATTGCAGACAGCAGCTTTTCTTTCCTGTCCTTTCTAGTTAGTGAGGGCCCCATCGTTTGCTCAGCCTAGCTTTCTATCTGTGTTTGTGTTTTCATCTTGTTTCACCGACAATACATGTTGGGGGCTGTCTATTGCTTTGGGGTCTGCTCTGGGGCAGTTTAGATTTTCCCTTTCTTTCTTTAGGCTTATTTAGTTCTCCGGCCGTGATGAGGCGTCTAGGACCACCGTAGGCACGCTCCACGGCTACTGCTAGTTGTGTGGATAGGATCAGGGGTCTGCAATCCGCTAGTTACCAACCTCTCCGGTTTTCTGGGCTTAGCTTGCTTTTTGTTTTTTCCTCCTCGGTGACTCATTCATAACAGAATCACCAGCCATACCGCAGATTCTAGGGTACTCAAAAGCAGGAGAGAATTGTAAAAAAAAAAAAAGTGTCAGAATTTTTTTTTTTTATATGTATATTTTCTCTTTTTCTCTGGGGCCATAGGATTCTTTTTTCCTTTTCCTCCTTGATGGAGATTAAGCAATTGTCTGATCGTGTGGAGCAGCTCGCTGCTGAAGTGCGGGGAATTTCCGCCTATCTCACTCATTCACATGCTGTTGAACCAAAGATCCTTTCTCCTGATGTGTTTTTTGGGGATCGGTCTAAATTTTTGAATTTTAAGAATAATTGTAAATTATTTCTTGCCTTGAAGCCTAACTCATCGGGGAACTCTGCGCAGCAGGTTAAAATTGTCATCTCCTTGCTGCGCGGCGATCCCCAGGATTGGGCTTTTTCTCTGACAGCTGAAAATCCTATTCTGACTATGTGGATGCATTTTTTCAAGCCTTGGGTTTGTTGTATGATGAACCTAATGCTGTTGATAAAGCTGAGCGAACCCTGTTGGCATTAAACCAGGGTCAGGATTCTGCAGAGTTATACTGTCAAAAATTCTGAAAGTGGGCGGTCCTTACTACATGGAATGATAGTGCTTTGGCAGCTCTCTTTCGGAAGGGTTTATCAGAGACCGTAAAAGATGTTATGGTGGGATTTCCTGTTCCCTCTGGTCTGGATGGCTCTATGGCATTAGCCATTCAAGTTGATCGGCGTTTACGTGAACGTAAAACTACATGGGAGGCGCTGCCACCTTTTGAACAAACGTCTGAACCTATGCAATGTGATAGGGTTTTGTCTAGGGCGCAACGTCAGGAGTTTAGAAGGCGTAATAAGCTGTGTTTTTTTCTGTGGAGATGCCTCTCATACTATTTCTGTCTGCCCTAAGCGAGAGAAACGTTTTGCACACACATTTGCTGTGAGCAGTGTACAACCTAAGTTCCTTTTGGCAATTACTCTGATCTGCTCCTTATCCACATTTTCCACTAAGGCTTTTGTGGATTCAGGAGCAGCGTTGAATCTGATGGATTTGGACTTTGCTAAAGGTTGTGGTTTTTCCATGACGCTTCTGCGGACGCCTATTCCTTTGACGGGTATTGATGCTACTCCTTTGGCGGAGAATAAACCTCAGTTTTGGACCCAGGTGATAATGCGAGTTACCCCAGACCACCAAGAAAATTGTAAATTTTTGGTGCTGCATAATTTGCATGATACTATTGTTCTGGGTTTTCCCTGGTTGCAAACTCATAATCCAGTTTTGGATTGGAAATCTGGGTCTGTAGTGAGTTGGGGTTGTCAGTGTGTTCTTAGGGACGCTCCTGTTTTCTCCACATCTCCTCAGTGTCATGATATTCCTGATTATCTGGCCGATTTTTCTGATGTATTTAGAGAGAGTAAGTCTGCATCTTTGCCTCCTCATAGGAGTTATGACTGTGCAATTGAGTTGATGCCTGGGTGCAAATTTCCCAAGGGTCGACTTTTCAACTTATCAGTACCTGAACATGATGCTATGCGATCCTATATTAAGGAGTCATTGGAGAAGGGTCATATTAGACCATCCTCGTCACCTTTAGGTGCTGTTTTTTTTGTGGCCAAGAAAGATGGTTCATTAAGACCTGTGACGAACAGCCCACCGCCGTTCGTCTACTTACGGGCGACACTAACGGGGGTCCCGCTGCCACCAAAACGCGACGGACAGCGGACCCTGTGTCACCACTATGTCACAATCCCACCACTGACACGGGTGTATCAGCGGATGGAGGGACGTGACACAATGCCGGCACACGGCTATCACAGGCACCGTTGGGGCTTATCTTAGTTATCCCACCACCGGCACCATGTGACAAAAATATCCAGCAAGCTAATCTCGCTCTACAATTTGCCGCAGGGGGAGTTTAATTTGGATGCCCCACCACTGCTATCAATCTTCCAAGTACTGCGGGGATTTATGTATATCCCACTTTCTCAGTTCCACTTTGGAACTCGCAGCTCTCCGGCGCCCCCCTTACCCTCAGGTCAGTCAGGGAACTGCACCTAGGATAATTAGTTGCCGGACGGGCTGCCTGTTGTGAACCGGCAATTAGGCTTCTGCAGTAAGGGAATTATCAATGCTGTGGCCGCAGACCCTTATTCAGCAATATAAGACCCTTCTAGACTGCCAGCAAGCCGCAATAGCCGTGCACAACGCGCTGCCACCAGTCACGGTTACTTAATTCACAGTGTTAAATTAAGAGGGTCCGTGGCAAACCCCTTGAATTAGTAGCGATTATCTAACAAAGGCATATAGTTCGATTCTTAGAGCATGGAGACAGATCTAAATAATTTCATTTATTTTCCGAAAGAGGACAGTGATTACAGATAAAAGTTGCTATAAAATTGAGACATAAAATATGTACAGTACAGGTATAAAATAAAAGTGGAGAAAACAAAGAGATTACACTCACAGTTCAATATTGTTCCTTAGGCAGACCATGTGGCTTTAAGGTGGGTGGAGGCGGAGCTGCACTTCTCCGCTCATCTGAGTTCTTGTCAGCATGGACTCTGCAGCTGTTCTGAGCTGGTTTGCCCAGGAAATGCCTTATAGACTTTCCTATGTGACATCACAGAGAGGTGCATTCTGGGTTGATCCCACCTCTCTTATCCAAGTTATGTTTTGGCTACAAAACTTAGATTAGCTATAACTTTATGGGAGAAGCTGGTATGGACTCATCAGTGATATCATGTTTCCCAGCGTAATGAGCCCATCAAGAAAACATCAAACATCTATGCGATATGACTGTCCATTTGGGCGCAAATCCTATCTCATGTTCTGGACAGGGTAGAACTTCGAAACATACGCGGTCTCGAAGCTGGGACCGCTCAGGTTACAAAAATATGATTTTCATATCTCTAGGGTATTTGGTTCTTATGGTATAGGCTCTAATAGTTTTATTCGTTTCAAACAAAGAAGTTTTTCCCGCACTTTTTTTTCTCTTTCAGCTGAGAGAAGCCAAATGGTGTGAGGAAGATGGTCTACCTAATTAACATTCCTGCTCTTCCAGAGGAAGTGGCAGGGTTGATAAAACCTGGGGGGAAGGAATTCCTACTACTGACAGTTTACAATGTCCTAGGATGGAGGATTTGTTAGCACATTGCAACAGAAAACATATCTTGCAGACATTGTACATCACACCTCCCCCCTTAAGAGGGCGCTAAGGAGGCATTACCTCTCGGTAATCGGCCATGCGCACCTCAGCGGGTTCGCCCCGGCGGGACAACCCATCGGCATTGCCGTTTTCACTGCCCTTCCTGTGTTTTACAGTAAAATTGTACTGTTGAAGGGCAAGGCTCCAGCGGAGCAATCTTCCATTGGTTCTGGACACTGTGTGCAACCAGCTCAGGGGGTTGTGGTCAGTTACCACCGTGAAGGCGCGCCCGTACAGGTAGGGCTGCAAACGCTGCAGTGCCCACACCATGGCCAGACACTCCTTCTCGATGGTCGAGTATGCCACTTCCCTCGGCAAAAGTTTCCGGCTCAGGTACAACACGGGGTGCTCTTGGTCCCCCGAGTCGACCTGGCTAAGCACAGCACCGAGGCCAAACTCGCTGGCGTCGGTCTGTACCAGAAACGGGCGACTGCTGTCGACTGCTCTCAACACTGGAGAGTTGCACAGGGCTGCTTTCAAAGCTTGGAAAGCCGCCTCACAGTCATCTGTCCAGTTGACTGTTTGGGGTAGCCTCTGCTTGGTGAGGTCAGTCAAGGGTTTGGCAAGGGCGCTATAGTCCTGTACGAACCGCCTATAGTACCCTGCAGTGCCCAAGAAGGACTTCACCTGTTTCTTGGTCCTGGGGGTGGGCCAGGACACGATTGCGTCCACTTTTTCTGGCTCCGGGCTCATGGAACCCCCGCCTACCCGGTGCCCCAGGTAGTGGACCTTGCGCATGCCTATCTGGCACTTCACCGGCTTGATGGTCAGGCCTGCCTGGTGAAGACGCTTGAGCACCTCCTGGAGGTGCTGAAGGTGTTCCTCCCAGGTGGAACTGAAGACGGCAATATCGTCTAAGTACGCCACTGCGTACTCCTCCAGTCCCCGAAGCAGGTGGTTGACCATCCGCTGGAAAGTGGCAGGGGTATTCTTCATGCCGAAGGGCATGACCGTGGACTCGTACAGTCCAAAGGGGGTGATAAAGGCGGATTTCTCCTGCGCCTCAGGGCTCAGGGGAATCTGCCAGTATCCCCGACTCAAATCCATGATGGATATGTAGTTGGCGTTTGTCAACCGCTCGAGCAGATCCTCGATGCGCGGCATTGGGTGGGCATCAGAGGTTGTGATGGCGTTGAGCCCCCTGTAGTCCACGCAGAACCGGGTGGTTCGATCCTTTTTAGGCACGAGGACTACAGGTGAAGCCCACGCGCTTTGTGACCGTCGAATCACCCCCAGCCTTAACATCTCATCGATCTCTTGGCGCATGACTTGTTGCACCGTCTCAGAGATCCGATAGGGTGTTCGCCGTAATGGGGCGTGATTCCCGGTGTCCACCTCATGAACCGCTAACTCCGTCCTCCCAGGACGGTTGGTGAACACGGGCCGGAAGAGTTCCAGGGTGGCCATCAACTGCAACCGCTGGGACACGGTGAGCGAACCACTTATCTCCATGTCCTCAATGGACCCATTGGCCTTGGCCTGGGCCAGCATGTCCAGGAGGGAATCTTCCTCCCCATCCTCTGGCAGATTGCAGACCGGTAGGATGCAAGCTTCACGTTCGTAGTGCGCCTTCAGCATGTTGACGTGAAAGGCCTTGCGCCTACCCCGAGCATGGTCAAGCGTGACCACGTAGGTGACCGGGTTGAGCTGTTGGTGGACGACGTACGGGCCTTCCCAGGCTGCCTGAAGCTTATCCGTTGGTACAGGGACCAGCGCCCACACCTTTTGGCCCACCTGGTAGGTCCGCTCCCGGGCGTTCTGGTCGTACCAGTGCTTCTGGTCAGCCTGAGCCTGCGTCATGTTGTCATGCACCAACTGCGTCAAGGTCTGCATCTTGTCACGGAAGCGCATGACATAATCCACAATGGACACTTCTGTGGGGTTTGGCTCATCTTCCCAGGATTCTCTTATCAGCCCAAGGGGTCCCCGGACTCGCCTGCCATACAGGAGCTCGAAGGGGGAGAACCCGGTCGAGGCCTGCGGAACTTCTCTGTAAGCGAACAGCAGGTGTGGGAGGTACCGCTCCCAGTCGCGCCCTTGGGTCTCACCCAGTATGCGGAGCATCTGTTTGAGGGTACCGTTGAAACGTTCACACAAACCATTAGTCTGTGGGTGATACGGACTCGATACCAGGTGCGTCACCTGCATTTTCTCACAGAGAGCCTCCATTAGGCGAGACATGAATTGGGGCCCTTGATCGGTAAGCATCTCCCTGGGAAATCCTACCCTTGAAAAGATGGTCACCAGTGTGTCAGCCACCTTATCTGCCCTGGTTGAAGACAGAGCTACTGCCTCTGGGTACCGGGTAGCGTAGTCTACCACGGTGAGAATGTATCGCTTTCCGGAGCTGCTGGGGACGGACAGCGGTCCTACAATGTCCACCGCGATTCTCTGGAAAGGCTCCTCTATCACCGGCAAAGGAATAAGGGGAGCCTTAAGAGCAGGCCCCGCCTTACCCACTTTTTGACAGGTGGCGCAGGAGCGGCAGTAGTGTGTTACATCTGTCCCCATCTTGGGCCAATAGAAGTGTTGAGACAGCCGTGCCTTTGTTTTGCTGATCCCCAAGTGTCCAGCGAGTGGAATCTCATGGGCAATCCGCAACAACTCGGTTCTGAACTGATAGGGGACGACCAGCTGTCTTTCCCTCAACCACTCCTTTTTAGGATCTCCGGGTACTGTCTCCCGGTACAACCTTCCTCGTTCCCAGAACACCCTCTCCTTATCAGGCTTGGAGGTGGGCGTCTCGGCGAGACCTCTCAATTTCTCCAGGCTGGCATCTGAGTGCAGAGCAGCCTGGAACTCCATGCTGGAGGCTGCCAGAAGTGACGTCAGGGTACCTCCTTTACTGGGACCCTCTGGAACCGGCTCTGGGTTCACCTCTGGTTCAGTCTCTCCTGTAGCAGCAGAGGGTCCAGAAGACAGTGCGTTACCTGCGATCTGGGCACTCTGACTGCGTGTGACAGCTGCTATGTATGCTGTCTCCCTGGGGATTTCTACAGACCCACCAGCCGGTGCTGCCCTGGGCTCTCCCTCCCCATCCACCCCCAACACTTTAGGAGCAGTGCTACTTATGGGCCAGTTACCTTCCTCGGTGGCACTGGTCAGCTGCATGGCATTACCTTCCTCATGGTCCCCATGCACCTCCCCATTCTCTTGAGCACCGTTGCTTGCTCCTGCCAGGGGTTCCGCAGCCGTCTCACACCGCAGAGTGACGGGGCTGAGCACCTCGGTACCTGTGGACACATCTACTGTTTCAAAGAAAGGGTTAACGGGTTCAGTCGGCACAGATACATCAACATCATCATTCCTAGGAAAAGAATGGTTATCAGTTTGCTTTGGTACATTCACATCAGCATCATACCTTGGGAAAGAATGGTTGTTAGTTGCATCATTACTCATCAAGGCATTAGCAGGTAACACATTCAGTTTCCCATCATCATCACCATCATCAGGGTTAACGTTACCCTTATTATCAGTTTGGGGAAGGGTGTCAGGGACGTAGTATGCAACCATCCGCCCCAAGTCAGTCCCCAATAAAACATCAGTGGGCAGGTTTTCAGACACTCCCACCTCCCTCAACCCGCTCCCAGCACCCCAATCGAGATAAACTCATGCCACTGGCAAGGGACAACGGGTGCCTCCAATCCCGGTGACAGTCAGGGTTTTCCCCTCAACAAACTCTTCAGGGGCCGCCAGTCCAGGACGGATGAGGGTTCGTTCAGCCCCGGTGTCCTTGAGGCCTGTAGCAAGACGGGCCCCACCTGAACAGGTTGAACGTTGTCGTCAGCCCTCCCAACCACACCTCCCACCAAAAGAACAGAGGCGTTGGGCCCGGGGGCCTTGGCTGGGGGGTTCTTCGGCCTGTTCGGACAGGCGTAAAAGAAGTGACCAGGCCGCTGGCAGTGGTGACACAGGCGACTGTCAGTAGCCGGCCTGTTGTTGGCAACAGGGACAGGGCCTCCGGAGGGACGGCTAGCTGGGGCATTGGGGTTGGTTGCTGGCTTACCCCCTTTCCAGCTGGTGGCGACTGGCCTCCGCGTCTCGGGCTTCCGGTTGGCCTCGTGGTTGTCGGCGATCTGCGCCGCTTTGTCCGCGTTCGTTGGTTCGCGGTCCAGGATGAACTGTCGGACCTCAGCTGGGCAGAGATGCAGGAACTGGTCTTTGATCATCAGGTCCCGTAGCTGCTCAAAGGTTTCAACGGACAGTCCATGGATCCACTGGTCAAAGTGGGTCCTGAGTCCTTGCACCACATCACTGTAGCTATCATGTGGGCCACGTTGGAGGTGCCGGAACTTCTTTCGGTATACCTCAGGTGTCAGACGGTATTTGGCGATCAGCGCCTGCTTTATGGCGTCATAGTCATCATCATGCGCTTGCGGAAGAGAAGCAAACGCCTCCAGAGCTTTGCCCTTTAGCCCTGGGGTCAAGTACCTGGCCCATTGGTCTTCGGGCAGTCGGTACTGTCTGCAGGCTTTCTCAAAGGCTCGCAGAAACGTGTCCAAGTCCCCATCCTTTTCCATCACGGGAAAATGCTCTGGCCGGGGTTTAGGAGTCTGGACGCTGCTGGGCTCACGGCTTCGGGCTGTGGGGGCATTCCACCCCCGCTGGAGCATCTCCAGCTCATGGGCCCTCTGAGCTTCCGCATGGCGCTCAGCTCTCTCAGCCTGGGCTTGACGCTCGACCCTCTCAGCCTCAGCTTGGCGCTCACGTTCGGCTTGGGCCTCCTGCCGATATTGCTGGATCAGCCTCACCCGCCCATCCCTGTCTTCGGCGGGGAGTTCGTCCAAAGCCATTTGCAGATAGGGGTCCACCCCGTTCTGGTTGAATGTGGGGCCAGCGCTCAGGAGTGGAGCCTCTGCTGCAGCCCCATTGCAACTTGGGCCAACTTCTGCGCTCGCTGGATTCTGGTCGTTGTCCAGCTGCACTAGAGCCGCGATCATTTGAGCTCTGTTTTTGTTCGTGGCGTCAAGGCCTTGGTACGTGCATAACGCAGCAAGAACTTCCTTTGTCTGCCGGTTGTACCAAGGTTCTCCTTTTGCCGCCATGGTTGCCAAATAAAAGATAGAAAAAGAAAAACGAAGAAACGGGAGGGGGATACTTGCAAGTACACACTAATGTCTCAGGACTAGTAACCACTGAGTCTGTTCTCCAAAACCTATGATGCAGGATTCCCGCAGGAACCGTGCAGGTTTTTAGTGAGAGGAATGATTGCTCAAACCAAATCACTAATGCTCTAGGATTATCCCACCGCTCTGCCACCAATATGTGACGAACAGCCCACCGCCGTTCGTCTACTTACGGGCGACACTAACGGGGGTCCCGCTGCCACCAAAACGCGACGGACAGCGGACCCTGTGTCACCACTATGTCACAATCCCACCACTGACACGGGTGTATCAGCGGACGGAGGGACGTGACACAATGCCGGCACACGGCTATCACAGGCACCGTTGGGGCTTATCTTAGTTATCCCACCACCGGCACCATGTGACAAAAATATCCAGCAAGCTAATCTCGCTCTACAATTTGCCGCAGGGGGAGTTTAATTTGGATGCCCCACCACTGCTATCAATCTTCCAAGTACTGCGGGGATTTATGTATATCCCACTTTCTCAGTTCCACTTTGGAACTCGCAGCTCTCCGGCGCCCCCCTTACCCTCAGGTCAGTCAGGGAACTGCACCTAGGATAATTAGTCGCCGGACGGGCTGCCTGTTGTGAACCGGCAATTAGGCTTCTGCAGTAAGGGAATTATCAATGCTGTGGCCGCAGACCCTTATTCAGCAATATAAGACCCTTCTAGACTGCCAGCAAGCCGCAATAGCCGTGCACAACGCGCTGCCACCAGTCACGGTTACTTAATTCACAGTGTTAAATTAAGAGGGTCCGTGGCAAACCCCTTGAATTAGTAGCGATTATCTAACAAAGGCGTATAGTTCGATTCTTAGAGCATGGAGACAGATCTAAATAATTTCATTTATTTTCCGAAAGAGGACAGTGATTACAGATAAAAGTTGCTATAAAATTGAGACATAAAATATGTACAGTACAGGTATAAAATAAAAGTGGAGAAAACAAAGAGATTACACTCACAGTTCCATATTGTTCCTTAGGCAGACCATGTGGCTTTAAGGTGGGTGGAGGCAGAGCTGCACTTCTCCGCTCATCTAAGTTCTTGTCAGCACGGACTCTGCAGCTGTTCTGAGCTGGTTTGCCCAGGAAATGCCTTATAGACTTTCCTATGTGACATCACAGAGAGGTGCATTCTGGGTTGATCCCACCTCTCTTATCCAAGTTATGTTTTGGCTACAAAACTTAGATTAGCTATAACTTTATGGGAGAAGCTGGTATGGACTCATCAGTGGTATCATGTTTCCCAGCGTAATGAGCCCATCAAGAAAACATCAAACATCTATGCGATATGACCGTCCATTTGGGCGCAAATCCTATCTCATGTTCTGGACAGGGTAGAACTTCGAAACATACGCGGTCTCGAAGCTGGGACCGCTCAGGTTACAAAAATATGATTTTCATATCTCTAGGGTATTTGGTTCTTATGGTATAGGCTCTCATAGTTTTATTCGTTTCAAACAAAGAAGTTTAGTTCCCGCATTTTTTCTCTTTCAGCTGAGAGAAGCCAAATGGTGTGAGGAAGATGGTCTAGCTAATTAACATTCCTGCTCTTCCAGAGGAAGTGGCAGGGTTGATAAAACCTGGGGGGAAGGAATTCCTACTACTGACAGTTTACAATGTCCTAGGATGGAGGATTTGTTAGCACATTGCAACAGAAAACATATCTTGCAGACATTGTACATCACAAGACCGTGTATTGATTATCGTTCCCTTAACAAGATGACGGTTAAATATCAGTACCCGTTACCTCTGATGTCTGATCTATTCTCCAGAGTTAAGAGTGCCTGCTGGTTTACTAAGCTTGACCTCGGGGGGACGTATAATCTTATTCGCATCAAGCACGGGGATGAATGGAAGACGGCGTTTAATACTCCGGAGGGACATTTTGAGTACCTGGTGATGCCTTTTGGGCTCACTAATGCCCCTTCTGTCTTCCAGTCCTTTATGAATGATATTTTCCATGACTTTGTGGATAAGTTTTTGATGATCTATCTGGATGATATTTTGATCTTTTCCAGTGATTGGGATTCTCATGTGGAACATGTCCGGACAGTGTTCCGGATTTTGAGGGAGAATTCCCTGTTTGTTAAGGGATCGAAATGCCTCTTTGGTGTACAGAGGATTTCATTTTTGGGATTTATCTTGTCTCCATCGACTATTGAAATGGACCCGGCCAAGGTACAGGCCATTTATGATTGGGTTCAGTCTACTTCTTTGAAGGCCCTCCAGAAGTTTTTGGGTTTTGCTAATTTCTATCGTAAATTTATAGGTAATTTTTCTGATATTGTCAAACCACTGACTGATCTGACCAAGAAGGGCGCTGATGTGCTGAATTGGTCTCCTGAGGCTGTCTCAGCATTTCAGGAGCTTAAGCGGAGATTTACTTCAGCTCCGGTTTTACGGCAACCTGATGTCTCACTTCCATTTCAGGTGGAGGTAGATGCTTCTGAGATTGGTGCAGGAGCTGTTTTGTCCCAAAAAGACCCTGTGACTTCTAAAATGAATCCCTGTGCCTTCTTTTCTCGAAAGTTCTCCCCATCTGAACGCAACTATGATGTGGGGAATCGGGAATTGTTGGCCATGAAATGGGCATTTGAGGAGTGGAGACATTGGTTGGAGGGAGCTAGACATTAAGTTGTGGTCCTCACCAATCACAAGAATTTGATTTATCTGGAGACGGCCAAACACTTGAATCCTAGACAGGCTAGATGGGGCTTGTTTTTCACGCATTTTAATTTTGTGGTCTCTTTTCTTCCGGGCACTAAGATTGTTAAGGCAGATGCCCTTTCTAGGAGTTTCTTTGCCGTTTCTCTTAATGTGACCGAGCCTACTACCATCCTAGGTGAGGGGTTAGTTCTTTCTGCCATTTCGCCCGATTTGAGAGGCACCCTGGAGGAATTTCAGGAGGATAAACCTGAGTGTTGCCCTATGGGAAAATTGAATGTTCCTGACCAGTGGAGAAAGAGAGTGATGTCTGAAATTCATTGCTCCACATTGGCTGGTCATCCAGGTATTTTTGGTACCAGAAATTTGGTGAGTCGGTCCTTTTGGTGGCCTGCCTTATCTCGTGATGTCAGGAATTTTGTACAGTCCTGTGGGACTTGTTCTCGGTCTAAACCCTGTTCTCATTCTAGAGGGTTGCTGATGCCCCTGCCAGTGCTCAAGAGGCCATGGACCCATATCTCAATGGATTTTATTTTTGATCTTCCTGTCTCTCAGAGAATGACTGTTATCTGGGTGATTTGTGATAGATTTTCGAAGATGGTCCATCTTGTACCACTCCCAAAGTTGCCATCTTCCGCTGAGTTGGTGCCCTTGTTTTTACAACAGGTGCTTCGGTTACATGGGATTCCTGAGAACATTGTGTCCGACAGAGGAGTTCAGTTTGTTTCCAGATTCTGGAAAGCCTTTTGTTCCAGTCTGGGAATTCAGTTATCCTTCTCCGCGTTTCATCCCCAGACCAATGGACAGACTGAGAGAACAAACCAGACCTTGGAGTCTTATTTGAGATGTTTTATATCTGCTGATCAGGATGATTGGGTCTCATTTTTGCCCTTGGCCGAATTCGCGCTGAACAATAGAGCTAGTTCTGCCACTTTGATGTCACCCTTTTTCTGTAATTTTGGGTTTCATCCTCGATTCTCTTCAGGGCAAGTGGAATCTTCGTCCTGCCCAGGTTTGGACACTGTGGTTAAGAGAATGCAGCAGATATGGGACCAAGTGGTGGATAAGTTGTCACTCTCAGGAAAAGGCCCATCGATTTTCCAACCGGCATATGACCATTGGTCCCCGGTTTAAAGTGGGTGATATGGTTTGGTTGTCGTCTAAGAATATTCCTATGAAGGTTGCATCTCCAAAATTTAAGCCAAGATTTATTGGACCTTATAAGATTTTGGAGATTCTTAATCCTGTTTCTTTTCGATTGGCTCTTCCAGTTACGTTCAAGATCCATAGCGTATTTCACAAATCTCTGTTGAAGAGGTTTGTTGAGCCAGTGGTTCCTATGGCAGCACCTCCTGACCTTGTGTTGGTTGAAGGCAATGTGGAATATGAGGTAGAGAAAATATTGGATTCTCGTTTGCATAGACAGAGACTCCAGTATCTGGTCAAATGGAAGGGTTATGGCCAGGAGGATAATTCTTGGGACTCTGCCTCTGATATTCATACCTATAGATTGGTTCGTGCTTTTCACCGGGCCCATCCAGATCGGCCTGGTGGCGCGGATGAGTGTTCGGTGACCCTTCCTCAAGGGGGGGGTACTATTGTGAGTTCATTGAGTTCTCCTTCCAGGCTCCCTCTGGTGATAACAGGAGGTAGTGAGGCTGATTTAATCAGTAGAGATCTGCCACCTGATACTGATAATGAGGATGACGATTGGACCTCAGGAATCTCAGATTGGATTTAAGACAGCCGACGCCCTACTCTGTTGCTGGTGATTCCTTCTGCTTGTCAGGTCTTGGTTCTCACCTCTGTTCCAGTCAGCTCAAGCTAAGTTTCTCTGCTAATGTTCACACTTGATTTTGTTGGTCTATTCAGTTTTTTGTGTGGTCTGCCTGCCCCGGCTGGGGTGTGCTGAATTTCCACTTTTATTTATCTGTATTTGCCAATTTGCTTTTTGTCCCTTATTAGATTGGCCTCTTTTTGATATGTCTCAGAATATTTCAGAGTGCTGATATAGTGGGAGAAGTCTATTGACTTCAGGGTTAATTTTGTTATCAGAAGTGTTGGACATTATATTGTAGGGTTTTGGGCAGATTGCAGACAATGTCTTTCCTTTCCTCTCCTTTCTAGTTAGTTTGGGCCCCATTGTTTGCTCAGCCTATTTTCCTGCCTGTGTTTGTGTTTTCATCTTGTTTCACCGTCAATACATGTGTGGGGGCTGTCTTTCCTTTGGGGTCTGCTCTGGGGCAGTTAGTTTTCCCCTTTTCTTGCTTTCGGCTTATTTAGTCCTCTGGCCGTAACGAGGCGTCTAGGTTCATCGTAGGTACGCTCCACGGCTGTTGCTAGTTGTGTGGTTAGGATCAGGGATCTGCAATCTGCATAGATACCAACCTCTCTGGTTTTTCTGGGCTTAGCATGTTTAGGTTTTTTCCTCCTCGGTGACCCATTCATAACAGGTGACGTGGTGAGAGAAGCTGCTGGTGAGAAATTGCTCAGGAGTCCGGGAGTCCCTCCTCTGTGAAGGTCCGGTGGCGGCCCGGGAGGTTGGAGCTGTGGAAAAATCCGTTGCTACATCTGGAGCTGAAGTATCCTGCAGAGCCTGGCAGGTCCACCGTCGCTGTGAGGTAAAGAAGAATCACCGCGGCCATTAGAAGAGCGGGTAAGCGAGGCGCCGCTGCTAAGAAAAAAGGCGCGAAAACCACTGCTCTGAGGTAATCAAGCGGGAAATTCAGCAGTGACATGGCGAGTGAAGCTGCTGGTGGCGGGAAAGTATCCAGGAGTCCATAAATCCCTCCTCTGTGAAGTTCTGGTGGCGGCCCAGGGAGTCGGAGCTGGGGGAATCCCGTCGCTGCATCTGGTGCCGAAAAATCCTGACGAGTCCAGCAGGTTCGCCATCGCTGTGAGGTAAAGAAGATTCATCGTGGCCATTAAAAGAACAGGAAAGTGAGGTGCCGCTGCAAAGCCAAAAAGGCACGAAAACCGGCGCTCTGATGTAAATAAGAGGCGGAGTGAAGGAGGAGCTGCGACGGAGCCGGAGGTAGGAAACAACCGACAGGACAGAAGCAAGAAGAAGAAGATAGAAGCGGATAGAGAGAAGTGATGATGATGGCGAGAAGACAAAGAAGACACAGAGAAAAGCGGGAAGATACCGGAGCTGCAGCAGCAGGATCGGAGGTACCGGGAATAGCCGCTGGATCTCCATTACATATTGCGGCTGTGTGGCAGAAGCAAGAGCTGCTATCTTAAACCTGACCAATAGCCCTGCTGGGGCTGAGCAAAAGGCTTAAAACCTCTTCAAGCTGCAGGTGACATTTTTTTTTGTGTGCCCCTTTACACTCTGTTCTATATTGCAGGGGTGTTAACTTTTGCTACTGGAGCTTAATTTGTGTATTATCACTTATTGGGAGCAATTCCCATATATAACAGCGCATTATATATTTGCTGATACACCTTTGGAGCACCGCTTCTTTATTTATGGGACATCTATTGCAGGATTTATCTAATATATAAAGCTCAATGTGGGTGTGTATGTGTGTGTATGTGTGTGTGTATGTCCGGGATTGGCATCCGCACCGTCGCAGCTACAGCCACAAAATTTGGCACAGTCACACGTCTGGACCCCGAGAGTGTCCTAGGCTATGTTGTGAGGCGAAATTTTAACCCCGCCCGTTCCAATTCACCAAACAATTTTGCCCCTATCTACATAATGGGGAAAAAGTGTGTGGGTATCAAGCCCCGCCCCTCATTATGATGTCATAATGGTTGCCATGGCGACGCTGATGTCATTATAGGTTGCAAGCCCAGCCGCTCATTATGATGTCATATTGGTTGACTATGGGATGGAGGATGTGTGATGGGTATATGGGCAGGGGACTATGGGATGGCGGATCTGTATGATTGGTATATGGGCACGGTACTAAGGGATGGAGGATATGTGATGGGTATATGGGCATGGGACTATGAGATGAAGGATGTGTGATGGGTATATGGGCACGGGACTATGGGATGGAGGATATGTATGACGGGTATATGGGCACGGGACTATGGGATGGAGAATGTGTGATGGGTATATGGGCACGGGACTATGGGATGGAGGATATGTATGACGGGTATATGGGCACGGGACTATGGGATGGAGGATGTGTGATGGGTAGATGGGCACGGGACTATGGGATGGAGGATATGTGATGGGTATATGGGCACTCGACTATGGGATGGAGGATGTGTGATGAGTATATGGGCATGAGACTATGGGATGGAGGATGTGTGATGGGTATATGGGCATGAGACTATGGGATGGAGGATGTGTGATGGGTATATGGGCACGGGACTATGAGATGGAGGATGTATGATGAGTATATGGGCACGGGACTATGGGATGGAGGATAGGTATGATGGGTATATGGGCAGGGGACTATGGGATGGCGGATATGTATGATGGGTGTATGGGCACGGTACTAAGGGATGGAGAATATGTATGATGGGTATATGGGCATGGGACTATGAGATGAAGGATGTGTGATGGGTATATGGGCATGGGACTATGGGATGGAGAATATGTGTGATGGGTATATGGGCACGGGACTATGGGATGGAGGATGTGTGATGGGTATATGGGCACGGGACTATGGGATGGAGAATATGTGTGATGGGTATATGGGCACGGGACTATGGGATGGAGGATGTGTGATGGGTATATGGGCATGGGACTATGAGATGAAGGATGTGTGATGGGTATATGGGCACGGGACTATGGGATGGAGAATATGTGTGATGGGTATATGGGCACGGGACTATGGGATGGAGGATGTGTGATGGGTATATGGGCACGGGACTATGAGATGAAGGATGTGTGATGGGTATATGGGCACGGGACTATGGGATGGAGGATATGTATGATGGATATATGGGCATGGGACTGAGATGAAGGATGTGTGATGGGTATATGGGCACGGGACTATGGGATGGAGGATGTGTGATGGGTATATGGGCATGGGACTATGAGATGAAGGATGTGTGATGGGTATATGGGCACGGGACTATGGGATGGAGGATATGTATGATGGGTATATGGGCATGGGACTATGAGATGAAGCATGTGTGATGGGTATATGGGCACGGGACTATGGGATGGAGGATATGTATGATGGGTATATGGGCATGGGACTGAGATGAAGGATGTGTGATGGGTATATGGGCACGGGACTATGGGATGGAGGATGTGTGATGGGTATATGGGCATGGGACTATGAGATGAAGGATGTGTGATGGGT
Source organism: Dendrobates tinctorius (assembly GCF_039654945.1). Classification (NCBI taxonomy): domain Eukaryota; kingdom Metazoa; phylum Chordata; class Amphibia; order Anura; family Dendrobatidae; genus Dendrobates; species Dendrobates tinctorius. Next base: position 183,970 of record NW_027362089.1, read on the forward strand.
ATATGGGCACGGGCCTATGGGATGGAGGATATGTATGATGGGTATATGGGCATGGGACTATGAGATGAAGCATGTGTGATGGGTATATGGGCACGGGACTATGGGATGGAGAATGTGTGATGGGTATATGGGCACGGGACTATGGGATGGAGGATATGTATGATGGGTATATGGGCACGGGACTATGGGATGGAGGATAATTATAATTTGCTATAGCTAACCACAGTTAGTCACTATGCCCGGGCAGCGCCGGGCTCTCCAGCTAGTATATATATAATGTATGAGTGTTCAGTAGTATCTTTTGGTTATCTGACTGATAGTGTGCATTATAATACTTCATAACTTACACATTAAGGTTTTCTTGGATTTCTCCAGAAACACCATGGAGGCTAGGAGGTCATTCAAAGAAGTGACCACTAAACTGAGCGACTTGGGAATATCTTACAGGTGGGGTTTCCCTACTAAATTAATAGTGTGGTACAAGGGAAACAATGTCTCGTTACTTAATACTGAAGAGGGACGGGATTTTGTCGCATTTATTCAAAATGAGCATAAAGATAAAGGATGATTTTCATGTTAGTTTATATCTTAGGTTCCCTATATATAACCTCTATGTTATAAAGACAGTATAAATTATTCTAATAGAGTTTTGGCTGGTCGCGTAGGACCTTCGCCACATTTTCTTTACCCCAAACTAAGGAGAGAAACCAAGGTCGGTTTCTCCCAGGAGAACTCCATAGTTTCTCAGTTTTACTTTAAACCTTATATTGTTTAAGGGACGACTACCCTTTCCTACTTATACATGTAGGCACAAACGACACGGCAAGAAATGACCTACCAACTATCTGCGAAGACTTTGAAATTCTGGGGAAGAAAAGGAACGGAACGTACAGGTTGTTTTCTCATCAATCCTCCCAGTCGATGGCCATGGCATCAGAAGATGGAATAGGATACTAGAGGTGAACAACTGGCTACGACGGTGGAGCAGGCAGCAAGGATTTGGATTCTTGGACCATGGCGTGAATTACCTCTACGATGGACTTCTCGCAAGAGATGGGATACACCTCACAAAACCTGGGAAAAACACATTCACCAGAAGACTTGCCACACTCATCAGGAGGGCTTTAAACTAGAAGAAGAGGGGATGGGAGGAAAAACAGCAGACAAGAACATGCAGCAGAAGGACAAACTAATCAAGGATGCTAGATGTGGTAAAGAGGACCCAAGACAGGGTACTCAGAAGGAAGCTAAGAAAAAGGAAGCAAAACTTCTTTCCTGCATGCTGACCAATGCAAGAAGCCTGACCAATAAGATTGAAGATCTGGAGTTGGTAATGTATGAGGAAAAATATGACCTAGTAGGAATAACTGAGACATGGTTAGATGACAGCTATGACTGGGCGGCTAACTTGCAAGGCTATGATTTTTTTAGGAGGGATCGTAAAAAAAGGAAAGGGGGTGGAGTCTGTCTATATATAAAGTCCACTTTAAAGCCCACACTAAGAGAAGATATACAAGAGGGAAATGAAGAGGTGGAGTCTCTATGGGTGGAGATACAAGGAGAGAAAAGTAACAAAATCCTCATAGGGGTTTGTTATAAGCCTCCAAATATAACAGAAGCCACTGAGAATGTATTATTGAAACAAATAGACAAAGCAGCAAATCCCAATGAGGTGATTATTATGGGGGACTTCAACTACCCCGACATAGACTGGGGAACTGAAACCTGCGTATCTCAGAAAGGAAACCAATTTCTGTCAGTAACCAAGGATAATTATCTGTCACCACTTGTGCAGGGCCCAACTAGAGGGATGGCCCTTCTGGACTTAATGTTAAGCAACAGGCCAGATAGAATAACAGAAGTCCGAGTGGATGGGCACCGAGGGAACAGTGACCACAATATAACACAATTCCACTTGTCCTTCAGTAAGGTGCCCTGGAAGGGGGTTACGAAAACGCTGAATTTCAGGAAAGCAAAGTTTGATCAGCTTAGAGAGGACCTTCGCCGAATTGATTGGGACAATGTCCTCAAAAATAGGAGCACAGAAAATAAATGGGAAATATTTAAATCAGTTTTACACACCCATTGCGAGCTAGCCATATCGTACAGAAATAAAAGGGCTAGGAGCAGGAGAACACCAATGTGGCTAAATAAGGATGTAAAAAGGGCAATAAATAACAAGAACAAGGCATTTAAGAAGCTAAAACAAGAAGGCAATGAAGAAGCATTAAAAAGTTATAGAGAAAAAAATAAAATGTGTAAAAAACAAATACATTTAGCAAAAGTGGAAACTGAGAGACTCATTGCTAAGGAAAGTAAAACAAAACCCCAAACTATTCTTTAATTATATAAACAGTAAAAAGATTAAAATTGATGGTGTCGACTTTTTAAAGAACAATGAGGGTGAAATCATAGAGAGCGATGTGGGAAATGCAAATGTTTTAAATACTTTTTTCTCAACAGTGTTCACACAGGAAAAGGATTTGCCAGGGGAAATGCAGAGTGATAATGTAAACTCCCCATTAAGTAATACCTGCCTAACCCAGGAAGGAGTGCAGAACCGCCTTAGTAAGATTAAAATTGACAAATCACCAGGCCCTGATGGCATTCACCCTCGGGTATTAAGGGAGTTAAGTACTGTGATAGACAGGCCTCTATTCCTTATATTTAAAGACTCGATAGAAACAGGGTCTGTTCCTTTTGATTGGCGGCAAGCAAATGTGGTACCAATATTCAAAAAGGGGTGTAAACGGGAACCTGGAAACTATAGGCCGGTAAGCTTAACATCTGTTGTGGGTAAAATGTTTGAAGGGTCTGTAAGGGATACCATTATGGAATATCTCAATGTTAATAAATGTTTAACTCCATATCAACATGGATTTATGAAGGATCGCTCCTGTCAAACTAACCTGATCAGCTTCCATGAGGATGTGAGCTCTCAAATGGACCAAGGAGAATCATTGGATGTCATTTATCTCGACTTCTCTAAAGCATGTGACACTGTCCCACATAAAAGATTGGTAAGTAAGAGGAGAAAGCTTGGGCTAGGGGAAAATGTGTGTAGATGGGTAGGTAGCTGGCTTAGTCATAGAAAACAAAGAGTGGTTATTAATGGGGCATCCTCAGATTGGGCCAGGGTTACTAGTGGGGGACCACAGGGGTCTGTATTGGGCCCCCTACTATTTAATATATTTATTAATGATCTAGTGGATGGCTTACACAGTAAAATATCAGTATTTGCAGATGATACAAAACTATGTAAGGTAGTTAGCACAAAGGAGGACAGTTTGCAACTACAGACAGATTTGAGTAAATTGGAGAATTGGGCTGAAAAATGGCAAATGAGGTTTTACACAGATAAGTGTAAGGTTATGCACATGGGAAGGAGAAACAGATGCTACAATTACTTACTAAATGGGAAACTGCTGGGGAAATCAGACATGGAAAAAGACTTAGGCATCTTAGTCAATAAGAAGCTAAATTGGAGTGCCCAGTGTCAGGCAGCTGCCACCAAAGCAAATAGGGTCATGGGATACATTAGAAGAGGTCTTGGGACACAAGATGAAAACATAATTCTCCCTCTGTACAAATCACTCGTCAGACCATCAGATTGTGTGCAATTTTGGACGCCGGTGCTCAAGAAAGACATTACTAACTTGAAAGGGTTCAAAGGCGGGCTACTAAAATGATAAATGGAGTTGGTTCACTACAATACCCAGAAAGGTTATCAAAATTAGGTCTATTTACTCTAGAAAAGAGAAGACGTAGGGGAGACTTAATATATGTGCACAAGTATATCAGAGGGCAATACATAGATCTCGCCAGTGAACTGTTTGTACCAAGAACAAGGGGGCATTCTCATCGTTTGGAGGAAAGACAATTTCTGCACCAGCATAGAAGAGGGTTCTTCATGGTAAGAGCAGTGAGGCTCTGGAATTCTCTTCCTGAGGAAGTGGTGATGGCCAACTCACTGAATGAATTTAAGAAAGGAATGGATGCTTTTCTTGTGAGTAACAGTATAGAAGGTTACGAATAACAGAATATTATAGGTAGATGGGTGACCCAGCTTAGGGGAAGGAATTTTTTTCCCAATGGAGAAAATTGACTTCTACTCTGTGGGTTTTTTGCCTTCCCCAGGATCAACAATGCAGAACAGCTGCACTAAAAATAGGCTGAACTAGATGGACATAAGGTCTTCCTTCAGCCTTCAAAACTATGTTACTATGTTTTTGCTCGATTTCTAAATTCTGTATGTATTCTTCTAGACTTTGGTCTTCTTGTTTAAATTTAACGTAGATACAGATGGAAATAAATGTATTGTCCTATAACGTAAGAGGTCTTAACAACCCATACAAACGACATGTTACATGGAGGGAAATAAACTATACCAAGCTGACATCGTATGCCTACAAGAGGTGAAATTCGCTAGGGATAACCATTCAGTGTTTCAACACAAACATTATACCCATACCTTTGAAGCATTTGGTGAAAAGAGGAAAGCTGGGGTTATGACCATAATCAGTAATAAAATACCGTTCCAGTTGATCAGCGAGGTAGTTGACCCAAGGGGGAGATTTCACATATCGTTATGTAAACTTAATGGCAAAACATTCATCAATGATAACATCTATGCACCTAATACAAAACAGTTCCCTTTTTTCAACAAAGTAATTCGAAAAATTAATAATATCAAACAGGGTGAACTGTTGATATTAGGAGATTTTAATATGGTGCCCGATAAGCATATGGACTCCTTCTCTTCTGCATGCCTATCGGCCTCATCCTTGGGTAACTGGTTGCTCAAGAATGAGCTGTTTGATGCTTTTAGGTGCCTAAACTCGTCCTCCCGTGAGTATACCTACTACTCTGATGTCCATGGCTCCTCGTCCAGGATAGATTTATTTCTTACAAATATCTTCTCACCTAAATTCAAAAAGGTTGAAATGCTTAATAAATCCTTTTCTGTCCATACTCCCCTAATGGCTAAATTTGTAATAGGGCCCCCGGTTAATAACACCTTTTTGTGGAAAACAAACCTAAGCATACTCAAAATCCCAAAATATCCAAAATCTTTAGAAGACTCCATAAGAAACTACTTCAATGAAAACTCTACTGGAACCATAGATCCATTTACTCTTTGGCAAGCTCATAAGGCAGTTATCAGGGGATGCCTTATGCAGCTTTCCTCCAGACATAAAAAAGAAAATAGGGAAAAGATATCTAGTCTACAAGCGAGTATTAAAATAAAAGAGGAACAGCAGTCTAAATTAAGTACTCCATTAATTAAGTGGAAGGTGGACCCAGGCAACTATAGGCCAGTGAGTCTGACTTCTATACCAGGAAAGATCTTTGAACAAATTATTAAATAACATGTATGTCAGTACCTGGATTAGAATGAAGTGATTAACGAGAGTCAGCATGGGTTTGTAACTAATAAATCATGTCAGACTAACTTAATTTCCTTCTATGACGGTATCACTGATTGGGTGGATCAAGGAAATGCTGTAGATATAGTATATCTTGACTTCAGCAAAGCATTTGACAAAGTCTCTCACACAATCCTTATTGAAAAAATGACTAAGTATGGAATGGACACGGCAACTGTTAGGTGGATTCATAACTGGCTTAGTGATTGGACCCAAATAGTGGTCGTAAATGGCTGCACATCCAGTTGGAAGAATGTCTCAAGTGGCGTACCACAGGGCTCTGTCCTGGGCCCTGTATTGTTCAACATCTTTATCAATGATTTAGATGAAGGAAATGAGGGTAAACTGATTAAATTTGCTGATGACACAAAGTTAGGAGGGATAGCTAATACTAGAGAAGAGAGAGAGAAGATTCAAAAAGATATAAATAAACTGGAGCAGTGGGCAGCAACTAACAGAATGGTTTTTAACGGAAAAATGCAAAGTACTACATCTGGGCAATAAAAATGAAAAAAGTATATACAGAATGGGAGGAATAGGGCTAAGCAACAGCACAAGTGAAAAAGACTTGGGTATACTAATAGATCACAGACTGAATATGAGTCAACAGTGTGATGCAGCAGCAAAAAAGGCAAATGCAATTCTAGGATGTATTAACAGAAGCATACAGTCTAGATCACGTGAAGTCATTATTGCCCTCTACTCCTCTTTGGTCAGACCTCATCTGGAATACTGAGTCCAGTTTTGGGCACCACATTTTAAAAAAGACATCAACAAACTGGAGCAAGTTCAGAAAAGAGCGAGCAGAATGGTGACCGGTCTGCAAACCCTGTCTTATGATGAAAGGTTGCATGATTTGGGAATGTTTAGCTTGCAAAAGAGAAGACTGAGAGGAGACTTAATAGCTGTCTACAAATATCTCAAGGGCTGTCACATTGCAGAAGGATCATCTTTATTCTCATTTGCACAAGGAAAGACTAGAAGCAATGGGATGAAACTGAATGGGAGGAGACACAGATTAGATATTAGAAAAAACTTTTTGACAGAGTGATCAATGAGTGGAACAGGCTGCCACGAGAAGTGGTGAGTTCTCCTTCAATGGAAGTCTTCAAACAGAGGCTGGACAGACATCTGACTGGGATGATTTAGCGAATCCTGTTTTGAGCAGGGGGGTGGACCAGATGGCCCAGGAGGTCCCTTCAAACTGTACGATTCTATGATTCTATGATTCACGCTACTCATATGGAAATTCTGAAACTGAGACAAGAGCTCAGTGCACAGATTTTGAATGAGTATGACTCAGCTCTCAGAGCCTCAAAACTCGCTTCTTACTCATTATTATTATTAATATTTATTTCTATAGCGCCATTGATTCCATGGTGCTGTACATGAGAAGGGGTTACATACAAATTACAGATATCACTTACAGTAAACAAACTAACAATCACAGACTGATATAGAGGGGACAGAGGACCCTGCCCTTTCGGGCTTACATTCTACAGAATGGTGGAGAAGGAGACAGTAGGTAGGGGGGTTGCAGCACCTCCAGTGATGGTGAGGTGGTAGCTCCAGTAGTGGTGAGGGGGTAGCGGGGTCATTGCAGGCTGTAGGCTTTCCTGAAGAGATGGGTTTTCAGGTTCCGTCTGAAGGATCTGAGTGTCGTTGATAGCTGGACGTGTTGGGGCAAAGAATTCCAGAGGATGGGGGCTATTCGGGAGAAGTCTTGGAGGCGGTTGGGTGAAGAGCAAATAAGTGTGGAGGAGAGAAGGAGGTCTTGGGAGGATCGGAAATTACGTGAGGGAAGATATCGGGAGATTAATTCTGAGATATATGGAGGAGACAGGTTATAGATCGCCTTGTAGGTCAGTATTAGTAATTTGAATTGGATATGCTGAGGGAATGGAAGCCAGTGAAGAGATTTGCAGAGGGGAGAAGTGGAGGAGTAGCGAGGAGAGAGATGAATTAGTCGGGCAGCAGAGTTAAGGATGGACTGGAGAGGTGCGAGGGTGTTAGCAGGGAGGCCACAGAAAAGGATGTTGCAGTAGTCGAGACGCGAGATGATGAGGGCATGCACAAGCATTTTAGTAGAGTGAGGGTTGAGGAAGGGACGGATTCTGGAAATATTTTTGAGCTGGAGGCGGCAGGAGGTGGAGAGAGCTTGGATGTGCGGTTTGAAGGACAGAGCAGAGTCAAGGGTTACTCCGAGGCAGCGGGGGAAAGCGTGATGTCGTCAATTGTGAAAGATAGGTCAGGTAAGGAGGATCTGTGAAATGGGGTAAAGATGATCAGTTCAGATTTGTCCACATTCAGTTTGAGGAAGCGGGAGGAGAAGAAGGAGGATATGGCTGATAGACACTCCGGGATTCTGGACAGCAGAGAGGTGACGTCTGGGCCAGAGAGGTAGATCTGAGTGCCACCGGCATAAAGATGGTACTGGAATCCGTGGGACTTTATGTGTTGCCCCAGGCCAAGTGTATAGATTGAGAAGAGTAGGGGTCCTAGAACAGAGCCTTGGGGACTCCACAGAGAGAGGGTGGGATGAGGAGATAGTGTGGGAGTGGGAGACGCTGAATGTGCGGTTGGAGAGGTATGAGGAGATCCAGGATAGGGCAAGGTCTTTGATACCAAAGGAAAAGAGGATCTGTAGTAGGAGGCAGGGGTCAACTGTGTCGAAGGCAGAGGACAGGTCTAGAAGGAGGAGTATAGAGTATTGTCCGTTCGCTTTGGTTGTGAGTAGGTCGTTAGTAATTTTGGTCAGGGCTGTCTCAGTGGAGTGATGGGGAGGAAACCAGATTGTAGATTGTCAAAGAGCAGGTTAGATGAGAGATGGGAGGAAAGTTCAGCGTGGACGTGCTGCTCCAGGAGTTTGGAAGCGAATGGGAGCAGCGATATTGGGCGATAGCTGGACATAGCGGTTGGGTCGAGGGTTGGCTTTTTGAAGAAAGCACATCCACAGGACATTGTACAATTTTTCAAAGAATGCAGAAAAGACATTCACAATTAGAGTTGAGCGAAACGGGTCGGTCAAATTCAAAAGTCGGCGACTTTCGCTGAAGTCAGGTTTCATGAAACGAAAGCCGACCATAGCGTGAGGTCAGCGACCAGAGCGCCAAAGTCACGTTTCAAATTATGCTTCCAGTGCCCTTTTTCAGCCAATGATGGAGGATGCACACTGTGGGCAACGCGATGACATAGGCATCAGTCACCACCATCTTTGAGAAGGGCATGCAAGTGATTGGCTGGCTTTGTGTGGCGTCACAGAGGCTATAAAAGGGCGTGCACGCTGACCGCCATCTTCTGCCGATCTTAGCATTAGGGAGAGGTTGCTGCTGCTGATTCAGAATAAGGGAGAGCGTTAGGCAGGGAAAAAGAACCAAAAACTGCTTCTGTTGTAAGCGATTTCCACTTACAACACAACAGTTTGTGTGCAGAGACAGGGGAGGCTCTATTTTTGTGCATCAGCTCTGTTAGTTATTAGGCTGCCTTATAAGGCTCCCTGATAGCTGCATTGATGTTTGCACACTGCTGTGCAAACTGCTTTTTTAAAAGCAAAAATACTTCTCTTCCTCTTTTCTGCAGTTACCAAGCATTCATTTTTCCACACTTTTGTGTGCAGCAGTCCTGCTTATTAGGCTGCCTGCGTCCATACTTGGACTGAGAGCATCATTGTCAGCGTCCTCAAATCTCTAGTGAGATTCAAATTCTCACCAATACTATATACACCCTCCTTAGGAGATGTTCCAGCAACTTCGACCAAAGGATGGTTAAAATCAAAAGACTTTATTCCAAAAAAATGATTAAAAACAGAATAGATGCATAAAAAACATATGGTTCACCAATGTGACAGACGCTTACGCGTTTCGGACTAGAGGGTCCTTACTCATAGCTTAACATCTTACAAATAAACATGCACCTATATACACTTGCTGGCTGAAGTAAAGTGTTTACTTTTTTTTTTTTTTTTTTATGGTGGAGAAAATCCTCCCTTCTTGCTATTGTGGACCTCCGCCCATTTTATTTCCCTCCCACTTTACTTCAGCCAGCAAGTGTATATAGGTGCATGTTTATTTGTAAGATGTTAAGCTATGAGTAAGGACCCTCTAGTCCGAAACGCGTAAGCGTCTGTCACATTGGTGAACCATATGTTTTCTATGTATCTATTCTGTTTTTAATCATTTTTTTGGAATAAAGTCTTTTGATTTTAACCATCCTTTGGTCGAAGTTGCTGGAACATCTCCTAAGTATTGTGCCTACAAGACTTTCCGGAATCCAAGTTCCATGCACCGCCCAGGATTGATTGCATTCCTCCAGACTTCGCATTTGCTACGGTTTGGTGAGCTGACAAAAATGTTTTTCCTTTGTGTACTTGCCGGTTTATGTCTTGCTCCTATAAACCAGTAGCTGAATTTGATCTTTAATAATAATTTTCTCTGGAGTGAATAGTTCATTTTCTGAAGATAAAGACTATTTATACAATATGGCTGAAGGTGAAGTGTCCTTTAAAGACTCAGAATTTTTTTCTATAAAAAATGTGGATAGACTTAACAAGGCCGCTGCTGTTTTTTCTAGAACAAATAGAGTGGATTTGAAAAATCATGATAATATTGAAAAATCTATATCAGAATTGGAAAAACAAATGATCATTAGATTAAAAACGTGGTGGGATCTGACCACTTTGCAACATTATATAGGTCATGAAATGATCCCTAGAGGTTTAAGATTGAATAAACGCTCCACAGTTCTATTTGATGTCTCATTTTCTGACAAGTGGAATAACATTCTGTCAGATTGTTCCATAAAATGAATGTCCCTTATTATCCAGTATGAGGAAGAAAAAGTTTCCGTTTTGGATAAAAAAATCAAAGATATTGAAACCGAATTAATACAATTTGAGAAAACGGATTATTATATCAAATCTAAAAAGAAGATCTTTGATAATCTGAATATGCTGGAAGGGGACATTGTAAAAAGGAAACAAGAAAAATTTAAAAGAGACATTAGAGATTATGATGAAAATGTGGTCTACAATTGGAAAAAATTCAATAGAAATAATACCCCGAACAGTAGTTTTCGAAAGCGGTATAAATCGCAAAGACATGTGAGTTTTTCGTCTACTGATAATACAGATGGGTGTACTGATCAATCTGATGTAGACAGAGAAGAACAGGCAGCGAGTACTAGTTCTATCCTGACAAAAAACTTGGATTCACAGAACAAAGGATTGTCATCAAGAAAAAACGAAGGCGGGCAGGGCGAAAATATCGTAAGACGAAATTACTACACCAGGTAGTACCAAAAGAGGAACAAACAGTTCTAAACCTGTCAGCTACAATTTTATCAGATGCACAGGTGGAAGTTCTGGAGAAAGGATTGGGTTTTGTCCCAAATAAACAGTTTAATCTTTTTGACACAATTCTGGACATGAATAAATTTATCAGAGGTTTAACAATAAAGAAACATTTTTTTGACGAACAAGACTCTATTCATACTGTCCAAGATGAGATTCCACCTGTGAATGAATATTCAGAAAAATCTTTTTCAGACCAGATTATTTTAAAAAATTTGTATGAAATGTCAGAAGAAGAAAAAAATTTTTTGGACATAAATGACCATCTGTTTGGAAACAGGGTTCCCAATCCTACTTATTACCCAGTGCAGTCACGTAGCACAGTGATGGAGGAATTTCAAATAGTGGTGGAAAGTGAACTTACCAAATTGGCATTGGAAAATAAAAATCAGAACAATAAAAAAAAACTTAACAAAAAAACAAAAAAATGCATTGGAGGAATTGAAGAAAAATTCTAACATTGTTATAAAAAATTCAGATAAAGGTGGATCTACTACTATACTGGATACTGGTCTTTATGAACAAGAAGTGAATAAGTTGCTTCAAGACAGTGTTGTGTACAAGCCGTTAATAAAAGATCCTACAGAGGAGATAAGAGTTCTTTTAATGAAAATTTTGGAAGAAGGACATTTGATGGGTTTTCTTACTAGTCAGCAATTGGAATTTATGAATCCACCTTTCCCCAAAATTCCTCTTTTTCATGCCTTGCCCAAGGTTCATAAGGGGGTATTTCCCCCACCTATGCGGCCTATTGTATCTGGAATAGGGTCATTATTGGAGAATTTGGGGGATTGGTTGGATGCACGACTTCAACCACTAGTATTGAGATCACCCAGCTATATCAAGGACAGTAAACATGTGTTACGTGTAATGAAGAACATCAAGTGGAATAGTAATTATACATGGGTTACTGCAGATATTTCTACACTGTATTCATTGTGAGGTGCCAAGGGGAGAGGTACTAGAAAACAGGTATGTTTCTCCCCGTTTCATTTCATATGTCTCCCTGTACTGATGATGAAGCCAGTTTATTTCACTGTAATCCAGTCCTGGTTTCCTTAGTGATCAGCATGGAAAGGACTGGTAGTTCCCCCTCCACTAATTCAATCCAGGTTTTGGTTTCCTGACTGGTCCAGCTGATATAATCAGGAGGAGCTGGAATCTCTCAGTCTATCGTCTGCTGAGCTGGGAGCTGACACAGTAAGATAACATGGACTTGTTTGCTGTTATATAGGTTTATTTTGTAGTTAGCCTGCTATTGTTAGTTAGTGGCCAGACGGCCTTAGACGTTTTATTTCATGTTTGGCATGTGTAACATTGGATAATAAGTGTGCACAATAAATATGCCGTGTCCATATTGCTAGTCTGCTGAAGTGACTTCATAGCCACACGCTTGTGCCAAAGCAAAGATCCTAGCTGAGCTATCTATTCCCCACAAATGGTGTTTCGAATGCGGGCACTTGTGGCTGCTGGACTGTGACTGCAGAGAAAACGCTGTGTATGTCCTGGCTGAAAGCTTCTGCGCTTTTGAAGAGCCAAGAGTCCAGTAATATGGAGGAACTAGTGAAGCAGTTATTGCAAGCAAATGTGCAGCAACAGCAGACTAATGCTTGCTTCCAGAAGGCTCTGGAGCAGCAACACCAGATGCAGCAAGAGCAGTTGGAGGCAATAAAACAGGCCTTGGTTCGGCAACCCCGAGATGAGGGAGACCGTGCACAAAGCGCTGCTAGTGCGCAGAAAGCCGTACAGAAGACTTTGCTTAAAATGACCGCAGACGATGATGTGGAAGCATACCTCACCGTGTTTGAACGTATTGCAGAACGTGAGCACTTACCACTGGACAGATGGGCTGAGGTAGTGGCTCCATTTCTGAGCGGAGATCCACAAAAAGCCTATTACGATCTGAGTGGAGCAGATGCTATGGACTATATCAAACTCAAAGGCGAAATCCTGGCAAGGCTGGGAGTAAACACGTATGTACGTGCACAGAGGGTGCATTTATGGAATTTTGTGGAGCATCAGCCAGCCCGCTCACAAATGCATGATCTCATCCATCTAGTAAAAAAATGGCTGCAACCGGAGGCTTTGACGTCCGCACAGATGGTGGAGCGTGTTGTTCTAGACAAGTACCTGAGGTCCTTACCCGCTAAGATCCAGAGGTGGGTTGGACAGGGTGACCCAACTACCGCTGACCAGTTGGTGAATATGGTCGAACGCTACAATGCTTCTGAAAGCCTACTCCAAGGGACGTTAGCACCCCACTGGCCCCCCAAGAAATCGCTGGAGAGTCCTGCGAAACCTACTCCATCTTCAAAAGAAGAGAACGTCACAATGAAGGGTAGCAGACTTACAAAGGACTATGGAGGTGGTACGGGCTCACATCAAGCCAGCAGACCTCGTCTGGGATCTCCATCGAGGAGACAAGGGCCTATACAATGTTGGCGATGTCGCGGGCTTGGCCATGTAGCAGCTAACTGCCCAATGACTACAGAGCCAATGGACTGTAATGCTATGAGGCGTCTTTCATTATATGTGCAGTCAGTCTGTGTGGCGGAGACCCTCACGGGAAATGAACAACACGTGTGCCATGTCGAGGTTGACGGTTATAGTGTGAATGCCGTCTTGGATTCCGGCAGTCAAGTAACGTTGGTACATGCCAGTTTGGTGGACTCTAGCGCCCTAACGAACTTAACCGTGGGCATTAGTTGCATCCATGGGGATACTAAGAACTACCCCACTGCCTGGGTTACTCTTGCCACGGCAGTAGGGACCAAAAGACATCAGGCGGCAGTCATAAAGTCTATGGGACACAGTGTAATCCTGGGGAGAGACTTTCCCTTATTTTGGGACTTGTGGAACTTCAAAAGTGGCATGAACCCTCTAGCTGAAGACGGTGCTCCGGAGCTAGCCCCTGAACCATTGCAGCAAGACGACGGAGAACTCATCTCAGAGGAAGTACTAGAATCTGTGGACTCTCCTCTGGCTGTGTATGCAGGCGAGGCAGACCAGCTAGAGGATGTTTTAGAAATGCCTGACCTTGAGGTGGCCCGTGGTAAGTTCGGGACCGCTCAGCACCAGGATCCTACTCTAGCAAGGGCGTGGGAAAACATAAAGGTCTCAGGGAAGACCATTGTACCCAGGGGCTCAAAACGAGTTCCCACACGTGGCGGTGCAGCAGGATATGTTGTATCACATAGACAAGGTGCGAGGGGTGGTGGTAGAACAACTAGTGGTACCTAAGTCCTTTCGCCAGGTAGTTTTGGAGTTGGCACATAAACATCCCTTGGGAGGACACCTGGCGGTAGAAAAGACAAAACACCGTATTCTGCAACGTTTCTTTTGGCCGGGTCTAGTGGGAGACGTGACCCAGTACTGTCGGTCATGTCCTACGTGTCAATTGACCGCACCTATGTCACATTTTAGAAGCCCCTTAGTGCCCTTACCAATAATAGAGGTGCCCTTCGAGAGGATAGCAATGGATATAGTCGGTCCATTAGTTAAATCAGCCAGGGGTCATCAGTACATTTTGGTAGTATTGGATTACGCCACGCGTTATCCCGAAGCAGTGCCCTTGCGGAATGCCAATGCGAAATCAATTTCAAAGGAGCTGGTTAATATGTTTTCCCGCACCGGCATTCCGAAAGAGATACTTACGGATCAAGGGACCCCCTTTATGTCTCGTATACTTAAGGATTTATGTAAACTGCTAAAAATCTCCCATTTGCGTACCTCAGTATATCACCCTCAGACTGATGGTTTGGTGGAGCGCTTTAACAAAACCCTAAAGGGAATGTTGAAAAGGGTGGTGGATAAGGACGGGAGAGATTGGGATGCCCTACTACCATACCTCCTGTTCGCTATACGTGAGGTACCCCAATCCTCCACAGGCTTTTCACCTTTTGAGTTGGTTTATGGGCGGTGTCCTAGAGGCCTGTTAGATATTGCCAAGGAGACTTGGGAACAAGAGGTGACTCCTTATCGCAGTGTAATTGAACACATAACACTTATGCAGGACCGAATTGCAGCAGTTATGCCAATAGTTAAAGAGTGTTTAGAGCGCGCACAACATGCCCAAAGCACGGTATACAACCGAGCGGCAAAAGCACGAGTCTTTCAACCCGGAGACAGGGTGTTGGTATTGGTGCCTACCATAGAGAATAAATTTCTTGCGAAATGGCAGGGACCATACGAAGTGCTGGAACGAGTAGGTGAAGTAAATTATAAGATACACCAACCAGACAAGAGAAACCCCGAACAAATATACCACATAAACTTGCTTAAGGCCTGGCGGGACAGGGAGAGTCTGGTGGCAGGAGCTGCCCTTGAGGATGGGCCTCGAGGGGCACCACCTTCTAAGGTAAAGGACCCCCAGGTAGCTCCGCCAGAAGTGGGTATTGCAGACACGCTATCCGAAAGCCAAAAACGAGAGACCAGGGAGTTCATACAGAGGAACGCAGATATTTTCTCGGAACTTCCTGGCCGGACTCACCTAATTAAACATGACATTATTACTGATCCACAGGCGCGGGTACGGCTTAAACCATATCGAATTCCGGAGGCTCAGAGACAAGCCATTGCCCAGGAAGTGAAGAAGATGTTAGAGCTCGGGGTCATTGAGGAGTCCTGGAGTGATTGGGCTAGCCCTATCATACAGGTGCCCAAACCCGATGGGACTATCCGATTTTGTAACGATTTTCGGAAAGTAAATGAAGTATCGAAATTCGATGCCTACCCGATGCCAAGAGTCGATGAACTGATAGAGAGACTGGGTTCGGCTAGGTACATATCCACTATTGACTTAACAAAAGGTTATTGGCAGATTCCCCTCACGGAATCAGCCAAAGAGAAAACTGCCTTTGTTACGCCCCAGGGATTATTCCAGTACCGAGATATGCCATTTGGGTTGCATGGTGCCGCAGCCACCTTCCAACGTCTAATGGATATTGTCCTGAAACCCCATGGCCAGTATGCATCTGCGTACTTGGACGACATTATTATCTTTAGCAATGACTGGGACACGCATTTGTCAAAAGTACAAGCCGTCTTAGACTCCTTAAAAACAGCTGGGTTGACTGCCAATCCCAAGAAATGTACGTTGGGATTGGAAGAGGCTCGCTATCTGGGATATAGCATAGGGAGAGGCGTCGTGAAGCCTCAAGCCAATAAAGTGGATGCTATTCAAAATTGGCCACGACCGGTAACCAAAAAACAGGTTGGAGCTTTTTTAGGGATCGTTGGTTATTATAGGCGGTTCATCAAACATTTTGCGACCATCGCAGCTCCTCTCACAGATCTTACTAAGGGGTCGAAATCTGTCACAATAAAGTGGAACGCAGAAGCAGAGGAGGCCTTTCAGCGATTGAAAACAGTCCTCTGTGACCAACCAGTGTTGGTTGCACCAGACTTTAAACGGGAGTTTATTGTCCAAACAGACGCCTCTGGGGTGGGCCTCGGCGCGGTTTTGTCTCAAGAAGTAAATGGCGAGGAACACCCAGTGGCCTATCTAAGCAGAAAGCTTACGAGAGCAGAAAAGAACTACAGTGTAGTTGAGCGGGAAGCCCTGGCTGTGAAATGGGCCCTGTGCACCTTGTGCTATTATTTACTAGGTCGCCAGTTTAGGCTAGTGACGGACCATTCGCCCCTAACATGGATGTCCCGGGCAAAAGAAGGCAATGCACGGGTGACACGCTGGTTCTTAGCATTACAAGGGTTTAAATTTTCCGTTGAGCACAGGGCGGGCACAGCGCACAGAAATGCAGATGCGTTGTCTAGAACGCACTGCTTGGTGACTCGTCGTGTCCGACCCCACGGGCTCGAACAGAGGAGGGGGGTGTGTGAGGTGCCAAGGGGAGAGGTACTAGAAAACAGGTATGTTTCTCCCCGTTTCATTTCATATGTCTCCCTGTACTGATGATGAAGCCAGTTTATTTCACTGTAATCCAGTCCTGGTTTCCTTAGTGATCAGCATGGAAAGGACTGGTAGTTCCCCCTCCACTAATTCAATCCAGGTTTTGGTTTCCTGACCTGGTCCAGCTGATATAATCAGGAGGAGCTGGAATCTCTCAGTCTATCGTCTGCTGAGCTGGGAGCTGACACAGTAAGATAACATGGACTTGTTTGCTGTTATATAGGTTTATTTTGTAGTTAGCCTGCTATTGTTAGTTAGTGGCCAGACGGCCTTAGACGTTTTATTTCATGTTTGGCATGTGTAACATTGGATAACAAGTGTGCACAATAAATATGCCGTGTCCATATTGCTAGTCTGCTGAAGTGACTTCATAGCCACACGCTTGTGCCAAAGCAAAGATCCTAGCTGAGCTATCTATTCCCCACATCATCTATACCTCATCATCTAGCTATTCGTGCACTTCAGGATCAGTTGCTTAAATATACTAAATACAGTGTGGAATTGCAGCAATTTATTTTATCTGTAACTGAATTTTTGTTAAAAAACAACTATTTTATGTTTAAAAGGAAAAGCAATTTGTTCCTTCAATTACAAGGATGTGCGATGGGGGCAAAATTTTCCCCATCGCTTGCAAATATATTTGTTACTTGGTGGGAGGAAGAAAAAATTTATGGTCAGGAAAATATTTTTATGGATCATATAGAATTTTTTGGAAGATTTATTGATGATCTGATAATAATATGGAAGGGTGATCCAGATAATATAAAAGAATTCATAAAATTCCTTAATACTAATAATCATAATCTAAAATTTACATATCATATGAATAAGGAACGAATTGCTTTTCTTGACATGATGTTGATTGGAAATGAAGCAGATTCTAGGGTTGAAGTATGTTTATATAGAAAACCGCAATCAGGTAATTCTTTGTTGCATGCTAGCAGCAACCATCCCAAACATGTCATTAATAATCTCCCAGTAGGTGAATTTGTGCGTGCCAAGAGGTGCTGCACAACTGATTCATTTTACAGACAGGAATGTGAAGTAATTGACGAACGATTAAAGACTAGAGGTTATCGCAAGCATCAAATTAATAGGGGTAAAATTGTAGCAGAAAGAAAAACAAGAGATGATTATTTGGAAATAAAATCAAAATTTAGTAATTTTCAGGAGAAACCAGTTTTTATTACTAAATATAGTGATCAATTTAATCAAATAACGGAAATTATTAAATCAAATCTACCTATCTTACGGGTGGATCCAACTTTGAGAACTATATTGGATAAAGGCTGCAATTTTATTCCTAAAAAAGGAACTACAATTGCGAATATTTTGTCCCCCAGTGATCACACTTTGCGTTTTTCATCAGAAAATAATTCAAGCTGGTTATCTGTCTCTGGTAGCTATCGTTGTGGAATAAGATCATGCGGTTTATGTAAATACATGTATAATACGTCTACATTTAAATCCACAGTTACAAAAAATGAATATGTCTTAAATATGTTTGCCAACTGTAGTTCCACATATGTTGTTTATTTAATAACATGTGAAACATGCTGTATTCAATATGTGGGCAACACCACACGTTCTCTTCGCAAAAGGATTTCTGAACATCTTTATGATTCATGTAATAAAACTACAAGGAGTCCCTCGGGAGCCTCTCAGCATTTTATTTCTGTACATGGAGGAGATGTCAGTACTTGCAGGGTTAATATAATAGAAACTGTCCCAAACCCCAAGAGGGGAGGTGATAGAAAAAAGGAATTGCAGCGTAAAGAAGCAATGTGGATTTTTAAGTTAAAAACACGATATCCCGCAGGCATGAATTTAAAGTCTGATCTTTTATATGTATATGATTGAGATGATGTGGTGATTTCCTCCATGTTCAGATACAATGCTTTTTTTTTTTTTTATGGTGGAGAAAATCCTCCCTTCTTGCTATTGTGGACCTCCGCCCATTTTATTTCCCTCCTACTTTACTTCAGCCAGCAAGTGTATATAGGTGCATGTTTATTTGTAAGATGTTAAGCTATGAGTAAGGACCCTCTAGTCCGAAACGCGTAAGCGTCTGTCACATTGGTGAACCATATGTTTTTTATGCATCTATTCTGTTTTTAATCATTTTTTTGGAATAAAGTCTTTTGATTTTAACCATCCTTTGGTCGAAGTTGCTGGAACATCTCCTAAGTATTGTGCCTACAAGATTTTCCGGAATCCAAGTTCCCTGCACCGCCCAGGATTGATTGCATTCCTCCAGACTTCGCATTTGCTACGGTTTGGTGAGCTGACAAAAATTTTTTTCCTTTATATACACCCTCCACCTTGTCATACACCATCCAATTTCAGCCTGTTACATTGAGGTGTAATCTCTACTGGCCCTGAGATACTAGTTCAGCGTCTTCAAATCTCTAGTGAGATTCAAATTCTCACCAATACTATATACACCTTCTACCTTGTTTTACAGTACCATATAGCTGGTGGAATTGTGGGTACATTTTCACAAAAATGAGGAAGTATGGTGGAAGAGGCCATGGAAGTGGGCGGGGTTGCCAGCTGGTCCTGATGGTGGTGGTGTTGGTAGTGGCAAAAGCACAATAGCACCTAAGGCAGGAGGTGTTGAGCCTGCGTCATCATCTGGCTCCACAAGGCCTCGAAGGCTCCCTTTTCTGGGAGTAGGTAAACCGCTTTTAAAGCCGGAGCTTCAGGAACATGTTTTGGCTTACATTGCTGACACAGCCTCCAGCTCTCTCGCCTCCTCTTCTGAAGTTTCAAAAAATAAAAGCACTGAGTCGTCAGTGGAGGCTCCTGGTCAGGAACAACACCTTTCCTTGTGTCCTTCACCCCTACCAAAAGTGAAGGATGCGGCAGGCCACACTACAGATTACTCCATGGAGCTCTTTTCACATACTATGCCTGGGTTATCAAGTCAAATCGTGAATTCCCCAGTCCAAGATAAATCTGACATGGAGTGCACTGATGCACAGCCACTGCTAGATTTATCTGCTGGTACATTCACTCAGAGCACTACATTGTCCTCGCAGTGTACTGAGCCAGAATCTGACCCTGATGAAACTCAGGTGCCCCTTCCCGCATACTATACCACCTTACACGGTGACACAGAGGAAGGTGCACATGAAATTGAAGAGGAGGTGATGGATGACCCAGTTGTTGATGCAGATTGGCATCCATTGGGGGAAGAGGGTGCCGCTGCCAATAGCTCAGAAGAGGAGAAAGATCCGCAGCAGGCAACGACATCGCAACAGCTGTTATCTGGCAGGACCGTAGCAGTCCAAAAACGTGTTACAAAAGCCAAAAGAGTTGCAGGACAGCTTGGCCAGACGGTCAAATTAGCACAGCGTGCAAGGCCTCAAAATGTCTTCCATAGTAGGAAGAGTGCAGTGTGGCACTTTTTTTTAACAAAATCCTAATGATCAGGCAAAAGTTATCTGTAAGAAGTGCACAAAGACCTTTAGCCGAGGGAAAAATCTGAGAAATTTGAATACCAGTTGAATGCTTAGACATTTAACCACCATGCACTTGCAAGCGTGGACGGACTACCAAACCTCACGTACCACATGTGCACCTGCTCCGAATGGAGATAGTCAGCAACGCTACATCGCTTCCCACACTGTAAGCCCACCGGTTAGCACACCACCAGCAGCAAATGTCGAGGTGTCGTCGCAAGGGCAAAGCAGTCATGGAATCACAATGTTATTGCTACGAAAGACTGAATCTAGGCCATCAGCAACACCACCAACACCATCACAAACCCTCTCTTAGTCCGCCATGTCCACCGCGAGTTCCACCATATGCAGCTCTCAAGTCCAGCTCACCCTACCAGAGACTCTGAGTAGGACAAGAAAGTACTCATCCTCTCATCTGCGTACACTGGCTTTGAATGCCCACATTGTCAAACTAATCTCGTTAGAGATGATGCCCTACCAGTTGGTTGAAAGCAAAGCTTTCCGCGAGCTCATGGCCTACACAGTACCATGCTATGACCTACCCAGTCGGCACTTCTTTTCGCGAAAAGCCATCACAGCCCTCCACGTGCATGTGAAAGACCGCATTGTCCATGCACTCAAGCAATCAGTGAGTGGAAAGGTGCACCTCACAACAGATGCATAGTCCAGTAGGCATGGCTAGGGCCGTTACGTGTCCATCACTGCGCACTGGGTTAATGTGGTGGATGCAGGGTCCACAGGGGACAGCGGCAGTGGGACAGTGCTGCCTAGCCCACGGTATAGGAAACAGTTGGCTGTAGGCGTTCGACCCTCCTCCTCCAGAAGCGAAAGCTCGTCCACAAAGCGCAGTCGCACGAGCACTCCATCCGCAGCTGCCAGTGTTGCACATGAGGTGTCCCACTATCGAACAGCTAGTGGTAAGCGTCAGCAGGCTGTGTTGAAGATGATGTGTTTGGGCGACAACAGACACACGGCGGAGGTACTGGCCGACTACTTGCAGCGACAAACTGAGTCATGGCTGGGCAGTCTACATCTTGAAGCAGGCAAGGTAGTTAGTGATAATGGCGGGAATTTTGTGGCAGCCATAGCCCTTTCAAAACTCAGACACATACCTTGCCTGGCTCACACCTTGAACCTGGTGGTGCAGTGCTTCTTCAATAATTATCCGGAGTTAACACCCCTGCTCCATAAGGTGTGAAGACTGTGCTCGCACATCCGCCGGTCGCCCGTACACTCCAGTCGTATGCAGAAGCTGCAGCGATTGCTCCACCTTCCCAAGCACCGCCTAATTAGCGACGTTGCAACAAGGTGGAACTCCACCCTGCACATGGTTCAGAGGCTGTGCGAACAGAGGCAGGCTGTAATTCATTTGTGGGAGGATACACGGTCAGGCAGTTTGCGGGCAGACATGGAGTTGTCTGGTGTGCAGTGGTCGAAGCTGAAAGAACTCTATAAAGTCCTTCAGTGTTTTGAGGAATGCACATGGCTGGTAAGCGCAGGGGACGCCATCATAAGCATGAGCATCCCACTTATGCTTCTGCTCATGCAAACTTTGACACATTAAGGAGCAGGGGTCTGCAGCCGGGGAGGAGGAGGGAAGCCTTGATGACAGTCAGCCATTGTCTGCTCAGGGAGGTTTCGTGGACGAGGTGGAGGAAGAGGAGGAGGATGATCAGGATGATTATTTTGGGGAGGAGGATGCTTCTCAGGGGGCAAGAAAAAATGTTGGCGTGGCAAGGTCAGGTACAGGGTTTGTGCGTGACTTGAGGGATGCTGATTTGCCAGAAAGTGCTCCTCCACCCAGCACTCGCAGTGCATCATTGACACCTGGAATATTGGCCCACATGTCTGATTATGCCTTGCAGATCCTATAAAGGGACCCCCGCATTGCCAAAATGATGAATGATGACGACTACTGGTTGGCCAGCATCCTGGATCCACACTATAAAGGAAAATTCCAAAACATAATGCCACAGGAGAACCTAGAGCTAATATTGGCTAACAAACAAGCAACTCTGGTAAACCATTTGTTTGTGGCATTCCCAGCACACAGCGGCTGTAATGTTTCTCCCACGAGCCGTAGGGGGCAACATGGAAGAGGTGTTCGTGGTGCACACAGCCGAAGTGGCGTTGGACACAGGGGTTTCATGACCATGTTGTGGACTGATTTTTCAAGTACTGCTCACACGACTGGTAATACTGCATCGATTGAAAGTGACAGGAGACAGCAGTTGTCAACTATGATAACAAACTACTTCTCCTCCCATATCGATGTTCTCCCTCACCGGTCATTCCCCTTTGACTATTGGGCCAGTAAACTTCACACCTGTCCTGAATTGGCACAATATGCCATACAGGAGCTCGCTTGCCCTGCTGCTAGTGTGTTATCTGAAAAAGTCTTCAGTGCTGCTGGATCAATCCTGACAGAAAAAAGGATCCGTCTGTCGACCCAAAATGTTGATGATCTAACCATTAAAATGAACCATGCATGGGTTTCAAAGGATTTTGTCCCACCCTCCCCTGCTGACACGTAGGTTGCCAGAAAAATGGCTCGCTTTTGTCCTCCTCTTCAATTACTCCATTTGCAGCTGCTGAATGTCCAACATCAACATATGCCATTTTTTCCACCTCCCTAACTGGGCTGCCTCCCCCCACAGGGCCAGGGTCACCACCTGGCGCACGCACCTGTGCGAGTGCCGTTGCCCTGGACAGGTGGGTGGGCCCACTCTTGGGCAACAGCACTGGCACAGGGTCCCTCATAGTACAATCAAGTGTCTCTGACGGTGGGGGTGCACACCTGCCATCAGACACCGGCGTACTATGAGGGGCCCTGTGCCAGTACTGCCGGCCATGAGTGGGCCCCCCCTGCTTGCTCAGGGCACCAGCACTTGCAATACTTACCTCTCCCTGCTCCACCACTGTGTAGTCTGGCCTGTTAAATACTTCACTGGGACTGCTGTTGTGAGTTCATTCTCCCCTCCGTCATTGAGGCCTGGTGAACTCCCTATTCTAGTGAAGGAAGGTAGTGAGCCTGATTATCAGGCACCTGGGACTAATGAAGATGATTGGCTGAGTGGAGTCACTGACTGGATTTAAGGCAGCCTACGCCCTTTCTGCCCTGCGGGTGATTTCTCTGTGGACTCTTGGACACCAGTCTGATTCCTGCTCTCCTAAAGCTAAGTTTTCTGTTTTGCCTTTTTGCATTTAAGATTTGTTTTTGTTTTTCTTGCTTTTTGGATTCTGCCACTCCCTGCTGGAGTGTGCAGTGTTCCGTTAGCTCTGTCTTCTGAAAGTACCTGAGTGCTGATTTAGTTTTTGAAGCTTAGTTGCTTCAGGGCCATTTTTATATCAGCTTGTTGGCTTTTGTCTCTGATAGGGTTTTGGCAGATTGCAGACAGCAGCCTTCCTTTCCGTTCCTATCTAGGTAGTTTTTGGGCCCCGTCTTTGCTCAGCCTGTCTTTCTGTCTGTGTAAGTGTTTTCATCTTGCTTCACCGTCATTATATGTGGGGGGCTGCCTATTGCTTTGGGGTCTGCTCTGGGGCAGTTAGATTTCCCCTTTCCTTCTTTAGGCCTATGTATCTCTCCGGCTGTGATCGAGGGGTCTAGGTCATCGTAGGAACCCCCCACGGCTACTGCTAGTTGTGTTGATAGGTTCAGGGGTCTGCAATCTGATAGTTGCCAACTTCTCTTTTTTTCTGGACTTAGCTAGCATTTCTGTTTTTGCCTCCTACGGTGACTCAATCATAACAGAATCACCCGCCCAACCGCAGATCCTGGGGTACTCAATAGCAGGAAAGAATTGTGTTTAAAAAAAAAAAAAAAAAGGAGTTGGTATATTCTTTCCTCTATATCTCTGAGGCCGTAGGGGGAATTTTTTTTTTTTTCTCTCAATGGAGATAAAGCAAGTGTCTGATCGTGTGGAGCAGCTCGCTGCTGAAGTGCGAGGAATTTCCGCCTATCTGACTCGTTCACATGCTGTTGAACCAAAGATCCCCACACCTGATGTATTTTTTGGGGATCGATCTAAATTTTTGAGTTTCAAAAATAATTGTAAATTATTTTTTGCTTTGAAGCCTAACTCGTCAGGGAGCCCCGCGCAGCAGGTTAAAATTGTCATCTCTTTGCTGCGTGGCGATCCCCAGGATTGGGCGTTTTCTTTGAAACCAGATGACCCTATTCTGACTAATGTGAACGCATTTTTTCAAGCCTTGGGGTTGCTGTACGACGAACCTAATGCTATTGATCAGGCTGAAAAGACCCTGTTAGCATTGAACCAGGGTCGAGAATCTGCAGAGCTGTACTGTCAAAAGTTCCGAAAGTGGGCGGTCCTTACTACCTGGAATGATAGTGCCTTGGCTGCTCTCTTTCGGAGGGGTTTGTCAGAAGCCGTAAAAGATACTATGGTGGGATTTCCTGTTCCCTCTGGTCTGGACGATTCTATGTCTTTAGCCATTCAGGTTGATCGGCGTTTACGTGAACGCAGGATTACACGAGAGGTGTTGCCACCGGTTGAACAGACGTCTGAACCTATGCAATGTGATAGAGTTTTGTCTAAGGCGCAACGTCAGGAATTCAGAAGGCGCAATAAGCTGTGTTTTTTCTGTGGAGATGCCTCACATATTATTTCTGTTTGTCCTAAACGTGAGAAACGCTTTGCACACACGTTTTCTGTTGGTGGGGTTCAGCCTAAGTTTCTTTTGGCGATTACTCTGATCTGTTCCCTGTCCACATTTTCCGCCAAGGCTTTTGTGGATTCGGGAGCAGCGCTAAACCTAATGGACTTGGATTTTGCTAAACGTTGTGGATTTCTGTTGACACCTCTGCAGACACCTATCCCTTTGAGGGGGATTGATGCTACCCCTCTGGCTAAAATTAAACCTCAGTTTTGGACCCAGTTGGTCATGCGGGTCGCCCCAGACCATCAAGAAAATTGCAGATTTTTGGTGTTGCATGGTCTGCATGATGCCATTGTTCTGGGGTTTCCCTGGTTGCAGATTCATAATCCAGTTTTGGATTGGAAGTCTGTGTCTGTGGTGAGTTGGGGTTGCCAGTGTACCTTTTTAGTGAGGCTCCGGTTTTTTCCACCTCTCCTCAGTCGCATGAGGTTCCTGACTATTTGGCGGACTTCTATGATGTATTTAGTGAGAATGAGTCTGCGTCCTTGCCTCCTCATAGGAGTTATGACTGTGCAATTGAACTAAGCCCGGGGTGTAAATTTCCTAAGGGTCGGCTCTTCAATTTATCTGTACCCGAGCACGAGGCTATGCGGTCCTATATTAAGGAGGCGTTGGCGAAGGGTCATATTAGACCATCCTCTTCACCCTTAGGTGCCGTTTTTTTTTTTTGTGGCCAAGAAGGATGGTTCTTTAAGGCCTTGTATTGATTATCGTGCCCTCAATAAAATTACTATTAAATATCAGTATCCGTTACCCCTGATTTTGAATCTATTCTCTAGAGTCAGAGGTGCTTGCTGGTTTACCAAGCTTGACCTCAGGGGGGCGTATAATCTTATCCTCATTAAGCAGGGGGATGAATGGAAGACGGCATTTAATACTCCGGAGGGACATTTTGAGTACCTGGTGATGCCTTTTGGGCTCACTAATGCCCCTTCTGTCTTCCAGTGCTTCATGAACGATATTTTCCGAGACTTTGTCGATAAATTTTTGACTATCTATCTGGACGATATTTTGATCTTCTCCAAGGATTGGGATGCTCATGTAGAACATATTCGGACTGTGTTCCGGATCTTGAGAGAGAATTCTCTGTATGTCAAGGGATCAAAATGCCTTTTTGGAGTACAGAGGATTTCTTTTTTGGGATTTATTTTGTCTCCGTCAACTATTGAAATGGACCCGGCCAAGGTACAGGCCATTTATGATTGGGTTCAGCCCACTTCTTTGAAGGCCCTCCAGAAGTTTTTGGGTTTTGCTAATTTTTATCGGAAATTTATAGCAAAATTTTCTAGTATTGCCAAACCATTGACTGACCTGACCAGGAAGGGTGCGGATGTGTTGAATTGGTCTCCGGAGGCTGTTGCTTCCTTTCAGGAGCTGAAGCGTAGATTTACCTCCGCCCCGGTTCTGCGGCAACCTGATGTCTCACTCCCGTTTCAGGTAGAGGTGGATGCTTCTGAGATTGGTGCAGGAGCAGTGTTGTCCCAAAAGGATCCGGTAACATCTAAAATGAATCCCTGTGCTTTCTTTTCCCGAAAGTTCTCTGCATCTGAACGTAACTATGATGTGGGGAATCGGGAACTGTTGGCCATGAAATGGGCATTTGAGGAGTGGAGACATTGGTTGGAGGGAGCCAAACATCAAGTTGTGGTCCTCACTGACCACAAAAATTTGATTTACCTAGAGTCGGCTAAACGCTTGAACCCTAGACAGGCTAGGTGGGCCTTGTTTTTTACACGTTTTGATTTTGTGGTCTCTTTCCTTCCTGGAACTAAGAATGTCAAGGCAGACGCCCTCTCTAGGAGTTTCTTTGCTGATTCTCCTGTGGTGACCAAGCCTGCTACCATCTTAGGCGAAGGGGTAGTTCTTTCTGCCATCTCGCCCGATTTGAGACTTGCTCTGCAAGAGTTCCAGGAGGACAAACCTGAGCGTTGCCCCAGTGGAAAGTTGTATGTTCCTGACCAGTGGAAGAAGAGAGTGATGTCTGAATTTCATTGCTCTGCATTGGCTGGTCATCCGGGTATTTTTGGTACTAGAGATCTGGTGAGTCGCTCTTTTTGGTGGCCCACCTTGTCTCATGATGTCAGGAATTTTGTGCAGTCCTGTGGGACTTGCTCCCGGTCTAAATCTTGTTCTCGCTCTAGTGGGTTGTTGATGCCTTTGCCGGTCCCCAGGAGGCCATGGACCCATATTTCAATGGATTTCATCTCTGATATGCCGGTCTCTCAAAGAATGACTGTTATTTGGGTGATTTGTGATAGGTTCTCTAAGATGGTTCATCTTGTACCACTCCCTAAGTTGCCATCTTCCTCTGAGTTGGTGCCCCTGTTTTTGCAACAGGTGGTTCGCTTGCACGGGATTCCTGAGAACATTGTATCTGACAGAGGAGTTCAATTTGTGTCTAAATTTTGGAGGACGTTCTGTTCCAAGTTGGGAATTCAGTTGTCCTTCTCCTCTGCTTTTCACCCTCAGACCAATGGGCAGACAGAGAGAACAAACCAGACCTTGGAGTCGTATTTGAGATGTTTTATTTCCGCTGATCAGGATGATTGGGTTTCATTTTTGCCCTTGGCCGAATTTGCTTTAAATAATAGAGCTAGTTCTGCCACTTTGATGTCACCTTTTTTTTGTAACTTTGGGTTTCATCCTCGATTTTCTTCAGGGCAGGTGGAGCCCTCTGCCTGCCCAGGTGTTGACACTGTGGTGGAGAGAATGCACCAGATCTGGGACCAAGTGGTGGATAAGTTATCTCTCTCCCAGGAAAAGGCCCAGCGGTTTTCCAATCGACATAGGACCATTGGTCCCCAGTTTAAGATTGGTGATATGGTGTGGTTATCATCAAAAAATATTGCTATGAAGGTGGCTTCTCCTAAGTTTAAGCCTAGATTTATTGGACCTTACAAGATTTTGGAGATTATTAATCCGGTCTCTTTTCGTTTGGCTCTTCCTGTCACATTTAAGATCCATAATGTGTTCCATAAGTCCTTGTTGAAGAGGTTTGTTGAGCCAGTTGTGCCTGAGGTGGCACCTCCGGACCCTGTATTGGTTGAAGGTAACTTGGAATATGAGGTAGAGAAAATTCTGGATTCCCGTCTGGCTAGACGGAGACTCCAGTATTTGGTTAAGTGGAAGGGTTATGGTCAGGAGGATAATTCCTGGGTCTCTGCCTCTGATATTCATGCCAAAAGATTGGTGCGTGCCTTTCATCGGGCTCACCCTGATCGCCCTGGTAGCGTTGTTGAGGGTTCGGTGACCCCTCCTCAAGGGGGGGTACTGTTGTGAGTTCATTCTCCCCTCCGTCACTGAGGCCTGGTGAACTCCCTATTCTAGTGAAGGAAGGTAGTGAGCCTGATTATCAGGCACCTGGGACTAATGAAGACGATTGGCTGAGTGGAGTCACTGACTGGATTTAAGGCAGCCTACGCCCTTTCTGCCCTGCGGGTGATTTCTCTGTGGACTCTTGGACACCAGTCTGATTCCTGCTCTCCTAAAGCTAAGTTTTCTGTTTTGCCTTTTTGCATTTAAGATTTGTTTTGTTTTTCTTGCTTTTTGGATTCTGCCACTCCCTGCTGGAGTGTGCAGTGTTCCGTTAGCTCTGTCTTCTGAAAGTACCTGAGTGCTGATTTAGTTTTTGAAGCTTAGTTGCTTCAGGGCCATTTTTATATCAGCTTGTTGGCTTTTGTCTCTGATATTGTTTTGGCAGATTGCAGACAGCAGCCTTCCTTTCCGTTCCTATCTAGGTAGTTTTTGGGCCCCGTCTTTGCTCAGCCTGTCTTTCTGTCTGTGTAAGTGTTTTCATCTTACTTCACTGTCATTATATGTGGGGGGCTGCCTATTGCTTTGGGGTCTGCTCTGGGGCAGTTAGATTTCCCCTTTCCTTCTTTAGGCCTATGTATCTCTCCGGCTGTGATCGAGGGGTCTAGGTCATCGTAGGAACCCCCAACGGCTACTGCTAGTTGTGTTGATAGGTTCAGGGGTCTGCAATCTGATAGTTGCCAACTTCTCTGGTTTTCTGGACTTAGCTAGCATTTCTGTTTTTGCCTCCTACGGTGACTCAATCATAACAGACTGCCAATACAAATTTGGTGAAATGATAGATGATGGTTAAGATGTAGCTATGCCCTGTCCTGCTGGGCTCTATCTTCAGATGATCAATGGCTTCCATTTGTTATGGACGTCGACTCACAATGAGATGCAGTGGTGGTTTATCATCAGCTTTCAAGTTTTTCGACTCACAGACGTGTGACATTCCTGCACACATTTTTAAATGTGTCCTCTCATGCCAATCCAATAGAATCGCCTACGGCCTGTGGCTTCTGTCTTTTGCACTCCAAAGTTACCTGACAGATCATGATAGGCAGTGAGGACAATGTCTACATCTCTCCCTGTGATCACAATTTGATGGAGATGAGTAACGGTGATGGGTTCCACGGTACTGCGATACAGCAAACCTTTCTTCACAAGAACAGTATTTGCTGTCTCCACAGACAAAGTAATTGAGGGTCAGCATCGTCTTTGAGAATTCTCCCGGGAGTTTTTCCCGTGATTAGTAATTCCAAAGTTTCTGCAATCACTTGACTTTCTGTCTGTACTTGTATCCATCTCGTTTCCTCTTGCGGAGAGTCTGGACTGTCTTACTAAGACTGAAATATATATGAAGATTGAAAAATACCCCAACAGTGTATACTGGTGTACGCTTCGAATACATAACCCTTTTTCTACTTTTTAGATTCTTGTCTAATCCATACTGAGGCTGTGAGTGTCTTTGTTGGACTCCAGAAATATACACGCAGATTTTTAATGTTTAAACTATGCTATATATACCTGCTATCCAGTGATACTGTACCCTTTCTCAACTTTCTACAATCACGTCGAATCCATACTGGGCCTGAGACCTTCTGAGTCTGACTCATGATATATAGACATAGGTTTTTAATGTGTAAACTATGCTATATATATATACCTGTTATCCGGTGATACTGTACCCTTTCTCAACTTTCTACAATCTTGTAGAATCAATTCTGGGCCTGAGAACGTCTGAGTCTGCCTTCTGATTAGAGATGAGCGGTGTTCGAGTCGACCTGTTCGCCAAGTTAAAATTCCAGCTGTTTTTGCAGGTGTTCGAGCCGTTCATCGAACTCGAACACTTTGCTCAAAATTCGGCTGTTCGAGAACGGTTCGTTCACAAAAAAGCGTAACTTCATTTTCACATTAATAATGGTTTTCAATGTTAATAGACTGTTTCATGGCATAGTAGCGGTGTGTGATAGCAAGCGGTGTAGTACACCTGTCAAGGAGCTAAACCGTGTGTGTTTCTAATAATTTTTTACCGCATCTTGTCCAGAAAATCCTTTAGGGCCTTGTAGCACTGTCTGCTACTCAGCAGAGGAGCCCACCAGTGAACCTAGCTATGCCGCCTGTTTATGAAAGAACCAGTTTTTGACTGCATTTAGCACAGTTAATACTTTGGGCCTAGTAACTGTGTCTGCTGCTCATCAGTGGAGCCCACCCGTGAACCAAGCTGTGCCGCCTGTTTATGTAAGAACCATTTTTTAACTCCATTTAGCCCAGTGAATACTTTGGGACTAGTACCCGTGTCTACTGCTCAGCAGAGGAGCCCACCTGTGAACCTAGCTATGCCGCCTGTTTATGTAAGCACTGTCTGCTACTCAGCAGAGTTACCCACCCGTGAACCAAGCTATGCTGCCTGTTTATGTAAGAACTGCATGCTACTCAGCATAGGAGCCCAGCTGTTAAGCAAGCTACAGCACCTGTGGTTTGGACAATTAATTTTTTCACATTCTTTCTGGAATGCCGGTTAGGCCTAATTCCGGAATTCCGGCTGATCTGCACTTACTGAAGAAATCCTTGTTCGCGGGGAAGAATTGGAATCCCAGATCCCCATCACTAACAGTGTTCAGCGGGTTATCTGCACCTGTAAGCGACACACGCTGGTCCTTTCAGTGTAGTACGCATGCAGCCCCGGACATGTAAGGGCATGACAGACCTGTTATTGCTCGATCTCGCATGCCAGAGCCTCGCATGTCCCTCTAGTAAGCTTGACGCGTACCGCGGGGGCATGCCGGAGTCTCGTTCGTTAACGGAATTAAGCTGACAAATCGCTAGCACAACTAAAAATGGACATCCACCACCGCCCACTGAATTGACAAAGCTTGCAATCTATCCATCTTTTCTGTAGCTGGCATGGTTGAGGTTTCCCGGGTGGAGTCGAATTAAGCCGCAGGCTCCACTCCTGGTGGTGCCCTTCTGGACATTCCTTTAAGGTTCAGCTTTGCAACCATACTGCCCCCCCGGAAACCAAACACTTTGCCTTCATGGGCGCTGTTCGGAGGTTCGTGGGAATAACGCCGCCCGATCGGCAGTTGTCATAATTTATGGTGGGAAGTTCGACGGTATATGATCATCTTCGATTTCAGATTTTTATTTTTTTTTTGTATTTTACATTTTTATTCCAGCCTTTCTTGACTTCATAAGGGCATGGCATGCCTATATCTGTGTCTCCTCCTCCTCCTTTTACTCCTCCACCTCTTTTCTATATGTAGTTGCTTTTTCCATATGTTATTTTTGTATTCTGAGCATTTTATCTGCTTTGGGACACCTTTTAAGGTGTTTTGTAATTGTTTTCTATGTGTTAGTATATGTTTGCCTGCCATTGTTTTCAATGGTGTTCGTCGAACGTTCGACAAACATTCGACGAACTTGCCTCCTGTTCTACGAACCAAAACGAACTCGAACACTAGCGGGGTGGCTCAACACTACTCCTGATATATAGATGTACATTTTTAATGTTTAAGCTATGCTATATATACCTGGTATCTGGTGATACTGTAACCTTTCAGCCAGGAAGTCCTCCTCCACCCACCACTCTAAGTGTATCATTGACACCTGGAACATTGTCCCACATGTGTGATTATTTCTTGCGGATCTTCTTGTTATATTGTGGTGTGATCCATCCTGAGCATGTGACAGTCTGTGGGTTACTCCTTCAATTTAGATGTACATATAAAAATTACCACAACACTAGTGTATACAGCTGTACGCTTGTGATACATTACCCATTTCCTGCTTTTTATATTCTGGTCTAATTCAAACTGACCAAGTGAGAGTTATTTTCTAACTGTGGAAATAAATACTGAGATTGACAACAATGACCCCTACACTGTGTACAGCTGTACTCTTCAGATCCATTACCGTTTTAAGGCTTTTTATATTGTGTTGTAATCCATACTGAGCCTGAGAGCGTCTGTGTCTGCCTCCTGAAATATCTATGGAGATTTAGAATGTTTAAACTATACTATATATACCTGCTATCTGATGATACTGTACACTTTTTCTACTTTTTATATTCTTGTCTAATCCATACTGAGCCTGTGAGCATCTGTGTGACTGATGGTATATATAGGGAGACTGACAATCATCCTTTGACTGTATAGAGCTGTACGCTTCTGATACAGTACCATATATCTGATGTTATTTTGGGTTCATTTTCTGCAAAATTTTGAAGTTTGGTGGAAGAGGCCGCAGATGTGGTCGTTGGGGGGCCAGCTGGTGCTGATGGTGGTGGTGCATCTTCTGGTAGTGGCAAAAGCACAATAGCAGCTAAGGCAGGAGGTGTTGAGCCTGCGTCATCGTCTGGCTGCCGAACGCCTGGAAGGCTACCTTTTCTGGGAGTAGGTTAACCGCTTTTAAAGCTGGAGCATCAGGAACTGGTTTATATTGCTGAAACAGACTCCAGCAAATATGCCCTCCTCTTCTGAAGTTTCAAAAAATGTAAGCACTGAGTCGTCAAGTGCTGGCTCCTGCTCAGGAAGAACCCCTTTCCTTGTGTCCTTCACCCCCACCAAAAGTGAATGATGCAGCAGGCCACACTTCACATTAGTCCATGTAGCTCTTTCTATCATACCATGCCTGGGTTATCAAGTCAAATCGTGAATTCCCCAGTCCAAGATGAATCTGACATGGAGTGTGGGTGGCCAGCCAGGGTAGTGGGGTTAATCGGTAATGGGCCGGTGTCTCAGAGGGATGTGTCACGTTGGTGGTGATGACCCATTCCGTGGCCCTGGGCTCCATGCAAAGGGGTGAATAACGTTTATAGGTGAATGATACGTGACACCACCTGTGGTTTCTGGTCAGATTGACCCGCGTTGCAGTGTCGCTTCTCTAGGACAGATGTTGTGGTGCAGCTAAGATGTAGAAGCCCTGCACAGGTAGAGCCGTAGTCGCAGGGCAGATGAAAGAGTTGGTAGATGGTGTGCAGTGCAGGATGTAGCAGAGCCGTGTGCCAGGCGCAGGAGAAAGATGACAGACACAGTCGTGCAGTTACTTTACCTGTACTTGGTAAGTGCTGTCCAGGACCCAGAGTACAGATGGAGGAGTTGGTCAGCCTGGAAGCAAACTTGGAATTCTCTCTCTGCAGATAGGTAGTGTGGCCTCCATTCTAGCGCTTATCTGAGGTACTCGCAGTACTGAGTTCACTGAAGTTCCCCCTGTTGACTCTCTTTTGGAACTTTCTCGTATGGCAGGCAGCCATAGCCTTTTCCTTCTGGCTTACACACGTCGCTGCTGGGGCCTCCGAGCCTTAGTTGGGAACAGAGCATTTACAGCTGCTACTTCCTCCGGTTTTTGCTGCAGGACCGTCAGTGTCCCTACAAACTCGGAGACCGGAATCCGGACCATTCGCGCCAGCTAGGAGTGAGCCTTAATTCTGCTCATCCTCCAGCTCCCCTTCTCACGTCCACACACTTCCTCTTCCCTTCACAGACTGCCCTAACTTACCTCCTCCTGACCACAGAGAGCAGCTCCTCAGCAGTCAGGTTCAGAGGTCTCCCTGCTGGCCTGGAGTGGGAACTGTGTTGTGTGTTGGTTTAACTGCTAGAGAGATCCTTCATTGCTCCCAAGCATGACATCACACTCCCTAGGAGGAAGGTAATGCCACTGTGGCGACCGTACTCCTGGGGGCGCCACAAGTGCACTGATGCCCAACCACTGCTAGATTATTCTGCTGGTACATTGATCCAGACCACTACATTCCCCTCGCACTCTACACAGCCAGAATCTGACCCTGATGAAACTCAGGTTCCCCTTCCTGCATAATATACCACCTTACACGGTGACAAAGAGGAAGGTGCAGATGAAAGTGCAGGTTCCTTGAGCAGGTAGGGTGGCATACTCATGGGCGATGGCACTGGCACAGGGCCCCTCATAGAACGCAAAAGTGTCTCTGCTGGTGGGAGGGCCCACCCACCGTCAGACACACCGCCGTACTATGAGGGGCCCTGTGCCAGGACCGTCGTCAACGAGTGGGCCCCCCTGCTTGCTCTGGATCACAGCACTTGCAAAGTTGAAATACTTACCTCTCCCTGCTTCACCGCCGTGACGTCTTCCGCGTTTCCTGACAGTGACATTCTGGTCAGAGAGCGTGATGACATCACGTCTGTACACCCTCTGTCTAACCAGTCCAAGTGCAGTGAGATGAAAGATGGGGACGAGGAGTCCAGACTAGTACAGGGATTCCCTAGCGAGGAGTCTTATTTAATTGTTTTCAATGTTGGGACAGCAATTTTTGGGGAGCACTATACTCTGGAGAATGATATATGAGGCCCACCATACACTGGAGCATTCCAAAGGTGGACATCAGACACTGGAGCAGCATTTACAGGGCCCATTATACACTGGAGCATTAGAAATGGGTCCCATTATATATGGAGCATTATTTGGGCCCATAAGACAGTGGAGCTTCATCCATGGAGCTCATCATATACTGTATCGAGCATTATATGGGACCAATGATTCTGTATGGAGAAATATATGGGCCTCATTACTCTGTATAGTGCACTATGCGGTGGCCATAATACTGTATGGAGTAATATACTGTCCGTTTTTGGAGCTATTGGAGAATTTAAAATGGATATCAGTCATGTGATGTAAGAAGTGAAGTATTTTTCATTGTACTAAACCAATATTTCTCTGCCATATCGGAAGATCATGAATTGTGGCATGTGTTAAAAGAGCCCAGTGACACTCTTTGGCCCAGGGCCCACGAAAATCTGGAGCCAGCACTACCCCCCCACAACTTTAGCCAAATAACCCCCAGTTTTCAATGCCTAACTATTATTATAAAGTAAGTTAAGGTTGACAAGCTTAAGTAATAAGAATTGATGTTTTTGGCATTAAAATGGGCACTGTAGGTTTGTTTCCTGTCCTCCACTCCCTGCCGACCTTGGTTCCCCATTGACTTGAATTGGGTTTCGTGTTTCAGTCGGCCTTCGACTTTTCACGATAATTGGCCGATTGCATTCGACCCGACTTTTGAGAAAGTCGAGTTTCATATCGACCCGAAAAAGGCAAAGTCGCTTATCTCTATTCGCAATCTAAATCTTTATTCCTCAATTCCTGCCCCAAGCGAGTTGTCTATTGATTCATTTCTCTCTGGCTTGAACCTTCCGCAAATTGATAAATTGGAGTTAGAGTTAGAGATTTTTAATCACCCTATTAGTGCTGAAGAAATAACCAACTCTATTAGTCATCTTAAGCCACTGAAATCTCCAGGCTCGGACGGCTTTATTAATGAATACTACCAATTATTCTCTAAACTTTTGTCCCCACAATTGCAATCTCTTTTTGATCATGTATCGACTTGTGGTTCCTTTCCCAAAAATATATTGGAAGGTACGATCATAATGTTACCCAAAGGGAAGGATGAACTTGACAAGGTCGAAAATTTGAGGCCTATCTCCCTGATTAATGGAGATGTTAAGATTTATGCTAAGATCCTGGCTGATAGGCTTAAGATCCTATTACCGAAATTGATCAAAGATGATCAAGTAGGGTTTATTGTAGGCAGGCAAGCGTTCGACGGCACAAGAAGGATAATAAATATTTTGAACATGATTAGGTCTTCTAATGTCCCCTCTTTGTTCTTGTCCCCAGATGCCTAAAAGGCTTTCGACAGAGTAAATTGGGTATACCTCCAAAATGTCTTATCTTGGTTTGGATTTAATGATAAATTTATTTCTAGTGTCTTTTCTTTATATGTAGAGCCCAATGCTAGAGTATACATGAATAATCACCTTTCTAAACCCTTTGCTACTACAAATGGCACCAGGCAGGGGTGTCCCTTATCCCCCTTGCTTTTCGCAATAGAGCCTCTGGCTGAAGCCATTAGGGCATCTGTCTCCATACCAGGGATAGAAACTAAAGTCCATTCACATAAAATTAATCTATTTGCTGATGATCTCTTTATATCAGTCACGAATCCGGTTGAATCTGTGGAGGCCCTGAAAATAATATTAGAACAGTTTTCTAACATATCTTTTTTTAAAATCCACAACGCTAAGTCCAGAATTCAACCTTTTAACTTGACACGAACGGATATTGAGGACGCTATAGGCCAGACTAAATTTCAGCTAGAGGAGAGGAGCTTGACATACCTAGGCATCAATATTACCTGTGATCTCCAAACGATTATCCTATCCAATATTGACATTCTGGTTAAGACTATCTCTAAAGACCTTATCCCTTTCTGGCTTTTAGAACTTACATTGCTTGGCAGGGTATTGGCGGTCAGATCCTTTTTTCTTACCTAAGATCTTATATATTTTTCGGACAATCCCCTTAAAACTGCACATGAAACTGACTATCAAGCTACAAAACTTGATAAACTCATTTATTTGGCAAAATAAAAAACCAAGAATAGCAAATAACATTTTATATAGATGCAAAAACAATGGCAGAGTGACCTTACCGAACATATGGGCTTATTCCCGAGCGACCTTTATCAAGCATAGTTACCAATGGTTTAGGGAGGGGGGGGGTTGTCCTTCATGGATGGATTTGGAATTGGCCCATAATAATTACAGCTCTCTGCAGACCCTGTTTTTCAAGTTTATGCTGGAATGGACGTCCAAAACTCATAGTCACCCAATTTTTGATGCAGTTTTTGATGCTTGGAGGAAACTTGTTAAATTTAAAAATCTTGATGATAGAATTGCCATTCTGAAATCTCTTCCCCTCAAATTTGTCTCACACATATATAACTTTTCACTATCAAGTATATGGTATGACTCTTATGTTACAAAGGTCGGGGATGTGTGGGATGGGTGTCATTTTCTATCTTTCTCTGAGCTCAAGGACAAATACCATCTTCCTTCGGCAGAGTTTATGCCTTATTTGATGTTAAAAGAGCATATCCAAAAACAACTTCGCAATAGTTTCCAATTTAAAAATTGTCTCTGCACTAGTGGGTAACCCTAACCTCAAAACCAAATGGTCTCTTAAAAGCATTTACCTCTATTTTAACGGGGATACTGAGTTTTTAAAAAACAATTACATGGCTAGATGGGAGGTAGGTTTGAAGTCATCCATACAGTTGGACCAATGGGAATACGCGATCAAACTCTCATATAAATCCACTGTATCGATGAGTTTACATGAAACTTTTTTTTGAAGGTTATGCTTAGGTGGTATTACATGCCTACGCGTCTGTCACATACTAGTACAGATATTTCGCCTTTATGCTTTATGCTGGAGAGGCTGTTCTCAACCCGGAAACTTATATCATATTTTCTGGTGCTGCCCGAAGCTGCGAAGTCTATGGTCACAAGTCAACTTTCATGTAACCTCTCTATCCTAGACTCCTATTGAGGTCACCCCAAGAATGGCGCATTTGTCCTTGGACTTTGAGAATGTCAGCCCATCCATCAAATTTGTGATCTTACATATCCTCTTGACGGTTAAAAATTGCATCGCCACATGGTGGAAAAAACCTGATGTGAATAAAATTTACTGATATCATAGAACTCTTGCACACACTCAGTTGAATGGAAGAGAAAATTGCTTTCAACTCCGGTACCTTAAATAAGTATTACTTGAAGTGGGAAGTGTGGAATTTAACCCCTTTACTCCCAAGGGTGGTTTGCATGTTAATTCCTGGGCCAATTTTTACAATTCTGACCACTGTCCCTTTATGAGGTAATAACTCTGGAATGCTTCCATGGATCCCGGTGATTCTGACAATGTTTTCTTGTGACATATAGTACTTCATGTTAGTGGTAAAATTTTATTCATATAACTTGCGTTTATTTGTGAAAAAAACAGAAAATTGGCAAAAATTTTGAAAATTTTGCAATTTTCCAACTTTGAATTTTTATGCTCTTAAATCACAGAGCTATAGCACACAAAAAACTTAATAAGTAACATTTCCCACATGTTTACTTTACATCAGCACAATTTGGGAACCAAATTTTTTTTTCCTAGGAAGTTATAAGGGTTGACCAGCGATTTCTCATTTTTACAACACCATTTTATTTTTAAGGACCACATCACATTTGAAGTCACTTTGAGGGAATACCCAAAAGTGACACCATTCTAAAAACTGCACCCCTCAAGGTGCTCAAAACCACATTCAAGAAGTTTATTAACCCTTCAGGTGCGTCACAGGAATTTTTTGAATGTTTAAAAAAAATGAACATTTAACTTTTTTTCACAAAAAAAATTACTTCAGGTTCAATTTTTTTATTTTACCAAGGGTAACAGGAGAAATTGGACTGGAAAAGTTATTGTGCAATTTGTCCTGAGTACGCCGATACCTGATATGTGGGGGGAACCACTGTTTGGGCGCATGGCAGAGCTTGGAATGGAAGGAGCGCCGTTTGACTTTTTCATTGCAAAATTGGCTGGAATTCAGATTGGATGACATGTCACGTTTGGAGAGCTCCTGATGTGCCTAAACAGTGGAAACACCCCACAAGTGACCCCATTTTGGAAACTAGACCCCCCCAAGGAACTTATCTAGATATGTGGTGAGCACTTTGAACCCCCAAGGGCTTCACAGAAGTTTATAACGTACAGCCGTACAATTAAAAAAATCATATTTTTTCCACAAAAATGATCTTTTCACCCCCAATTTTTATTTTCCAAAGAGTAACAGGAACCTAAAAGTTATTGTGCAATTTGTCCTGAGTACGCTGATACCACATATATGGGGGTAAACCACTATTTGGGCACATGGCAGAGCTCGGAAGGGAAGCAGCGCCATTTAACTTTTTTGGCTGGAATTGAGATCGGATGCCATGTCACGTTTGGAAAGCCCCTGATGTGCCAAAACAGTGGAAACCCCCCAATTCTAACTCCAACCTTAACCCTAGCCCTAATGGGAAAATGGAAATAAATACATCTTTTTATTTTATTATTTTTGCCTAACTAAGGGGG
This sequence comes from Dendrobates tinctorius, assembly GCF_039654945.1. Lineage (NCBI taxonomy): Eukaryota > Metazoa > Chordata > Amphibia > Anura > Dendrobatidae > Dendrobates > Dendrobates tinctorius. Next base: position 223,018 of record NW_027362089.1, read on the forward strand.
TGATAACGGGGGGGTTTAATTACGCTAAAAGACGCTTTTTATTGTAAAAATAGTTTTTGCATCACCACATATTGAGCTATAATTTTTCCGTATTTTGACCCACAGAGTAATGTGAGGTCTTATTTTTTGCGGGATGAGTTGACGTTTTTACTGGTACCATTTTCGGGCATGTGACATTTTTTTATCGCTTTTTATTCCGATTTTTGGGACGCTGAATGAACAAACACCATCGTTTCATGAATTTCTTTTGGGGGAAGCGTTTACACCGTTCCGCCTGTGGTAAAATTGATAAAGCCCTTTTATTCTTTGGGTCCGTACGGTTACGGATACCTAATTTATGTCTTTTTTTATGTTTTGGCGCTTTTATGCATTGAAAACAATTTTATATAAAAAATAATTATTTTTGCATCGCTTTATTCTGCAAGCTATAATTTTTTTATTTTTTTGCGGATGATGCTGTATGGCAGCTCGTTTTTTGCGGGACAAGATGACGTTTTCAGCCGTGCCATGGATATTTATATGCGTCTTGTTGATCGCGCGTTATTGCACTTTTTGTTCGGCGGCATGATAATAAATCATTATTTTTTGCTTAGTTTTTTATTTTTATTTTTTAAGGGGTTCACTAAAGGGGTTAACTAATGGGACAGTTTTATAGGGTGGGTCATTACGGACGCGGCGATACCAAATATGTGTACTTTTATTTATTTATTTTTTTTCAAAAAATGAATTTATTAGGGAATTTTTTTTTTTTTTAATTTATTTAGCGATTTTTAAAAAAATTATTTTCACACTTTTTTTTACTTTATTATAATGTCCCAGGGGAGACATCACTGTCATGTGACAGATCACTGATCTGTCACATCACAGATCGCTGTGACAGATCAGCGACCTGTCATAGGCACTGCTGCAGGCTTCCTCATGCCTGCGTTCTGCGGGCAGGGAGGAAGCCAGCTCCCTGCAGGCCCCCGAAGGTCCCAGTCGCTATATTGGATCCGGGGACCTGCAGGGAGAGAGGCCCCCGCAGCAGCGCTGCACATTGCGCTGCTGTGGGGGTCTCAGAGAAGCACGGAGGGAACCCCCTCCCTGCCGATGCTTCCTTTAGCCCCCGGTACACCACGATCATGTTTGATCGCGGTGTGCCAGGGGTTAACGTGTCGGGGGCGGTCCGTGACCGCACCTGACACATAGTGCCGGGTGTCAGCTGTGATAATCAGTTGACACCCAGCCGCGATCAGCTGCGCTCCCCCCCGTGAGCGCAGCTGATCGCACTAGACGTACTACTCCGTCCTTGGGACTTAGGTTCCAGGTCACATGGACGGAATAGTACGTCTAATGTAGGAAAGGGGTTAAGGTTCCGATAATTCTGCCTTTATTCATACTCTTTCATTAATATGTCTGTAGTTTGAATTATAAAAGTATCTGTAAGTGTATTTTAATGACCACTGTCTGGAAGTAGAGTGGAGCTTGCTAGCTTTTTATTTTCCCTTGTCCCTTTTGTTTCCCCTTTCTTTCCCTTTTAAAGATAAAATTACAATAAAAATCATTTGAAAGGAAGTATAATCTGGCCAATATTTTGTAGTGAGTTTCTTGGAGGGAAGCACCAGTTGTAGATGAAAAGGTCCATTTAAGGGCTTGAGACGAATTTTCAATGGAATATGAAATATTCACGTTTCTTTTTGATTAAAGTAAATGTATGTTCTTTGAAATGTTTATGTCATCATTGAACTATTGATTGATCTCCTATGTTTTTATTTTTTGTATTATCAAAAAGAATTGAGATTGTTCTGGGGAAAGTAAGAAGGAATTTTAGTTTTGTATTTATGTATTCCTCTTTTTTATATATAGATCTGAGTCACTTTTAAGAGATTTAAATGTTTGTAATTGTCCAGAGTTAGAGTCTGATAGGTGAAATATTGTAGATGATGCCTATTGGTTTATGAAAATTTTCGGTATGGCAAGTTCTAAGAATATGTTTGGTATATTATGAGTATTAATTTTAGATAATTTATCCTTACTTGCAAGATGTATTTTTTTCCCTGCATATACTGAGCGTCAGGATCCTGACAGCGCCGGCGTAGAGCCTCCGTTGAGCAGGGACTCACCCGCACTGTAGGGGGTCCGGGGACAGGTACAGCCGGAAAGTACAGATGCACAGGACCTGTGGACGCTGAAGTTTAGCAAGCAGTCACAAGACCTACGGTCATGTGACTGCAAGGGGGCGGGGCTTAGCATCCTGCTTTCAGAGATGGCAGGACACTATACAGAAATACTCAGAGTCAGGCAAAACGGAGGTCATACACAGTACGGGCAAGCTAGGTACAGGAGGGATATACAAATGGGAGGTCAGACAAAGCAAAAGGTCATACACAGTACGGGCAAGCGCGGTACAGGAGGGATATTCATGAGGGAGGTCAGACAAAGCCAAGGGTCATACACAGCACAGGCAAAGCAGGTACAGAGTCAGCAAACCAGAGATGTAAACTGTAACAGAACAGGGTCAGAATACTAGGCAGACGGACAATGATTGGCATGACGCACGGACAGAGCAGGGTCAGGCACACTCAGATAGGAGTATAAGCGACAGGGGACGGCTCTCCCCTGAAGCTATAAAAACCCTCCCCAGATCCACAGAGAGGCTCTCAGAGTTAACTCCTACACCACCTACCCAAAACTCAAAACACACCATGAGAGTACCCCTCCTTCAACGGGGGGCCTCCGGACCCCCAGATCTCTCAGGTTACCGAGCATGGTAAGCTCTAACCAGACGATCAGTGTGCACTAACCTGGCTGGTACCCACGATCGGTCCTCTGGACCGTACCCCTTTTAATGTACAAGATATTACAAGGAACCGTGTACCCACCGAGACTGTACAATGTTTTGCACTTCGAACTCCATATGACCGTCTACCAACACTTGAGTTGGTATGGAACCAGGTTCCTCTACCACCGAGCCTACTGGTTTGAGTAGAGACCAATGGAACACATTATGAAGTTTCAAGGATGCAGGGAGAAGTAAACGATATGCCACTGGGTTGATTACCTCGGTTATTACATAAGGGCCAATGAATTTAGGTCCCAGCTTGGTGGAAGATACTTTTAAGGTTATGTTTCGTGTAGAAAGCCATACCTTATCCCCACACTGTAGTGTCAGACCCGGATCCCTCTCATTGTCAGCAAAACGTTTATACTTCTCTTGTGCTCTGGAAATGTTCGTCCGAACCTTAGCCCATAAATCACTTATTCTGCTGACGCCCCTGGACAGCTTGAATCCAGCTGTGAGAACTCACCAAAGTGAGGGTTCAATCCATAATTAATAAAAAATGGTGATCTACCCGTGGATTGGTTTATTCGACTGTTAAAGGCGAACTCCGCCAATGGTAAGGCCTCGCACCAGTCGTCCTGTATCGTGGAAGGTAAACACCGGAGGATCTGTTCCAATGACTGATTGGTGCTTTCCGTCTGTCCATTGCTCTCTGGGTGGTAAGCTGAGGAGAAAGACAGAGATATCCCCAACTTCCTACAGAAAGCCTACCAAAACTTAGCCACAAATTGTGTCCCCCTGTCCGAGACAATGTTAGTAGGTACCCCATGGAGGCGAACAATTTGAGAAAGGAAGTGTCGAGATAGAACTTCTGTAGACGGTAATTTAGTCATGGGTACAAAATGTGCTATCTTAGAGAATCTATCCACAATTACCCAAATTACCGTATTACCCCGAGAAGGAGGGAGGTTAGTGATGAAGTCCATGGACAAATGAGTCCAAGGCCTTCTTGGAATTGTTAAAGGCACCAATTCCCCGGCCGGCAATGAGAGCTCTTTGAACGTGCGCAAACCCCGCATGCAGTGACATGTTTCTTAATCTCCCCCGACATACATGGCCACCAGAAGACTCTTTTTATCGCCTCACCTGTGGCAGCAATACCTGGATGAGCGCCCAGTTTAGAGTCATGAAACTCTCGCAGGAGATCAGAATGCAAGTGTTGCGGGACAAACAATTTTTTAGCGGGTTTGGACCTTGGAGCTAAAGATTGAGCCTCCATAATCTCCCGTTCCAGTTCCGATGACAGTGCAGCTAAAACTACCCCAGGTTGAAGAATGGATGACGGAGGATCAGGGGCAGACAATGGTTCAAAACTGCGAGATAATGTGTCTGCTTTCACATTTTTAGATCCTGGATGGAACGTAATCGAGAATTGAAATCGGGAAAAAAAAGTGACCAACGGGCCTGTCTGGGGGTCAATCTCATAGCAGTTTTGATATATTCCATATTTTTGTAATCAGTGATGACCGTAATTGGATGTTCTGCCCCTTCCAAAAAATGTCTCCATTCTTCAAATGCCAGTTTAATTGCCAGAAGCTCTCTATTCCCAACATCGTAGTTTCTCTCTGCCAGAGAAAACTTTTTGGAAAAATAAGCACAAGGTCTAAGGTTAGTCAGGGTAGCTGGCCCTTGAGATAACACAGCCCCTACCCCTACCTCAGAGGCGTCAACCTCCACCACAAATGGCAAGGACGGATCTGGTTGCACAAGTATTGGAGCAGACATTAAACAATTTTTTAAAACCAGAAAGGACTGTTTCGCCGAGGGGGACCAATTTTTGATATCAGCCCCTTTGCATGTGAGATCGGTGAGAGGTTTCACAATCTGTGAGAAGCCCTTGATAAATCTACGGTAATAGTTTGCGAATCCCAAGAAGCGCTGGAGTCCTTTCAGGTCCCGAGGTTGGACCCACTCCACAATGGCTTGCACTTTCTTGGGATCCATCCGAAACCCCTGTGGCGAGATTATGAGTCCCAAGAACGTTAGCTCCTGGACGAAAAAAGTACATTTTTCAGGTTTAACAAATAATTGGTTTTCCCTGAGTCTTTGAAGTACTGTTTTGACATGGAACAAATGAAACTCTTTGTCAGTCGAGTAAATCAGAATATCATCCAAGTAAATGACAACGAAGCAGCTGATGAGGTCCGCAAACACCACATTAATGAAGTTTTGAAAGATCGCTGGGGCATTAGTGAGGCCAAATGGCATCACTAAATTTTCAAACAATCCCTCTGACATGAGAAAGGCAGTTTTCCATTCGTCCCCTTCTTTAATTCTTATCAAATTATAAGCCCCACTAAGATCCAATTTGGAAAACCATTTTGCCCCTGAAAGTTGGTTACACAAATCTGGAATCAGGGGTAAAGGGTACGTATTCCTGACAGTAATTTTGCTGAGTTCTCTGAAGTCGAGGCAGGGGCGCAGGCCACCATCTTTCTTTTTAACAAAGAAAAACCCTGCTGCTACCGGAGAAACTGAGGGTCTTATATGCCCTTTTCGGAGACTTTCCGTTATGTATTCCTTCATTGCCAGACGCTCAGGTCCTGACAAATTAAATAAACGGGCTTTGGGCAATTTGGCCCCAGGGTTAAGGTCTATAGTGCAGTCAAATGACCTATGTGGGGGTAATGCCTCAGCCTCGCTTTCGGAGAACACGTCCTCAAAGTCCTTTAGGTACTTCGGAATACCCTCCAGACAAACAGAAGACTCACAGGCAGGTTTTGCAGGTGTAACACAGAACACAGGTTTATAGGCACAGTCAATACATTTAGGACCCCACTTAACAATCAATCCAAATCAATAACTGGGTTGTGCCATTGAAGCCACGGCATGCCCAATACCAGCCCTTCGGGCAGGTTGTCCATGACAAAACTTTTCATCTCCTCAACATGGGAGGAACCAACATGCAAAGCAAAACTGTTAGTAACATAATGAATCCCCGAATGGGTGAGAGGGGAAGAGTCAATGGCCACGATTTTCAGAGGGGTCTCCAACCTGACTGTCCCTATCTTGACCCTGGAGACGGTACTGGAACTGACCAGGTTAAGTGATGAACCGCAGTCCACCAAGGCTGTAGAAATGAAATGACAGTTGTCTACTACCAGTTCAACATTAACTAGAAATTTAGGGCATGAGGAAAAAAGTACCTGGGGGTCTGGGCAGCCTCCTCAATCACTACCCAGACCTAGTAGTTTCCCGTCGGCTTGGAGGACATTGGACAATCTCTCCTCCAATGTCCTGGTTCCCCACAGTAGAAGCAAAGCTGTTTCTCACGGTGGCGCTTCCTCTCTTTCTCTCTGACCGAGGTGGCACCAATTTCCATAGGCACAGGACTGGCCTCCACCTCTTTACTACTGGAAAACAAGGACGACTCGGAGTGCATAACCCCTCTGGCTCTGAGCCGGTGATCCATCTGCACGGCTTGGGTCATGGCATCCTACAGACTGTCAGGAGGTGGATGCAGAACCAGGGCGTCCTGAAGGCGTTCCGACAGGCCCCTACGGAATAGTCCACGGAGAGCAGCATCATCCCAGGAGACTTCCACTGACCACCGTCGAAACTCAGAGCAGAACCACTCTGCTGAGTGCCGACCATGACGTGTGCTCATCACCATGTCCTCTGCCAAGCGAACCCTGTCTGGTTCGTCATAAATGCGGCCCAAGGCCTCAAAAAATGCATCCACAGTCATACGTTCTGGGGCTGTGGGGGCTAGAGAGAAAGCCCAGGCTTGGGGGGCACCCCGAAGTAGGGAAATAATCATCCCCACCCTCTGAAATTCTCCCCCAGACGAACGGGGTCTCAGGGAAAAGAACAATTTGCATCCCTCTCTAAAAGCCCTGTACTCTCTTTTGTCCCCAGAAAAAGAGTCCGGCAGTTTAACCGGAGATTCCGGGGAAGTAAGTGACACGTCCCTGATCTCAGGACCGAGAGCTCCCTGTACAGTAATAACCAGCTGCCGCTGGGTTTGGGCCATAGAGCGCTGCTCCACATTAAGTTTCTGCCAGTTTCTGCCAAAGAACTGCCAGGCTGCTCAGGTCACCCCCACTGTCCATACTTATAGAAACATACAGGCCATTAACACCCAGAAACTTATGAAGAACTTGCAGTCTTCATTGGCCCCTATCTCCTCCCTCTCCTGTCCTGATTCTGCATTGAAGCATTACAATGAAACACTTCAAAGTGCCCTGGATGAATTTGCACCCCCTATAAATAGAACACCACAATGCAGACGGCGACAACCCTGGCACACGGTGCAAACACGTTTCCTGCAGCGGTGCTCCAGGTGCACCGAACGTCTGTGGAGAAAATCCAATCTACCCGAAGATTTCATCCATTTTAAGTTTATGCTTAGAACATACAACACTGCCCTTCACCTCTCCAAACAAACCTATTTCAACACCCTCATCACCTCACTGTCTAATAACCCGAAACGTCTCTTTGACACTTTTCATTCTCTACTCAATCCAAGAGTACAGGCCCCAACCACGGAGCTCCGAGCTGACGATCTGGCCAATTACTTCAAAGAAAAAATTGACCAGATCCGACAGGAAATTATCTCCCAATCACCTCATACCATGCACTGTCCTCCCTCCCCCACTGCATCGAACTCACTCTCTGATTTTGAACCAGTCACAGAAGAAGAAGTAAGCAGGCTCCTTGCATCTTCTCGCCCAACTACTTGCACCAGTGACCCATTTCCGTCACAGCTCCTTCAGTCCCTTTCCCCTGCTGTCACCCCTCACCTAACTAAAATATTTAACCTCTCTCTCTCTTCTGGTATTTTTCCCTTCTCATTTAAGCATGCCATCATACATCCACTACTTAAAAAACCATCCCTCGACCAAAACTGTGCCGCTAACTATAGACCTGTCTCTAATCTTCCCTTCATCTCTAAACTCCTGGAACGCCTGGTCCACTCCCGTCTTATCCGCTATCTCTCAGAAAACTCTCTTCTCGACCCTCTCCAATCCGGTTTCCGCTCTTTACACTCCACTGAAACTGCCCTCACTAAAGTCTCTAATGATCTGCTAACAGCTAAATCAAATGGTCACTACTCCATGCTAATTCTCTTGGATCTCTCTGCAGCATTCGACACTGTGGATCATCAGCTCCTCCTCACTATGCTCCGTTCCATTGGCCTCAAGGATACCGTTCTCTCCTGGTTCTCCTCCTATCTCTCCGACCGCTCCTTTACTGTATCTTTTGCCAGTTCCTCCTCCTCTCATCTTCCCCTTACTGTTGGGGTCCCCCAAGGATCGGTTCTAGGTCCCCTCCTCTTCTCCTTGTACACTGCCCCTATTGGTCAAACAATCAGTAGATTTGATTTCCAGTACCATCTCTATGCTGATGACACCCAATTATACGCTTCTTCTCCTGACATCACGCCAGCCTTTCTAGAAAACACCGGCGATTGTCTAAACGCTGTGTCTAATATCATGTCCTCACTATATCTGAAACTGAACCTGTCAAAGACTGAACTCCTGGTGTTTCCTCCCTCTACTAATGTACCTATACCCGACATTGCCATTTCTGTGTGTGGTTCCACTATTACTCCCCAGCAACAGGCCCGCTGTCTTGGGGTCATACTTGATTCCGAGCTTTCCTTTGCCCCCCACATTCGATCACTGGCTCGCTCTTGTCATCTGCACCTAAAAAACATTTCTAGAATTCGACCTTTTCTTACCTTTGACTCTGCAAAAACTCTTACTGTTTCTCTTATTCATTCTCGTCTCGACTATTGTAACTCTCTTCTAATCGGTCTCCCTCTTACCAAACTCTCCCCCCTCCAATCTGTCTTGAATGCTGCAGCCAGGATCATATTCCTCACCAATCGTTACACCGATGCCTCTACCTTGTGCCAGTCATTACACTGGCTACCCATCCACTCCAGAATTCAGTATAAACTTATTACCCTCACTCACAAAGCCCTCCATGGCTCAGCACCACCCTACATCTCCTCCCTTGTTTCAGTATACCACCCTACCCGCGCCCTCCGTTCTGCTGATGACCTGAGATTAGCATCCTCAATAGTCTGAACCTCCCACTCCCGTCTCCAAAACTTTACACGTGCCGCGCCAATTCTTTGGAATGCACTTCCCAGGTCAATACGATTAGTCCCCAATCCCCACAATTTTAAGAGTGTCCTGAAAATGCATTTATTCAGACTGGCCTACCATCCCAACACATTAACCTAATCTATCCCTGTGTGGCAGAGCCAAAAGTTTTACCATAACCAGGTTCCCCGCATCATGTTCCCACATGCTTTATGCCTCCATTAGCCCTCTGTGTCTGTACTGTTACACACTTAACATTATGACTGGTCCATACAATCAGGGTAACTGTTACCACCCACCTTTCGTGTCTCCCTCTTTCCTCATAGACTGTAAGCTTGCGAGCAGGGCCCTCTTTCCTCTTGGTATTTGTTATAATCTACTGTATGTGATTATTGTTATGCTGTAATGTCTATTGTCTGTACAAATCCCCTCTGAAATGTGCTGCGGAATATGTCGGCGCTATAAAAATAAAATGTATTATTATTATTATTATTAAGTTTCTGAAACATTTGTGATAGTTGTTTAACCTGGTCAGATAATGTTTGCATGGGGTCCATGATGCAAGCTGTAATTCCCACACTCACACACCTTACTCTCAGGGGCAGGGGAATGAACTGTTATAGGTCGCTTATAATGTCAGGATTCTGACAGCGCCGGCGTACAGCCTCCACTGAGCAGGGACTCACCCGCACTGTAGGGGGCCCGGGGACAGGTACAGCCGGAAAGTACAAATGCACAGGACCTGTGGACGCTGAAGTTTAGCAAGCAGTCACAGGACCTACGGTCCTGTGACTGCAAGGGGGCGGGGCTTAGCATCCTGCTTTCAGGGATGGCAGGACACTATACAGAAAACTCAGAGTCAGGCAAAACGGAGGTCATACACAGTACGGGCAAGCGAGGTACAGGAGGGATATTCAGGAGGGAGGTCAGTCAAAGCCAAGGGTCATACACAGCACAGGCAAAGCAGGTACAGAGTCAGCAAACCAGAGACGTAAACCGTAACAGAGCAGGGTGAGAATACCAGGCAGATGGACAATGATTGGCGTGACGCACGGACAGAGCAGGGTCGGGCACACTCAGGAGTATAAGTGACAGGGGACGGCTCTCCCCTGAAGCTATAAAAACCCTCCCCAGATCAACAGAGAGGCTCTCAGAGTTAACTCCTACACCATCTACCCAGAACTCAAAACACACCATGACACTGTGTTAGGAGTGGCGAAAGGCACTAAAAAAAATAAATAATTAAAGTGCCTTCGCCACTCGGGGTCCACCGTGCGGCAGGTGATATGACTGCTGCTAAAGAGGCAGAGCACTATGGTATTAATGTGCACGGGGTTAACTGCACCCGGAGTGCACTGAAGCAAGCTCTGTTAAAGACACAGAGCCGCAGCCTTAAAGCACACCAAAACGCTGTGTCTGTTCAAGCCACAGAACAACAGCGACACGGTAATAAAGGGTCACAGGAGCAGTCTTAAATGTCAGAACTACTCAGACAAGACCTACCGTGAAAAAGAGGTGCGAGACGTCACAACTGCGAACGCTCGAGAAACTGCAATCGCAGCGCGGTGTGAACGGAGCCTCAGTGGAGACACCGCAATATCGCTGGCGCGATGCAGGGCGCTAGCTGCTGAGACAGGAATAGCTGGAGCGCGATGGCGCTGGCGCTGCTACTGGCGGCTGCCCAATCACTCACACAATCGTATTATCAGAGGGAAGGGGTTTCTTAATAAGTCAGTCACAAGTACAAGCATCCGTCACCATACATACAGCAGCAGTATGAAAATACTAGCGCATGGCATAGCGGCCATGCGCACTTTTTTATAGCGTACGGGACCTGCCAGAAATCTCCAGAGCCCTGAGCTAAGCCAATGGAATCAGGAGCAGGACCTGAGCACCTGACTCCTGAACTCCAATGGGAGCTCACTCCAGGAGCATGCTCAGAATCTGGCTGAAAGGACTTAGCCTCTGGAGACAAATGTGAGGATCTGGATGTCTGCATAAGTATGGCAGGACATAGATTCCTAACACACTGAGGCCTTAAGTGTGGGGAAGCTTAGTAATATAAGTTTTATAACAAGAATATAAGCCTGAATTAGAGATGTGAGAGGGATGTTATTGTTGAGGTACGTCTCGATCTCTAACTAATCTGATTTCCATGATTGGAGAAACCATTTTTGTGTCAGGTTTATTAAATTGGTTAATATCCTGTAAGGTTGTGTAATCTCATGCCACCTCTTCTTTTGTTTTTAATTAGAATATGTTTTGCTATTCTGGTCATCTTATGTTTTCATATAAATTTGGACATTTGTTGCTGTAGCTTTTTAAGCCAGGTGCCCGATATGATCAAGGGGGATTGTGTGGAATATATAGAATATTTTGGGTAGAATCAACATTTTGTATAAAGTTGTCTTTCCTTTTCAAATATTTTTTATTAAGGTTTTATATGAAATATAAGGTAAGAAGAGGTAACAGAAAAAAGGAAAGGAGGGGAAAAATAAAAAATAGAGAACTCCACTCTGATACAGAAATATACATAAAATTCAAACCAGACTCCAAGTTTACAACAAAGTTAAATACAAATATGAATGGCTTTACATAAATAAAGAGTTCCAAACAGCCCATTTAAGGTGATATTTATGCAGATCATTGTTGTTGAATGCAAATCTTTCTTGTAACTGGCTATGTGAGCGCAAGTTATCAAGGATGACTGAGAATGAAGGTGTTTCATTCTTCCTCCACCATAGAGCAATCAAATTTTTTACCACTGTGAATATATGTATCATTACATATTTTATGGAGAAATCAACCTGTTCCATGTCCAAGGACAATATCGCCATCTGGGGAGTAACGACAATTGTATTTGACGTCAATAAGCCTACATGTTCTTTAGTGTTTGTCCACAAAGGTTTCAACTTTGGGCAGCTCCAAAAAATGTGATATAGGTTCCCAGGGAGAGTGCAACCCCTCCAACATAAAGGAGAATTTTCACATTTTATATGTGCTAATCTCGTAGGTGTGTAGTACCATCGAACCAACACTTTGTAATAAATCTCCTGCAGTGTCATAGATGTGATGGCTAGGGATGAACGACTTTGCCTTTTTTAGGGTCGAGTCGGGTTTCATGAAACCCGACTTTCTCAAAAGTCGAGTCGAACAAAATTGGCCGACTATCGTGAAAAGTTGAAGGTCTGACTGAAACACGAAACCCAATGCAAGTCAATGGGGAAGCAAAGTCGTCAGGGAGTGGAGGACAGTAAACACACCTACAGTGCCCATTTCAATGCCAACGACATCAATTCTTATTACTTAAGCTTGTCAACCTTAATTTACTTTATAATAATAGTTACGCACTGAAAACTGGGGGTTATTTGGCTAAAGTTGTCGGAGGGGTAGGGCTGGCTCCAGGTTTTCGTGTGCCCCGGGCGAAAGAGTGTCAGTGGGCCCCTTTAACACATACCACAATTCATGATGCTCCGATACGGCAGAGAAATATTGATATAGTGCAATGACAAATACTTCACTTCTTACATCACATGACAGATATCTATTTTAAATTGTACAATAGCTCAAAAACCGGACAGTATATTCCTTCGTACAGTATTATGGCCACCACATGGTGCGCCATACAGAGTAATGAGGCCCATATATTTCTCCATACAGAATCATTGGTCCCATATAATGTTCGATACAGTATATGATGAGCTCCACATAATGCTACAGTATATGATGGTCCCCATATAATGTGCCATACAGTATAGGACGGTCCCCATAGAGTAGAATGAGTCCCACATATTGCTCCATACAGTATAATGTGTTGCATATAAAGCTCCATACAGTATATGATGGGCCCCATATATTGCTCCATACAGAATGGGCTCCATATAATGCTCCATACAGAATAGGCTTCATATGTACTCCATATAATGCTCCATACCCTATATGATGTCCCATAAATAATGAACCCCATATGATGCTCCAGTATATGATGGGCCCCATGGATGATGCGCCATTATACAATGGGCCTATATAATGCTCCATATATAATGGGCCCCATATGATGCTCCAGTATATGAGGGGCCCCATGGATGATGCTCCAGTGTATGATGGGCCTATACACTGTGTGCAGAATTATAAGGCAAATGAGTATTTTGATCACATCATCCATTTTATACATGTTGTCCTACTGCAAGCCGTATAGGCTTGAAAGCCAGCAGCCAATTATGTAAATAAGGTGATTTGCATCTCTGTAATGAGGAGGGGTGTGGTCTAATGACATCAACACCCTATATAAGGTGTGCTTCATTATTAGGTAACTTACTTTCCTTTGGCAAAATGGGTCAGAAGAGAGATTTGACAGACTCTGAAAAGTCAAAAATTGTGCAATGTCTTGCAGAGGGATGCAGCAGTCTTGAAATTGCCAAACTTTTGAAGCGTGATCACTAAACAATCAAGCGTTTCATGGCAAACAGCCAACAGGGTCGCAAGAAGGGTGTTGATAAAAAAAGGCTCAAAATAACTGCCCATGAATTGAGGAAAATCAAGCGTGAAGCTGCCAAGATGCCATTTGCTGCCAGTTTTGCCATATTTCAGAGCTGCAACGTTACTGGAGTATCAAAAAGCACAAGGTGTGCCATACTCAGGGACATGGCCAAGGTAAGGAAGGCTGGAAAACGACCACCTTTGAACAAGAAACATAAGATAAAACGGCAAAACTGGGCCAAGAAATATTTTAAGACAGATTTTTGTAAGGTTTTATGGACTGATTAAATGAGAGTGACTCTTGATGGGCCAGATGGATGGGCCCGAGGCTGGATCAGTAAAGGCCAGAGAACTCCACTCTGACTCAGACGCCAGCAAGGTGGAGGTGGGGTACTGGTATGGGCTGGTATCATCAAAGATGAACTTGTGGGACCTTTTCGGTTGAGGATGGAGTGAAGCTCAACACCCAGACCTACTGCCAGTTTCTGGAAGACACCTTCTTCAAGCAGTGGTACAGGAAGAAGTCGGTATCGTTCAAGAAAAACATGATTTTCATGCAGGACAATGCTCCATCACATGCACCCAAATACTCCACAGCGTGGCTGGCCAGTAAAGGTCTAAAAGAAGAAAAAATAATGACATGGCCCCCTTGTTCACCTGATCTGAACCCCATAGAGAACCTGTGGTCCTTCATAAAATGTGAGATCTACAGGGAGTGAAAACATTACACCTCTGGGAACAGTGTCAGGGAGGCTGTGGTGGCTGCTGCACGCAATGTTGATGGTAAACAGATCAAGCAACTGACAGAATCCATGGATGGAAGGCTTTTGAGTGTCATCGTAAAGAAAGCTGGCTATGTTGGTCCCTTTTTTTGGTTTTGAATGTCAGAAATGTTTATTTCTAAATTTTGTGTTATATTGGTTTACCTGGTGAAAAAAAACAAGTGAGATGGGTAGATATTTGGTTTTTAATAAGTTGCCTAATAATTCTGCACAGTAATAGTTACCTGCATAAACAGATATCCTCCTAAGATAGCCAAATCTAAAAAAAACCCACTCCAACTTCCAAAAATATGAAGCTTTGAAATTTATGAGTCTTTTCGGTTGATTGAGAACATAGTTGTTGTTCAATAATAAAAAGAATCCTCTCAAATACAACTTGCCTAATAATAATTGTGCAAACAGTGTATAATGTTCCATATATAATGGGCCCCATTTATAATGCTCAAGTGTATGATGGGCCCCATGGATGATGCTCCAGTGTATGATAGGCCCCATTTATAATGCTCCAGTGAATAATGGGCCCCGTATATGATGCTCCAGTGTATGATGGGCCCCATGGATGATGCTCCAGTGTATGATGGGCCCCATTTATAATGTTCCAGTGTATAATGGGCCCATATAATGCTCCATATATAATGAGCCCCATATGATGCTCCAGTGTATAATGGGCCCTATCTATGATGCTCAAGTGTATGATGGGCACTGTATATAATTCTCCAGTGTATAATGCTCCCCATATATTGCTCCAAACATTAGAAAAAATGAAATACCTCTCCTCACTGGGCACTGCTCTACTCTAGACTCCTCAGCATCGCCATCTTCCAGCTCTGTGCACTTGGATTGTTCAGGCAGAGGGCGTACAGACGTGACATCATTGTGTTCTCTGACCTGAATGTCACTGTCGGGAAAGAGGTCACAGCAGTGGAGCAGGGAGATGTAAATATTGCAAGTTGCATCAGCACCTGGTGCACCCGGGCAAGTGGCGGTGCCCTGAGCAGGTGGGGGGCCCACTCGTGGGCGATGGCACTGGCACAGGGCCCCTCACAGAAGGCCGGTGTCTCTGATGGTGGGGGGGCCCACTCGCCGTTACAGACACCGTCGTACTATGAGGGGCCCTGTGCCAGTGCTGTCGCCCACAAGTGGGCCCCCCTGAGCAAGCAAATTGTGTCCCACTTGTTGTTGATTCTTCACCAAAAATTTACATTTGGTATCTTTATGTTTGATGCATGATATGTGAGAAAAGGTTGAAAAGTTCCAGGGGGCCGAATACTTTTGCAAGGCACTGTATATGTTATTCTTGAATCACTCAACTGCGTAGTAACCTCTTTGAATACTTTTCTAGCATATATTTTGTTTTTAGAAAAGTCTAAAAAGACTTTAATGTGATCATATGGTGCTGGAAAGATCTTTCTATCTCTCAGAAATTTTAATATTTTTTCTTTTGTCTCAAAAAAAAAGCAAGCGTAGAATGGTCTGGGGGAATACCTTTCGGGCGCGGAAGTCTGTGAATCCTATCAATGGTCAAATGGATGTCAGATAATGAGGGGATTGCCTTTTTAAAGAGGGCTGTAGAGTAAGCAGAGAGGTCAGTTTGCAATATAGTTTCTGGGATCCCTCCCAATTTAAGGTTATTCCGACAGCTCCTGTCTTCCAGGTCCGTCAATTTAGATTTTAATGAGGAAATTTCGTCCCTCAAGTCCAAATTTTGTTGTGTGAGTGTCTCTGTTGTGCTTTCTAATCTTGCAATTTTGTTTTCAGCAATCTCGAATCGATGCGTAAATTTGTCACTGACCTCTTGTATAAGGTTTCTTTGTGACTCGAAATTCAGTGTTATAGAATCTTTTAACGATTTACAGAAATTGGCAAGAATACCTCCGGATACTTGTTTATCTGAAGTAAACAAGGTTTCATAGTTGATTGTGTCTAATGTTGCGCCCTCAGAAAGCAAGGTTACTGGCCGACCTCTATTTGTAGAGGCTTATTTGGGCTGCCATTAAGGGAGAATTCCTCCGATGTACTGTCTGAATCTAAGACAGAAATACCACTACCCCTGTCTCCCCTCCCCAGGGTTTTTCGTTTGTTAGACTGAGAAAGGTCCATAGTGCCTTCGGGTGTTGTATCAAATTCAGTAGTCCCGGCACAATTATCAGCAACCACATTAGGTTTCTGAGTATTGTGAAACTCGGGGAGTAGGTCCCTTTGTATCATCTTTCCCTGTGCTGATTTGAGATCAAGTAAAGAGATCACTCTGCAATGATGAGTGACAAGCAGTATATCTTAACAATAGAGTCTCCGATCTCTTTAATGACACCAATTATGGTGGCAGTATACAGGTATAATGCAAATACTCCACTTAACAGTGAGTTTTATATGTACGGAATAATGCCCCTTAAGTAACTAAAAATCTCTAAGCTGCTAGTATTCCCACAGTGGGATTAATGGATGTAAATTGCGAAGCCAGTCCTTAAGAAAAATTCAGAGGGGGCAACCACAGCACAGCAGAGTCAGGCGTGAGTTAATTACCTCTCACCCTGAAAATAACTCTGCGTACCCTTGTAGCCAACGCAGAGCTCTCCTGGTTGTGATAATAGGCACCCTTCCCACAATTTGACGATAATTTTAACACTTATCTCCACTGGTATAAAGCAAGTGCTTAAGAGACTAAGAAAAAAGTGATTCATGACTGGCTTAGTGATCGGACCCAAAGAGTGGTCGTAAATGGCTGCAGATCCAGTTGGAAGAATGTCTCAAGTGGGGTGCCACAGGGCTCTGTCCTGGGCCCTGTATTGTTCAACATCTTTATCAATGATTTAGATGAAGGAATTGAGGGTAAACTGATTAAATTTGCTGATGACACAAAGCTAGGAGGGATCGCTAATACTAGAGAAGAGAGAGAGAGGATTCAAAAAGATATAAATAAACTGGAGAAGTGGGCAGCAACTAACAGAATGGTTTTTAACAGGGAAAAATGCAAAGTACTACATTTGGGCAATAAAAATGAAAAAAGCATATACAGAATGGGAGGAATAGGCCTAAGCAACAGCACATGTGAAAAAGACTTGGGTATACTAATAGATCACAGACTGAATATGAGTCAACAGTGTGGTGCAGCAGCAAAAAAGGCAAATGCAATTCTAGGATGTATTAACAGAAGCATACAGTCTAGATCACGTGAAGTCATTATTTCCCTCTACTCCTCTTTGGTCAGACCTCATCTGGAATATTGTGTCCAGTTTTGGGCACCACATTTTAAAAAAGACATCAACAAACTGGAGCAAGTTCAGAAAAGAGCAACCAGAATGGTGACCAGTCTGCAAACCCTGTCTTATGAGGAAAGGTTGCAGGATTTGGGATTGTTTAGTTTGCAAAAGAGAAGACTGAGAGGAGACTTAATAGCTGTCTACAAATATCTAAAGGGCTGTCACATTGTAGAAGGATCATCTTTATTCTCATTTGCACAAGGAAAGACTAGAAGCAATGGGATGAAATTGAATGGGAGGAGACACAGATTAGATATTAGGAAAAACTTTTTGACAGAGTGATCAATGAGTGGAACAGGCTGCCACAAGAAGTGGTGAGTTCTCCTTCAATGGAAGTCTTCAAACAGAGGCTGGACAGACATCTGACTGGGATGTTTTAGCGAATCCTGCTTTGAGCAGGGGGTTGGACCAGATGACCCAGGAGGTCCCTTCCAACTCTACAATTCTATGATTCTAAGATGTCACTCTGTAACAGTAAGCGGCAAACAGTATATCTAAAGAATATAGTACATAGAGTCTCCAAATTCCTTAATGACACCAATTGTGTTGGCAGTTTACAAGTATTAGGATTTAAAGAAAGAGAATGCAAATACTCCACTTAATAGTGAGTTTTATATGTACGGACCAATGGCAGAGTCTCTTAGGTAACTAGAAAGTTCTAAACTGCTAATATTCCCACAGTGGGATTGATGAATGTAGATTGCGAAGCCAGTCCTTACGAAAAATGCTGGAGGGGGCAACCACAGCACAGTCAGGCGTGAATTGATTATCTCTCACCCTGAAGAACAACTCTGCGTATGCTTGTCTCTGTTAGCCAATGCAGAACTCTCCCCACACCTGGTATTGTTCAGTGCTCCTCAGGTCTTAAGGCCCCGTCGCACACAGCGAGATCGCTGATTTTGCGATGCATCAGCGATCTCGCCAGTGATCTCGCTGTGTGTGACACGCATCAGCGACTGGCCCCCCCGCCGGGTATCGCTGACCGTGCAGGAGTGTCCTGGGCTGTTTTTTGATCGTTAGTCTCCCACTGGCCAGCACGCATTGCGTGTGGCAGCGGGAGAGCAACGATCAGCGAGCTCCCAGCGCTGTAAGAAGACGCTGGGAGTTGGTATCCAAGGTATCAGGTAACTAAGCGTGCGCGTCGCTTAGTTACCCGCTGTGTACCTTGGATACCTGCGTGCTGGCGCTGGGAGCTGGTATCCAAGGTAAATATCGGGTAACTAAGTGACGCGTGCTTAGTTACCTGATATTTACCTTGGATACCAGCGTCCTCGCTGGTCCTGATCGCTGGTGAACTCTGCCTAGTGATCATGTAACGAGGCATCAGCGATCCTGACAAGGTCGTGTCGTTGTCAGGATCACTGGTGCATCGTTTAGTGTGACTGTTACTTTACTGTGGTAATTGGCACCCTCCCCACAATGTAACAATAAACTGTAATACTTATCTCCACTTGCACAGAGGTTTCAAGCTATATTGGATCCCACAGCCCAGCAGAGCTATTGATTAAAGTTTTAACAGCTGCTCTTGCTCTTCCTGTGCAATCGCCGCTCACCGCTATTTTACTTTCTTCTCCTGTGGCGCCGCTGGATCTTCTGCTCTTTCAGCCGCTGTCATTGACTCACCGCGTCTTCCCGCTGGAGTAATGGCATCACTGTCTTCTTCAGCAGCGCTCCAGACCCGCCGCCCTTTAGTCAGTTTACCGCGATCTCACAGTCGTCACCACCTCTTCTTCCGTCTTACGGTACCTACTCCTCCTCCGGCCGCAACGTCAGCTGTTGCGTTCCTGCTTTCTTGTTTCAGCCCGCTCACCTCAACTTTGCTATGGCGCCTTCCTCACCGCCATTTCCTGCAGCACCGCTGGTTATATTTACCTCAGTGACACTGTGTGTCCTGGTCCTCCTGCTCACCTGAAGAGCGGTAAGCACTGAACCTTCATTATCGCGGGCACTGCTCCCGGCGTGTTCCGGTTAGTCAACGATGACGTAACCCCACAGTGAAGGGACTCCTGGACTCTTGCCACTTAGGCTAAGTGCACACGTAGCAGAAAATTTCTGCTCAAAAACCTGACTCCCTTCCCAGAAACCGCGTTATTTTCTGTGCGTTTTCCACGCGGTTTTGATGCGTTTTTTTCCCGCGCGTTTTCCAAACGCATAGAACTAGCCAGAAACGTGGAAAATTCAGCGAAATTAATGATCATGCTGCGTTTTTTACCGCGATGTTTTTTTCGCTGTAAAAAACGCATCAATATGCACAAAATGTGCAAAATGCATAGAAATTAATGGGAAGCTTATTTTTAGCGGTTTTTATAGCGGTTTTATTGGCAAAACCGCTAAAAATACCACTAAAAAAACGCTGTGTGTGAACACAGCCTTATGAACAGAATCTTCCCGCCATTACCGCGTCCGCCAATGCCGTTTACCTCAGGCTTGTAAGTGAAGGAAGGATGTCAATTCTTTTGCAAGCAATGTCCAGTGGCTTCAGGAATGTTAAGGAATGGTGTTACTACTAGTAATTATTAATAAAACTTCTGTTTACACATGTTGTAGTCGCTTTTGTGGTCAGTTATGCGGGAGCTCAAAGCTCAGACGTCCACCTTCGCGTTGAGCTGAAGCCACGCTCCCTAAAGTTGTCTTTCCTAACCAGCTATTATCAAAGCTAATTCGTCTTGAATCCTCATACATTCTGTGTAAGTTTTCCTTGATCAATGTGGGATCCGGGTTTGTGATCCATTTGCCCAAGTATGGAATGCTGGATTTTTCTATTTAAAGTTAGATTTATTTCTTAATTTTTTTCTTGCTTCTTATTCAAGAAAAAAAGATTTAGATTTATCTGCATTTATTTTGTATAATGAGGCTTTTGTGAATGTTTGCTTGGCTTCTGAATTCTAGTGCATTTATTACGTCTGTTATGGAAATTAATATGTGTCAGCATATCAATGAATTTTATGCTAGTAGGTATTCCTTTGATGCTATTATTTAATCTTATAGATTCCGCAAAGGGCTACATTATCATGGCAAATAGGGTTGAGAGAGGGCACCCCTGTCTCGTGCCATTGGAGATAGGGAAGTTTGATAAGTAGTTTTAGCTAGTGCATTAGTTGAGGGGACTGAGCATAAGGTCATGATGCTTTTTTAATATTTGGCCAGTAAATTCACATTTTTCTAAAGTTGACCGCATAAATCCCCAGTGTACTCTGCTGAACTGCATCTGCATCCAGAGATAGGAGTTGCTTTATTTCTAATTCTTTTATCTCTATTGGACATTAATTTGGTAACTGTTATTCGAATAATGTTTTATTTGAACTGACTGGATCCATTTGTCAATTTCATCGGCTAATAGAGATTTGATCTCTTTTCTGAGTTGTAGAAATTTGGATGGTATGGGAAACAGACAGCGAGAGGAAGAGGAGATGACGGGGAGCCAGAGAACAAAACACTGACGGAGCGGTCAGAGATAGGAAGAGAACCAGGAGAGAGCAGTGTCCTTAATGCCTAGTGACTGGAGCCTAGAGTGGAAAACGGTGGTCAACAGTGTCGAAAGCTGCAGATAGGTGAAGAATGAGCAGAGAGTGGTCACCGTTACGTTTTGCTGTCAGAAGGTCATTGGTCACTTTGATAAGTGCAGTTTCAGTCGAATGTAGGGGGCGGAAGCCGGACTATGAAGGGTCTAGGAGGGCGTGAGTGGAGAGGTAATGGGTAAGGCGGGAGTAAACTAGGTGTTCCAAAAGTTTAGAGATGAAGGGGAGATTGGAGACTGGTCTGTAGTTGTTTGTGCAGGATGGGTCAAGAGCGGGTTTCTTTAGTAATAGAGTAACAATGGCATGTTTGAAGGAGGATGGGAAAATGCCCGATAAGAAGCAGAGATTAAAGATTGCAGTTAGGTGAGTTGTGACGACTGGAGATGTGAGGGAATGGGGTCGGTAGTGCATGTGGTTGGACAAGAGGAGTCTGGAGACTTCTGTGATGGTATCAAATGTGGAAAGTGAGCAAGGGGAGATGCAGGAAGGGATGGGAGTCACAGCACTTGGTGGTTGGGAGTAGATTTCCTGACGGATATTGTCTATTTTTTCTGTAAAGTGGGAGGCCAGGACGTCAGCACAAATGTCTGTGATAGGGGCTTGGGCTTTTGGCCGGAGGAGGGAGTGAAAAGTGTCAAAAAGTTTTTTGGGGTTGTTGGCTAATGAGGAGATCAGGGTGGTGAAGTAGGTCTGTTTGGCGAGGTGAAGGGCAGTGTTATAGGTTCTTAACATAAATTTGAAGTGGATGAAGTCTTCTGGTGTGCGGATTTTTCTCCATAGGCGTTCCGTACTCCTAGAGCATCGCTGGAGAAGTTGAGTTTGCGATGTGAGCCAGGGCTGTTTTACTCTGTGCTTGGAGGTTCTTTGGGGGAGGGGCGCTACTAGGTCAAGGGTGCTTCTAAGAGTGTCATTGTAGTGATGAACAGCCAGATCAGAACAGGAAAAAGAGGAGATTGGGGACAGTGATGAGTGTAGGGAGTCTGAAAGTGTCTGAGGGTTAATGGCTTGTAGGTTTCTGTGTGGTAGGTAGGAGTGAGCTGGGGTCGGAAAGGATTTGTGAGCGTGAAGAAGAGAATGTTGTGGTCAGAGAGTGGAAGCGGTGAGTTATTTAGCTTAGTATTTTGGAATCAAATTATGGTGTAATTAGATGATGTTGCCTAATTCCAGGCATGAAACCTCTTTTGTGGACAATATAGTCCTCTAACACATAGTGAGAGGATATTTGGACTCTTCTTTAAGCATTAGAGGGAAGAAGTAATCACACCAGTCAATATACTTAAATTTATTTTTTATACAAATAAATCACTACTTTTTTTTACATTTCTACATTATTTTTGATGAAACAACAGATTTGTATTTCTTCCTGTGGGAGGAAAACAGAACAAACAAGACAACATTAAGAACATAGAATCATAGAATCGTAGAGTTGGAAGGGACCTTCTGGGCCATCTGGTCCAACTCCCTGCTCAAAACAGGATTCGCTAAATCATCCCAGTCAGATGTCTGTCCAGCCTCTGTTTGAAGACTTCCATTGAAGAACTCACCACTTCTCGTGGCAGCCTGTTCCACTGATTGATCACTCTGTCAAAAAGTTTTTTCTAATATCTAATCTGTCTCCTCCCATTCAGTTTCATCCCATTGCTTCTAGTCTTTCCTTGTGCAAATGAGAATAAAGATGATCCTTCTACAATGTGACAGATATTTGTAGACAGCTATTAAGTCTCCTCTCAGTCTTCTCTTTTGCAAGCTAAACATTCCATCTTATTGTAATGTACATTTGATCTAGGTCTAGTCTGCCTAGAAGATTCCTGGAAGGTGTCCAGGTGTAGACTGTTCCTGGGTATGCCCTCCATAGCAGGGTAAAGTTCTGGCAGAGCCAGGGCACCCCAACCATTCTGTGGCTTAGGTATTCTGTAAACATCTGCAGACCCATTGCTGGCAAAAAGCCATCGCTTGACCCAAGCGCTATGTCCAGCTATCGCACCATATCTTTACTCCCATTTGCTTCTAACCTCCTTGAGCAGCACGTCCATGCTGAACTTTCCTCTCACTTTGCATCTAACTCGCTCTTCGACAACCTAAAATCTGGCTTCCGTCCCCATCAGTCCACTGAGACTGCCCTGATCGAACTTACTAATGACTTACTTACAGCCAAAGCTAACAGACAATTCTCTATACTCCTCCTTCTAGACCTGTCCTCTGCCTTCGACACAGTTGACCACAGCCTCCTACTACAGATCCTCTCTTCCTTTCGTGTCAAAGACCTTGCCCTATCCTGGATCTCTTCATACTTTACCGACTGCACATTTAGCGTTTCCTACTCCCACACTACCTCCTCATCTCGCCCTCTCTCTGTTGGTGTCCCTCAAGGCTCTGTCCTAGGACCCCTTCTCTTCTTAAGCTATACCCTTGGCCTGGGACAACTCAAAGTCTTATGGCTTCCAGTACCATCTATATGCTGATGACACTCAGATCTACCTCTCTGGCCCAGATGTCACTTCTCTGCTCTCCAGAATCTCAGAGTGTCTATCAGCGATATCCTCCTTCTTCTCCTCTCGTTTCCTCGAAACTTTTTGACAGTTAGAGCGATCAATGAGTGATCCTCCATATATTTCCGAACTAATCTCTCAATATCTTCCCTCACATAATCTCCGGTCCCCCCAAGACCTCCTCTCCTCCATGCTTATTCGCTCCTCACCCAATCATCTCCAAAATTTCTCCCGAATATCCCTGATCCTCTGGAATTCTTTGCCCCAACACGTCCGGTTATCCACCACATTTACAGTAACATAGTTAGCAAGGCCCGAAAAGAGACATTTGTCCATCCAGTTCAGCCTATATTCCGTCAGAATAAATTGCCAGGTTTACGTCCTTCTAAAGAACCTTATAACTGTAAGATACAATATTGTTACGCTCCAGGAAGACATCCAGGCCTCTCTTGAACCCCTCGACTGAGTTCGCCATCACCATCTCCTCAGGCAAGGAATTCCAGATTCTCACTGCCCTAACAGTAAAGAATCCTCTTCTATGTAGAAAAACCTTTTCTCCTCCAGACGCAGAGAATGCCCCTTGTGACCGTCACCTTCCCTGGTATAAACAGATCCTCTGAGAGATATTTGTATTGTCCCCTTATATACTTATACATGCTTATTAGATCGCCCCCCAGTCATCTTTTTTCTAGACTAAATAATCCTAATTTTGCTAATCTCTCTGGGTATTGTAGTTCCCCCTTCCCATTTTTTTATTTTGTTGCCCTCCTTTGTACTCGCTCTAGTTCCATTATAACCTTCCTGTGCACCGGTGCCCAAAACTGTACACAGTATTCCATGTGCGGTCTAACCAGGGATTTGTTCAGAAGGATCCATTTGGATCCTTCAGACAGAACCTGAAAACCCATCTCTTCAAAAAAGCTTACAACCTGTAATGACCACGTGGCCACCTCAACACCATCGGAGCTACTGCAACCCCCAACCTACTGTCTCCTTCCCCATAATCCTGCAGAATGTAAGCCCACAAGGGCAGGGTCTTCTTCCCTCTGTACCAGTCTGTCATTGTTAGTTTACTGTAAGTGATATCTGTAATTTGTATGTGACCCCTTCTCATGTACAGCACCATGGAATCAATGGCGCTATATAAATAAATCATAATAACCTAGTATTGCAGGCCACAGGTAGTACTTGAGGTCTGGCATTGTTGATTCTGCCGCACTAGGGTGTGGCCCGTCTTAATTGTCTGTGGCCAAATTGGATCTTTGGTAGAGATTTTACGTGCACGGAGAAAAGAATACACAAGACAAGGTGTATCGTGTCAGTATGATTCTTCTCTGTCTTTAATCCAAAAATGAACAGCTTTTATACAGAGTTTGTGTTATTACATCATGGGTACGTTTCCAGGTTACTATTTGTCATTCCCATACCGCTACACAATCATTATGTACGTTTCCACGTTAATATTTACTGTTCTCATACTGTTCTCATATCGCTACACAATACTTATGTACATAAGTATTGTTTTCTAGCCCGATCCACCCTAATCCACCCAGTTCATTAAATATTAAATGAAGCTTAGGTGGGTGATATCATACAGAAACAATTAACAGAAAATCAGAAATATCTTAGAGAATCAGAAATATCTTAAAGCAACATGATCAGCAAAGCGTCCATATAGTGGTACAGTTTTGATTCTTGTATATATTCATATGCCATATATTTTCCCCTTAACAGCATAGGCTGGCTACTACAGATCTGGACTTTGCTATGGTCTAGTTCTTTTTGCAGTGTTGCTGCGGAGACCCAGTGTCTTTATCATTCTTCCTGGTTTTAATCATCTTGGTGCCTGGAGTGTTATGGAGCAAGATAGACTTGGGTTTTGGGTGGATGCTTTTTAAGGCACTTTTAAGTCACTTATTTATGGGCTCAACTGTGGAGTCTCAGCACAGCGCAACACTTCTGTAACACTTCAAGCCATGCCCCCCTCTCCACATTTTTGTGCAGGTAAGGTTGGCTTCACAGCTGCAAGACTTCAATTATAACAATAATAATAATTTTATTTCTATAGTGCCGACATATTCCGCAGCACTTTACATTTCAGCCTTTAGAAGTTTCCTTAATTACCTGTTTCTAAAAGTGGGGCAGCTGCATAGGAAACTTGTTATCTTGCAAGACTTTCTCTCTTTTATGGATATGCCTGTAAGCATTTTAATGGTTTGACAAACATGACTTTAAATGAATATCAATTTCAGTTGATATAAATTGTAAGAAATATTTTTGTCCCCATTTTATGTTTTTGGCATGTTGTTGCAAAATAGCTTATGATTTTCTTCATTGTGAACAGGCACTTAAAGGTATATTGTCAAGTTTGATATTAATTGCCTATAAGGGCTAACTGGTTCGAACACGGACCAGTAATGCCTGGACTTGCCACTGCTCTACTAACCCAAACATGACAGCTTCATATATTTCTATGAGGCTGTCATGCTCGGTCAGGAGGCCCATAGCAAGTCCATGCATTGCGGTCATAGATCGGACTGAAATCCACAGACATGTTAATGAGCCTTTACTTCTTGGTCAATGTGTATAATGTTCTGATCACTGGTAGTGTCACTATTGGGATCCCCTGATCCCGAGAAACCCTGGGTAGATGAAGTGGTGGCTGATTATATACACTGCCACTACATTTATTCTTACTGGGAGCACTGCAGTAGGCTGGTCTTTGGCACACCCATAATAACAAATGGAAAAAAGGAGATAGTAATCTAGCGGGACAAATGTAGTAAAATCCAGGAAAAAAAACTTTGTCAAAATATAAATAAAATACAAGGGTGGAATCACCAGCGGCACACTGACCAAGTGTCACAACCATGATTAAGGCTTCTTAGCTGAAAAGGGTTGGTCAGTGTGCCGCAGGTGATTCCACCCTTGTATTTTATTTATTTTTTGACAATAAAGTTTTTTTCCTCGATTTTACTACATTAGTCCCTCTGGATTACCATCTCCAATATTCCCATTGAAGACTTGTCTGGTTCCGGGCTATCCGTGCAGGACTTCTCATCTGAACTCCAACAACGTGGTGAAATGACTTTCTTCTCATTTTTCTCCATATAACAAATGGAGCTGCTCTTCAGAGCCTCAGACCCTGGGATTGGTGGGGTGTCCATCGGTCGGACCCCCAGAAATCAGGATTTTATCTGCTGTGCAGTAGTTAAGGAATAACTTTCAAACTTGATAATACACCTTCATGCAATATATCAGACGACATCATACGGCAATATCCTACAATTTCTACATTAAAATGGCTTACATGTTGTGTGAGTTCGCTGATGTTGAACAAGTCCTGATTTTTGGATAAAACATTTCCCACATTCTGAACACGAAAATGGCTTCTCCCCTGTGTGAATTCGTAAATGTTGAATGAGACCTAATTTCTGCCTAAAATATTTCCCACATTCTGAACATGAAAATGGCTTCTCCCCTGTGTGAATTCTTAAATGTTGTATAAGACCTGATTTCTGGCTAAAACATTTCCCACATTCTGAACATGAAAATGGTTTCTCTCCTGTGTGAACTCTCTGATGTCGAACAAGACGTGATTTTCGGTTAAAACTCTTCCCACATTTTGAGCATGAATATGTCTTCTCTCCTGTGTGATTTTCTTGAGGTTTCTCAATATGATGTTTAAGCTTACAACACTTCCCACATTCCAGGCATGAATATGACTTTTCTGCTGTATGAGTTCTCCGATGTTCAACAAGATGTAAATTTCTAGTAAAACATTTTCCACATTCTGAACATGAAAATGGCTTGTCACCTGTATGACTTCTTAGATGTTGCATGAGACCTGATTTCTGACTAAAACATTTCCCACAATCAGGACATGAAAATGTTGTATTTTTGGTGTGAAATGTTTTTTCTCTTGTGTGAATTCTCTGGTGTTTAACAAGATCTGAATTCTGGGTAAAACATTTCCCACATTGAGAACATGAAAACGGCTTTTCTCCAGTGTGAATTCCTTGATGTCTCTCAAGATGATGTTTCAACTTAAACCATTTCCCACACTCCAAGCATGAAAATGCTTTATCTTCTGTATGAGTTCTCTGATGGCCAAGAAGATGTGATTTCCGAGTAAAAGATTTCCCACATTCTGAACATGAAAATGGCCGGTCATCTATGTGAATTCTCTCATGCATGGAAAGACTATATTTCTTTCTAAAACATTTTCCACATTCTGAACATGAAAATGGCTTTTCCTCTGCATGAATTTTGTAAGGGATAACAAGATCTGATTTCAGACTAAAACCATTCTCATCAGGACAAGAAAATGGTTTCTCACCTGCATGAATTCTTACATGTTCCACAAGAGAATTTTTGCGCATAAAACATTTCCCACATTCCAAACATGAATACGGCTTCTCCCCTGTGTGACTTCTCTGATGTTCAACAAGATTTGATTTATTGGTAAAACATTTCCCACATTCGGAGCATGAATATGGTTTTTCTCCCGTGTGAATTCTCTGATGTCTTTCAAGACAGTCTTTACGTATAAAGCATTTTCCACATTCCAAACACGAAAATGGCTTTTCCCCTGTGTGAATTCTATGATGACCAACAAGATGTGATTTCCTAGTAAAAGATTTTCCACATTCAGAGCATAAAAATGGCTTCTCTCCTATATGAATTTTCTGATGTTCCTCTAGAGCTGATTTTCTAGTAAACGATTTTCTACATTCGGAACATGAAAATGGCCTTTCATCTATGTGAATTCTCTTATGTATTGAAAGATTAGATTTCTTTTTAAAATGTTTCCCACACTCAGAACATGCAAAATTTTTTGCCAGTCTCAGTTCTGAACTTTTTTTGACAATCAATGATGGACTATTGTCTACTTCAAAATGGGGAAATAAGAGCAGATATCCATGGGAGTCTCCTATACATTTTTCACCTGCAATAACAAAGATATATATATATATATATTATAATTTATACATAACAATTCATACAATGAGCAAAACCTGTATCAAAATATAGTTAACAAGGCGAGATTTACACACTGCGGCATCCAGTAATGCTGTTGGTCAACACTTTCAAGTTTTTTACGGAGGTTGTCTTAGAGAAAAACATCGTCAGATTAGATCTAGCATTACAACTGCATTTTCATGGCGAGATCGTGTCCAGCTACGTGCTCTACAGCCCCCATGCAGGGGAAATGTAGCAGCTACGGTATTTTAATAGCTGTCCCAACAGTCACAAAAATGAGCAGTGGTGTCCTAGACATAAAATCTTCATTCTGTTATATGCATCTCTGCCGGTGGATACAACACATGAGGTTATTTATTCTGGTGTGAAGGTTTGTCTTTTTTTGGTAAAATATATCAGTTTTCATTAACCCAAAATTGAGTTACAAAAGCACGGATACATTTTGATTCTGTTTTTGGGAGTAGGATTTTTTTTACTAATAGGTATTTGTGCATCTGTAAAGAGTTTAAAGATTAAAAATAATACATTAATGACACTGCATGGAGAGCACTGCTATTCAATCTGCCATTGCATAAATACTTGAACACGTATCTATGGCCATTCCAAGTAGGGTTACACAAAAAAGACCTGTGGACCCACAAAAACCCATCAACATTCTGCTGCCATGTGGCAAGATGAGATGACAGAGGCAGGATCCTCCTATTAAACTGTTTAAATAATGCATAACAGCTCATATGGCAAAGTGTCAGCCGTAATATACAGCTGCTGACCCCTGTAGATACTACAGGCCCAGCTTCTGAGCCCGAACCAAGCCATATATTCATTCCGCTTTTCAGGTGCAACCACCCACCAGCTGTGCACATGAACTGTTTTTGTATTATGTGGTTAATAAAAATGATAAAGAAGAGGGTGAGATACTCACCCCTGTAGAACACTGCTTGTAACTGTGACCCAAACTTAGGATGTTCTATAAATACCCCCCAAAAAAGAAGGAAAATTGCACTCATGGCCTCTTTAAAACTTGAGGAAAAACGATATGCAAGAAGGCGCGCTGCTGATAAAAGCTTCATGGCTGAGGTAAAATCAAAGGAGTTTAATATTAAACTTAATTATTAAACTCCTTTGATCAGGGCCGGTTTTAGGCAAAGTGGGGCCCTAGGCAAAGTTTAAAATGGGGCCCCAAATGCTAACATATTGCACATCACACGGAAGCATTTCTGTTGCATTTATGCGGTGAGCTGAGAACACTAAATGAGTGTGATTGACAATACTGAAGTCGTTCGCTTGTTTCCCGTCCTCTTTACACCAACTGAGAAACAATGATGGGGAGAGAACAATCACTAATGGATCAATCTGTCCCCATACAGTATCATGTTATCAGCAGCACATCTACAGTTTACACCGGCAATGTGCTGCCAAGGACAATGATTTCTGTTCCAGCATAAACAATCCAATCACTCGATGAATATGCAGCATTTTGCTTGTTTAGTATAATACACCCCATAGTCCTTCATATATTGTAATGTGCACCACAGTCCTCCATATAGTATAATGTGCCCCATAGTCCTCCATATAGTATAATATACTCCCCATAGTCCTCCATATATTATAATGTGCACCACAGTCATCCATATTGTAAAATGCACACCCCATAGTCCTCTATATAATATAATATGCCCCATAGTCCTCCATATAGTATAATACACTCCTCAGTCCTCCATATAATATTATACACTTCCCATAGTCCTCTATATAGTATAATACACTCCTCATAGTCCTCCATATATTAAAATACACTGCTCAGTCCTCCACATAGCAGAATACACTCCTCATAGTGCTAAATATAGTATAATGCACCGCTATATTCATCCATGTAGTACAATTCACTTCCCATAGTATAATGCACACCATAGTTCTTTATATAGTATAATGTATTCCCCATAGTCCTCTATACAGTATAATGCAGCCCACATATAGTATAATGCAGCCACCCCATAGAGCATAACGCAGCCAACCCACAGCGTACAATGCAAGTTCCCCACAGAGTATAATTTAACCCCCCCATAGAATATAATGCAGCCCCCCCTCATATGTAGCCTCCTCAGAGTATGATGCAATCACCCCTCATAGTATATAAATATAATATAGCCCCCCCATAGAATATAATGTAGCCCCAAATAGAATAGAATATAGCCCACCTCCCCATAGAATATAATGTAGCCCGCCCCATCAGAGCATGATGCAATCCTCCCTCAAAATCTAATACAGCCCCCCATGGAATATAATGTAGCCCCCATAGAATATAATACAGCCCACCTCCCCATAGTATATAATGTAGCCCCCATAGAATATAATGCAACCCCCCATAGCATATAACACAGCCTCCCCCATAGAATATAATGCAGCCCCCATAGTATATAACACAGCCTCTCCGTAGAATATAATATACCCCCATAGTATATAACACAGCCTCCTCCATAGAATATCATCTGCAGAGACTTTGAAGACTTAGGCAAGAAAGTGAAAGAACTGGGAGCGCAGTTGGTCTTCTCTTCCATCCTCCCAGTGGATGGCCATGGAACAAGGAGGTGGAATAAGATTCTGCAGGTGAACAACTGGCTACGTCGATGGTGCCGTCAGCAAGGATTTGGATTTCTGGATCACGGAGTGAACTACTTATACGATGGACTACTTGCTAGAGATGGGGTGCACCTTACGAAGACTGGAAAGCATGTATTTGGAAGTCACCTTGCTACACTTGTAAGGAGAGCTTTAAACTAGAACAACATGGGAAGGGAAGCAAAAGACCAGAAAAAGCCATACACCTGACAAATGCTATTGAGAACTCTGCTATTAGAAGTGGAAAGGAAGAACAAAGACGAAAGAATCTAATTAATAAAAATATTGGAGAAAGAGAAACCAATCACAAACTAAAATGTCTCTATACTAATGCACAAAGCATGGGCAACAAACAAGGAGAATTGGAACTACTAACACAGGAACAGAAATATGATGTAATTGGAATCACTGAAACTTGGTGGGACAATACACATGATTGGAATACAAGACTAGAAGGATACAACTTATTTGCAAGAAACAGACTTGATAAACGAGGAGGGGGTGTCGCATTGTATGTTCGAAATGCGTATATCTGCACAGAGATTGAAGCTTCAGAGACTGGGAGTTCTGTGGAAACTGTTTGGGTAAGAATACAAGGACAGAACAATGGAAAGGACACCATTGTAGGCATTTACTACAGGCCGCCTGTGCAAGCCGAATATATAGATGAACTCTTTATGCATCAGATGGCCAAGTTCTCCAAAAAATATGACATAGTTGTCATGGGAGATTTCAACTATCCAGACATTTGTTGGGAATCTCTCTCAGGCAAAACTAACAGGTCAAGGAAATTCTTATCCTCTCTTGCTGACAACTTTATCTTCCAAAAGGTAAGGGAGAAAACAAGGGGAACTGCTACCTTGGATCTAATCCTTATAAACAGGGAGGAAATGGTTGAGGAGGTAAAAGTGGCTGGGACCCTAGGAGGTAGCGACCATGCTATTTTAGAATTTTGGATTACTAGAGGTGGAAGACCTGTGAAGACTCAGACGTCAAGGTTAGATTTCAGAAAGGCAGATTTTAAGGGATTCAGAAAGAGAATTGGAGGGATCCAATGGCTGGATATCCTTAAAGACAAAAATGTCCAGGAAGGATGGGAAATCTTGAAAAATGAAATTCTCAAAGCACAGTTGTTAACAATTCCGAAAAGAGGGAAGAATAGGAAGCATTTAAGGAAACCAGGATGGATGAACACAGAACTTAAGCACATGCTAAAAAGGAAGAAAAAAATGTTTATAAAATGGAAAGAGGGAGGCATATCTAAAGAAGAATATAATGCTGTCTGCAGAACCTGCAGGGCACAAATCAGATTAGCTAAAGCTGAAAATGAACTGAGGCTTGCAAGAGATGTCAAAAGCAATAATAAAGGATTTTGGGGATATGTCAAAAGTAAAAGAAAAGTCAAAGATGCTATAGGATTTTTACAGGATGAAAATGATGAAATGGTAAGACAGGATGTTGAGAAGGCTGAACTTTTAAATTCCTATTTTGCATCTGTTTTCTCTCAGAAAGGAAATGCAACATCAACTGTTATTCACTGTCCTATTAAGGGAATAGAAGAATCCAGGATATCTATAAACAGAAAGATAGTGAGGAAATACTTAGCTAACCTAAATGAATTCAAGTCTCCAGGTCCAGATGAATTACACCCCAGAGTACTGAAGGAGATAGCAGAAGAAATTTTTGAACCCCTCTCCATAATCTTTGAAAATTCTTGGAGAACAGGAGAAGTGCCAGAAGACTGGAGAAGAGCAAATGTTGTTCCTATCTTCAAAAAGGGGAAGAAGGTGGACCCAGGCAACTATAGGCCGGTGAGTCTGACTTCTATACCAGGAAAGATCTTTGAACAAATTATTAAACAACATGTATGTCAATACCTGGATAAGAATGAAGTGATTAAACAGAGTCAGCATGGGTTTCTAACTAATAAGTCATGTCAGACTAACTTAATTTCCTTCTATGACGGTATCACTGATTGGGTGGATCAAGGAAATGCTGTAGATATAGTATATCTTGACTTAAGCAAAGCATTTGACAAAGTCTCTCATACAATCCTTATTGAAAAAATGACTAAGTATGGAATGGACAAGGCAACTGTTAGGTGGATTCATAACTGGCTTAGTGATCGGACCCAAAGAGTGGTCGTAAATGGCTGTACATCCAGTTGGAAGAATGTCTCAAGTGGGGTACCACAGGGCTCTGTCCTGGGCCCTGTATTGTTCAACATCTTTATCAACGATTTAGATGAAGGAATTGAGGGTAAACTGATTAAATTTGCTGATGACACAAAGCTAGGAGGGATAGCTAATACTAGAGAAGAGAGAGAGAGGATTCAAAAAGATTTAAATAAACTGGAGAAGTGGGCAGCAACTAACAGAATGGTTTTTAACAGGGAGAAATGCAAAGTACTACATCTGGGCAATAAAAATGAAAAAAGCATATATAGAATGGGAGGAATAGGGCTAAGTGACAGCACATGTGAAAAAGACTTGGGTATACTAATAGATCACAGACTGAATATGAGTCAACAGTGTGATGCAGCAGCAAAAAAGGCAAATGCAATTCTAGGATGTATTAACAGAAGCATACAGTCTAGATCACGTGAAGTCATTATTTCCCTCTACTCCTCTTTGGTCAGACCTCATCTGGAATATTGTGTCCAGTTTTGGGCACCACATTTTAAAAAAGACATCAACAAACTGGAGCAAGTTCAGAAAAGAGCGACCAGAATGGTGACCGGTCTGCAAACCCTGTCTTATGAGGAAAGGTTGCAGGATTTGGGAATGTTTAGTTTGCAAAAGAGAAGACTGAGAGGAGACTTAATAGCTGTCTACAAATATCTAAAGGGCTGTCACATTGTAGAAGGATCAACTTTATTCTCATTTGCACAAGGAAAGACTAGAAGCAATGGGATGAAACTGAATGGGAAGAGACACAGATTAGATATTAGAAAAAACTTTTTGACAGTTAGAGTGATCAATGAGTGGAACAGGCTGCCACGAGAAGTGGTGAGTTCTCCTTCAATGGAAGTCTTCAAACAGAGGCTGGACAGACATCTGACTGGGATGATTTAGCGAATCCTGCTTTGAGCAGGGGGTTGGACCAGATGGCCCAGGAGGTCCCTTCCAACTCTACGATTCTATGATTCTATGATTCTATGAATATAATGTACACCCCAACAGTATATAACACAGTCAGATAGTATATAACACAGCCTCCCCCATAGAATATAATATACCCCCATAGTATATAACACAGCCTCCCCTATAGAATATAATATACCCCCAATAGTATATAACACAGCCACATAGCATATAACACAGCCTCCCCCATGCAATATAATATACCCCCATAGTATATAACACAGCCTCCCCCATAGAATATAATATACCCAACAGCATATAACACAGCCACATAGTATATAATACAGCCTCCCCATAGAATATAATATATCCCCATAGTATATAACACAGCCTCCCCCATAGAATATACCCAACAGCATATAATACAGCCACATAGTATATAATACAGCCTCCCCCATAGAATATAATATACCCCGATAGTATATAACACAGCGTCCCTATAGAATATAATATACCCCCAATAGTATATAACACAGCCCGCATAGTATATAGCACAGCCCACATAGTATATAACACAGCCCTCACAGTATATAGCACAGCCCGTATAGTATATGGCACAGCCCGCATAGTATATAACACAGCCCGCATAGTATATAGCACAGCCCGCATAGTATATAACACAGCCCTCACAGTATATAGCACAGCCCGTATAGTATATGGCACAGCCCGCATAGTATATAACACAGCCCGCATAGTATATAGCACAGCCCTCATAGTATATAGCACAGCCCGCATAGTATATAGCACAGCCCGCATAGTATATAGCACAGCCCAAATAGTATATAGCACAGCCCAAATAGTATACAGCACAGCCCGCATAGTATATAGCACAGCCCGCATAGTATATAACACAGCCCTCATAGTTTATAGCACAGTCCACATCTACTCTCCTCCCCTGAGAATGACCCCAGTCCAGTACTCACTGTTATAGAAAAAAAAACAAAAAAAAACACACTCCTCACCTCTCCTCATGCCCGCGCTGCTCCTGGCTCCTCTCTCAGCAGCTGCACTGCTGGCACACAGTCATCGCGCACCCGCCGTGTCAGAGGCAGAGCGGGGAATGAAGGGAGAGGGATCGTCAGCTGACACTCTCTCCTCCATCATTGATTTGAACTGTACTGGCAGACGTCGGTATAGTTCAATGCGATAGGGGGAGACGGCACTGGTGGCAGGCGGGCCCCCCTGCCTCACAGGGGCCCCATAGCAGTTGTATGATGGGTCTCTAGCTGGGGCCCCTGGGGGAGCGGGGGCCCTAGGCAGCTGCCTGGTGTGCCTGCCCCTAACACCGGCCCTGCCTTTGATTTTACCTCGGCCATAAAGCTTTTATCAGCAGCGCACCTGAATGTAATGTAGTATTTCTGACCGGTGTCCTGCAGCAGCTGCTACCTATACCTTTCTCATGTTGCTAGTCTGCAGCCTTATCAGGTGAGTGGTCTTACATTTCTATTTTCTCCTTACCATCAGATAAGACCCTATTGTGCTTTTTGTCTCCTAGCTTTCTCTCCATCTTTAAAACTTCAACACTTTAATAGAAAGGTTAAAACATCGGGTTGCAGCGCTGAACGGAACGCATGAAGAACAACAGCCGTTTCACGCCAAACAGTGCTCTAGTTACTGGGACCTGTTGAAGTGCTGTTTGGTGTGAAACGGCAGTTGTTCTTCAAGCGGTCCAACCCGATGTTTTAACCTTTCTATTAACCCCTTCCTGACATGAGACGTACTATCCCGTCCATGGGACCCGGGCCCCTATGCCCATGGACGGGATAGTATGTCTAGCGCGATCAGCGGCGCCCACGTGGTGAGCGCCGCTGATCGCGGCCGGGTGTCAGCTGATTATCACAGCTGACACCCGGCACAATGTGTCAGGGGCGGTCACGGACCGCCCCCGACACATTAACCCCTTGCACACCGCGATCAAACATGATCGCGGTGTACCGGGGGTTAAAGGGAAGCATCGGCAGGGAGGGGGCTCCCTCCGTGCTTCCCTGAGCCCCCCCACGGCAGCGCAATGTGCAGCGCTGCTGCGGGGGACTCCTTTCCTCCAGGCCCCCGGATCCAAGATGGCGACGGGGGCCTGAGGAAGCTGGCTTCCTCAGTGCCTGCAAAGCGCAGGCATGAGGAAACCTTCTGCAGTGCCTGTGTCAGATCGCTGATCTGTCACAGTGATCTGTGATGTGACAGATCAGCGATCTGTCACAGGACAGTGATGTCCCACCTGGGACTATTTAATAAAGTAAAAAAAAAGTGTTAAAATAATTAAAAAAAAATCGCCAAATAAATTAGAAAAAAAAAAAAATATTCCCCCAATAAATCCATTTTTTGGAAATAATAAAAAAAAACCAATAAAAGTACACATATTAGGTATCGCCGCGACCGTAATGACCCGCCCTATAAAACTGTCCCATTAGTTAACCCCTTTATCGAACCCCTTAAAAAATAAAAATAAAAAACGAAGCAAAAAATAATGATTTATTATCATACCGTCAAACAAAAAGTGTAATAACGCGCGATCAAAAAGACGCATATAAATATCCATGGTACCGCTGAAAACGTCATCTTGTCCCGCAAAAAACGAGCCACCACACAGCATCATCAGCGAAAAAATAAAAAAGTTATAGCTCACAGAATAAAGCGATGCTCAAATTATTTTTTATATAAAATAGTTTTCATTGCATAAAACCGACAAAAACATAAAAAATGACATAAATGAGGTATCGCTGTAACCGTACTGACCCGAAGAATAAAACCGCTTTATCAATTTTACTGCACGCTGAACGGTGTAAACGCACCCCCCCAAAAGAAATTCATGAAACGTTGGTTTTTGTTCATTCTGTGTCCCAAAAATAGGAATAAAAAGCGATCAAAAAATGTCACGTGCCCGAAAATGGTACCAATAAAAACGTCAACTCGTCCCGCAAAAAATAAGACCTCACATGACTCGGTGGGTCAAAATACGGAAAAATTATAGCTCTCAATATGTGGTGATGCAAAAACTATTTTTACAATAAAAAGCGTCTTTTAGCGTGCGACAGCTGCCAAATATAAAAACCGCCATAAATAGTAAATCAAACCCCCCGTCATCACCCCCTTAGTTAGGGAAAAATAATAAAATTAAAAAAAAAAGTATTTATCTCCATTTTCCCGTTAGGGCTAGGGTTAGAGCTAGGGTTAGGGCTCAGATTAGGGTTAGGGGTGTGTTGGGGTTAGGGTTGGAGTTATAATTGGGGGGTTTCCACTGTTTGGGCACATCAGGGGCTCTCCAAATGCAACATGGCATCTGATCTCAATTCCAGCCAATTCTGAGTTGAAAAAGTCAAATGTTGCTCCTTCCCTTCCAAGCTCTGCCATGCGCCCAAACAGTGTTTTACCCCACATGTAGGGTATCAACCTACTCAGGACAAATTGGAAAACAGTTTTTGGGGTCCAATTTCTCCTGTTACCCTTAGGAAAATAAAAAATTGGGGGCAAAAATATCATTTTTGTGGAAAAAAATGATTTTTTTATTTTCACGTCTGAGTGTTATAAACTTCTGTGAAGCACTTGGGGGTTCAAAGTGCTCACCACACATCTAGATAAGTTCCGTGGGGGGTCTAGTGTCCAAAATGGGGTCACTTGTGGGGAGTTTCAATAGTTTAGGTACATCAGGGGCTCTCCAAACGCACATGACACCCGCAGACCATTCCATCAAAGTCTGCATTCCAAAACGTCACTGCTTCCCTTCCGAGCCCCGACGTGTGTCCATACAGTAGTTTTCTCCCACATATGGGGTGTCAGCGTACTCAGGCCAAATTGGACAACAACTTTTGGGGGTCCAATTTCTCCTGTTACCCTTGGGAAAATGAAAAAATTGGGGACTAATTGATCATGTTTCTGGAAAAAATACGATTTTTTTATTTTCATGCCCTGGCATTATAAACTTCTGTGAAGCTCTTGGGGGTTCAAAGTGCTCACCTCACATCTAGATAAGTTCCTTAGTGGGTCTAGTTTTCAAAATGGGGTCTTTTGTGGGGGGTTTCCACTGTTTAGGTACATTAGGGGCTCTCCAAAGGCAACATGACACCCGCAGACCATTCCATCAAAGTCAGCATTCCAAAACGTCACTACTTCCCTTCCGAGCCCCGACGTGTGCCCATACAGTAGTTTTCTCCCACATATGGGGTATCAGCATACTCAGGACAAATTGGACAACAACTTTTGGGGTCCAATTTCTCCTGGTACCCTTGGGAAAATAAAAAAATGGTGACTAAAAGATCATGTTTGTGGAAAAATTACGAATTTTTTATTTTCACGCCCGGGCATTATAAACTTCTGTGAAGCACTGGGGGGATCAAAGTGCTCACCACACATCTAGATAAGTTCCGTAGGGGGTCTAGTTTCCAAAATGGTGTCATTTGTGGGGGGTTTCCACTGTTTTGGTACATCAGGAGTTTTCCAAACGCGACATGGTGTCCGATCTCAATTCCAGCCAAAAACGTCAAATGGCGCTGCTTCCCTTCCGAGCTCTGCCATGCGCCCAAATAGTGGTTTACCCCCACATGTGGGGTATCAGCGTACTCAGGACAAATTGCACAATAACTTTTACGGTCCTGTTACCCTTGGAAAAATAAGAATTGAGGGTGAAAAGATCATTTTTGTGGAAAAAATATGATTTTTTAATTGTATGGCTTTATGTTATAAACTTCTGTGAAGCCCATGGGGGTTCAAAGTTCTCACCACACATCTAGATAAGTTCCTTAGGGGGTCTAGTTTCCAAAATGGTGTCATTTGTGGGGGGTTTCCACTGTTTTGGTACATCAGGGGTTTTCCAAAC
The DNA here is from genome assembly GCF_039654945.1 of Dendrobates tinctorius. Lineage (NCBI taxonomy): Eukaryota > Metazoa > Chordata > Amphibia > Anura > Dendrobatidae > Dendrobates > Dendrobates tinctorius. Next base: position 261,975 of record NW_027362089.1, read on the forward strand.
GCGACATGGTGTCCGATCTCAATTCCAGCCAAAAACGTCAAATGGCGCTGCTTCCCTTCCGAGCTCTGCCATGCGCCCAAATAGTGGTTTACCCCCACATGTGGGGTATCAGCGTACTCAGGACAAATTGCACAATAACTTTTAGGGTCCTGTTACCCTTGGGAAAATAAAAATTGGGGTGAAAAGATCATTTTTGTGGAAAAAATATGATTTTTTTAATTGTACCGCTGTACGTTATAAACTTCTGTAAAGCCCTTGTGGGTTCAAAGTTCTCACCACATATCTAGATAAGTTCCTTGGGGGGGTCTAGTTTCCAAAATGGGGTCACTTGTAGGGGGTTTCCACTGTTTAGGTACATCAGAGACTCTCCAAACGTGACATGGCGTCCGATCTGAATTCCAGCCAATTTTGCATTGAAAAAGTCAAACGGCGCTCCTTCCATTCTGAGCTCTGCCATGCACCGAAACAGTGGTTCCCCCCCACATATCAGGTATCTGCGTACTCAGGAAAATTGCACAATAACTTTTGCAGTCGAATTTCTCCTGTTACCCTTGGTAAAATACAAAAAATTGAACCTGAAGTATTTTTTTTATGAAAAAAAGTTAGATGTTCATTTTTTTTTAAATATTCAAAAAAATTCCTGTGACGCACCTAAAGGGTTAATAAACTTCTTGAATGTGGTTTTGAGCACTTTAAGGGGTGCAGTTTTTAGAATGGTGTCACTTTTGGGTATTTTCTATCATATAGACCCCTCAAAGTGGCTTCAAATGTGATGTGGTCCTAAAAATAAAATGGTGTTGTAAAAATGAGAAATCGCTGGTCAACTTTTAACCCTTATAACTTCCTAACAAAAAAAAATTTTGGTTCCAAAATTGTGCTGATGTAAAGTAAACATGTGGGAAATGTTAGTTATCAAGTTTTTTGTGTGCTGTATCTCTGTGATTTTAGGGCATAAAAATTCAAAGTTGGAAAATTGCGAAATTTTCAAAATTTTCGCCAAATTTCCGTTTTTCTCACAAATAAACGCAAGTTATTTGAATGAAATTTTACCACTAACATGAAGTACAATATGTCACGAGAAAACAAGGTCAGAATCACCGGGATCCATGGAAGCGTTCCAGAGTTATGACCTCATAAAGGTACAGTGGTCAGAATTGTAAAAATTGGCCCGGTCATGAACGTGCAAACCACCCTTGGGGGTGAAGGGGTTAAAGTGTTGGTTTTAAAGAGGCGGTGAGTGCAATTTTCCTTCTTCCTTTTTGGATGTTTTGCAACTGTTTTTTCTGAACACACGCATAGTCTCATGGAGGTCTAATCATCTCAATTCATGCTAGTGAGGAGTGAACAACAGATGTTGAAGGAACACACCTGCCCCATGTGTTCTATAAATACCATCATCTGTTTTATATTACAAAGCCATTTGTTAACTCAATTACATATAATTTCCCATAATTCCAAAAATTGTGAATCAAATGCCTTTAAAAATTTCCAAATATGGATTCTTTGGTCCTACCAAAGTCCAGTCTAGCTTGCCACATGACATTGACTTGCCCGGTCCAATCTAGGTATCCACATGGCACCCATGTCCCTAGCCCAGTCCAATATAGCTAGTCACATGACATGCATAGTTTTAGCCCAGTCCAGTGTAGCTACATGGACCTCATTTGACAAGGCCAGTCAAGTCTACCTTCCCAATGGAGTACTCTTCTCACTATCCCAGTCCCGTTCAGCTAGACACATGGCATCTGTTACACCCGGTCCCCGTTCTGGCGCGGCGCCCAGGTCTGCCACTGTTACACCTGGTCCCTGTCCTGGGCACTCACCTCGTGCCTCGCACGCTGTCCTTAGGCAGCAAACGGCTCCCTCTGTGTCTCATGCTGCTGCTCAGCATTCATGTCTCTCCCCTGCCCCCACCTCCTGGCGTCCTGTCAGCATATCTGTAACTAAAGCTATTATGGCACACCCGCGTGCTCTTCTGCCTTCTTAAAGGGACAGTGTGCATTTTTCAAAAAGAGCAATTATCCAATGGCAGCGCACTGGCTGCTATTTCTGGCCTCTCCTCCATAGGGAGAGCTCCGGAGCAATGAGTATCATTGCTACATCCAGTTCTCTTGCTAACCTGTCTGCACTACGTCTGCAGTCTCTGTGCATTCTCTAATGCTATCTGTCTCCACAGAGTATCCTGATCATCCTGGTTATATCTGCAACCATCTGGGTGAAAGCCATCCCATTCTGCCAACAGCTATCCAAGTCCGAGGACTGTGTCAAGGTCACTGGAACCAGCTACTTACCAACTACCCGGATCCAGGACCCATCTCATTATGGACTCTGCTGTTACTTCTGTTATCCCTTTTGGTCCTGCTGGGACAGCTGCCACGTGTCTGGGGTCTAACTGGAGGTAGCACCTGTGTCCTCCGGGTATTCCATTCTGGTCCTGTTTGAGGGGCTTTACTACGGGTACCCGGGGCTCACTAGTCACGCCCCCTTCGGAGCCTCCCGGACCGTGGTCCCGAGGTTCCACTTTAAAAATAAAAAACGAATGTGAACTTCACCATCTCTGCCTCTGCTTCCATTCGTTACAGCATCCACATCATTAGTCCTTTTGAGCTAGCCTCATGACACTCAAATCCCTAGATCAGTTCAGTATAGCTTGCCAAACAGTATCCATGCCCTTAGACTGATGCCATCTAGCTAGCAACATGAATCCCAAAGCACTATTCAAGTCCAGTTTTGCTAGTCAGAAGGCACCATATAAATTCACTGTGGGCTGCCAGTACTGCCCTCATCTTTCTTTGTCCATTTATATTTGTTAATGTCATGCTGACAGTTAAGGCCAGAATGAGGTGCAGTCAGGGTTTAGAGCACACTGAGTAGACCCGGTGTACACCATCCTGGTTCTTAAACTAGTGCTGTACTTCATGTAGTTAAGCAAGAAGTAGTTTCAGACCACCTTCTTTTGGACCTGGAATTCCTTTTTGGGAGTTGCCTTCCAGGAGTTATATGCTTAGGTTCAGAAATATTTGGACAGTGACACAAATTTTGGCATTTTAGCCGTTTACCAAAACATATTCCAAGATTCAGTTATATAATCAATCTGGGCTTAAGGTGGCGACTGTTATGAACTCATTTTATGCTCCACCAGTTGAGAGTTCTCCTTCCGTTCTCCCTCTCGTGGTGACAGGAGGTAGTGAGGTTGGTTTAAGCGGTAGTAATCTGCCACCTGATGAGGAGGATAACGATTGGATCTCTGGAGTATCAATCAGACTGGATATAAGACAGCCGACGTCCTATCCTGGTGCTGGTGATTCAGTCTGCTTCTCAAGTCTTGGACTTCAGCTCTCTTCCAGTCTTCTCAAGTTAAGTTTGTTTTTTGCTAATGTTCACACTTGCGCTTGTTGGTCAATTCAGTTTCTTGTGTGATCAGCCTGCCCCTGCTGGGGCTATGCTGAATTTCCACTCCTATTTATCTGTATTTGCCAATCTGCCTTTTTTGTCCCTTATTAGATTGGCCTCTTTTGGCTCTGTCTCAGAATATTTCAAAGTGCTGATATAGTGGGAGAAGTCTAGTGAATTCAGGGTTAATTTTGCTATCAGAAGTGTTGGACATTATTTTGGTAGGTTTTTTTTTGGCAGATTGCAGACAGTATCTTTCCTTTCCTGTCCTTTCTAGTTAGTCGGGCCCCATCGTTTGCTCAGCCTATTTTCCTGCCTTTGTTTGTATTTTCATCTTGTTTCACCGTCAATACATGTGGGGGGCTGCCTTTCCTTTGGGGTCTGCTCTGGGGTAGTTAGTTTTCCTCTTTTCCTGCTTTAGGCTTATGTAGCTCTCTGGTTGTGATGAGGCGTCTAGGACCATCGTAGGAATGCTCCACGACTGCTGCTAGTTGTGTGGTTAAGATCAGGGATCTGCAATCTGCATAGTTACCAACTTCTCTGGGTTTCTGAGACTTAGCTTGTTGTTTTTTCTTCCTCCTCGGTGACCCATTCATAACAGAATCACCAGCCATACTGCAGATTCTAGGGTACTCAAAAGCAGGAAAGAATTGTTAAAGAAAAAAAAAAAGTGTCAGAATTTTTTTTTTATATTTTTTCCTCTTTTTCTCTGGAGCCGTAGGAGGATTTTTTTTTTTTCCTCTCCTAATGGAGATTAAGCAACTGTCTGATCGTGGGGAGCAACTTGCTGCTGAAGTGCAGGGAATTTCCACCTACCTTATTCAGTCACATGCTGCTGAACCTAAGATCCCTACTCCTGATGTGCTTTCTGGAGATCGGTCTAAATTTCTGAATTTTAATAATAATTGTAAATTATTTCTTGCCTTGAAGCCTAACTCATCGGGGAGCTCTGTGCAGCAGGTTAAAATTGTCATCTCCTTACTGCGCTTCTCTGACACCTGAAAATCCTATTCTGACTAATGTGGATGCATTTTTTCAGGCCTTGGGGTTGTTGTATGATGAACCAAATGCCGTTGATCAAGCTGAGAGAACCCTGTTGGCATTAGACCAGGGTCAGGATCCTGCAGAGTTGTACTGTCAAAAATTCCGAAAGTGGGCGGTCCTTACTACATGGAATGATAGTGCATTGGCAGCTCTCTTTCGGAAAGGTTTGTCAGAGACCGTAAAAGATGTTATGGTGGTATTTCCTGTTCTCTCTGGTCTGGATGGCTCTATGTCATTAGCCATTCAAGTTGATCGGCGTTTACATGAACGTAAATCTACACGGGAGGCGCTGCCACCTTTTGAACAAATGTCTGAACCTATGCAATGTGATGGGGTTTTGTCTAGGGCGCAACGTCGGGAGTTTAGAAGGCGTAATAAGCTGTGTTTTTTCTGTGGAGACGCCTCTCATACTATTTGTCTGCCCTAAACGAGAGAAATGTTTTGCACACATATTTGCTGTGGGCAGTATACAACGTAAGTTTCTTTGGCAATTACTCTGATATGCTCCTTGTCCACATTTTCCACTAAGGCTTTTGTGGATTCAGGAGCAGCTCTGAATCTGATGGATTTGGACTTTGCTAAACGTTGTGGTTTGTCCAAGATGCCTCTGCAGACGCCTATTCCTTTGAGGGGTATTGATGCCACTCCTTTGGCAGAGAATAAACCTGTTTTGGACCCAGGTGATAATGCGAGTTGGCCCAGACCACCAGGAAAATTGTAAATTTTTGGTGCTGCATAATTTGCATGATACTATTGTTCTGGGGTTCCCCTGGTTGCAAACTCATAACCCAGTTTTGGATTGGAAATCTGTTTCTGTGGTGAGTTGGGGATGTCAGTGTGTTCTTAGGGATGCTCCTGTTTTCTCCACCTCTCCTCAGTCTCATGATATTCCTGATTATCTGGCTGAATTCTCTGATGTATTTAGTGAGAGTAAGTCTGCATTTTTGCCTCCTCATAGGAGTTATGGCTGTGCAATTGAGTTGATGCCTGGGTGTAAATTTCCCAAGGGTCGGCTTTTCAACTTATCAGTACCCGAACATGATGCTATGCGATCCTATATTAATGAGTCGTTGGAGAAGGGTCATATTAGACCATCCTCGTCACCTTTAGGCGCTGGGTTTTTTTTGTGGCCAAGAAAGATGGTTCATTAAGACCGGTGTATTGATTATCGTTCCCTTAACAAGATGACGGTTAAATATCAGTACCCGTTACCTCTGATGTCTGATTTATTCTCCAGAGCTAAGAGTGCCTGCTGGTTTACTAAGCTTGACCTCAGGGGGACGTATAATCTTATTCGCATCAAGCACGGGGATGAATGGAAGACGGTGTTTAATACTCCGGAGGGACATTTTGAGTACCTGGTGATGCCTTTTGGGTTCTCTAATGCCCCTTCTGTCTTCCAGTCCTTTATGAATGATATTTTCCGAGACTTTGTGGATGAGTTTTTGATCATCTATCTGGATGATATTTTGATCTTTTCTAGTGATTGGGATTCCCATGTGGAACATGTCCGGACTGTGTTCCGGTTTTTGAGGGAGAATTCCCTGTTTGTTAAGGGATCGAAGTGCCTCTTTGGTGTACAGAGGATTTCATTTTTGGGATTTATCTTGTCCCCATCGACTATTGAAATGGACCCGGCCAAGGTACAGGCCATTTAAGATTGGGATCAGCCTACTTCTTTGAAGGCTCTCCAGAAGTTTTTGGGTTTTTCTAATTTCTATTGTAAATTTATAGGTAATTTTTCTAGTATTGTCAAACCACTGACTGATCTGACCAAGAAGGGAGCTGATGTGCTGAATTGGTCTCCTGAGGCTGGCTCAGCATTTCAGGAGGTTAAGCGGAGATTTACTTCAGCTCCAGTTTTACGGCAACCTGATGTCTCACTTCCATTTCAAGTGGAGGTAGACGCTTCTGAGATTAGTGCAGGAGCTGTTTTGTCCCAAAAAGACCCTGTGACTTCTAAGATGAATCCCTGTGCCTTCTTTTCTCGAAAGTTCTCCCCATCTGAACGCAACTATGACGTGGGGAATCGGGAATTGTTGAACATGAAATGGGAATCTGAGGAGTGGAGACATTGGTTGGAGGGAGCTAGACATCAATTTGTGGTCCTCACCGATCACAAGAATCCGATTTATCTGGTGTCGGCCAAACGCTTGAATACTAGACAGGCTAGATGGGCCTTGTTTTTCACGTGTTTTAATTTTGTGGTCTCTTTTCTTCCGGACACTAAGAATGTTAAGGCAGACGCCCTTTCTAGGAGTTTCTTTGCTGATTCTCTTAATGTGACCGAGCCTACTACTATCCTAGGTGAGGGGGTAGTTCTTTCTGCCATTTCGCCCGATTTGAGATGTGCCCTGGAGGAATTTCAGGAGGATAAACCTGAGCGTTGCCCTATGGGAAGATTGTATGTTCCTGACCAGTGGAGAAAGAGAGTGATGACTTAAGACCATTGCTCCGCATTGGCTAGTCCTCCGGGTATTTTTGGTACCAGAGATTTGGTGAGTTGGTTGTTTTGGTGGCCTGCCTTATCTCGTGATGTCAGGAATTTTGTACAGTCCTGTGGGACTTGTTCTCGGTCTAAACCCTGTTCTCGTTCTAGTGGGTTGCTGATGCCCCTGCCGGTGCCCAAGAGGCCATGGACCCATATCTCAATGGATTTTATTTCTGATCTTCCTGTCTCTCAGAGAATGACTTATCTGGGTGATTTGTGATAGATTTTCGAAGATGGTCCATCTTGTACCAATCACAAAGTTACCATCTTCAGCTGAGTTGGTACCCTTGTTTTTACAACAGGTGGTTCGGTTACACGGGATTCCTGAGAACATTGTATCCGATAGAGGGGTCCAGTTTGCTTCCAGATTCTGGAAAGCTTTTTGTTCCAATCTGGGAATTCAGTTATCCTTCTCCGCGTTTTATCCCCAGACCAATGGGCAGACAGAGAACAAACCAGATGCTGGAGTCTTATTTAAGATGTTTTATATCTGCTGATCAAGATGATTGGGTCTCATTTTTGCCCTTGGCCGAATTTGCGCTGAACAATAGAGCTAGTTCTGCCACTTTGATGTCACCCTTTTTCTGTAATTTTGGGTTTCATTCTCTTCAGGGCAAGTGGAATCTTCGCCCTGCCCAGGTGTGGACACTGTGGTTGTAAGAATGCAGCAAATATGGGACCAAGTAGTGGATAAGTTGTCACTCTCTCAGGAAAAGGCCCAGCATTTTTCCAACCGGCATAGGACCATTGGTCCCCGGTTTAAAGTGGGTGATATGGTTTGGTTGTCGTCTAAGAATATTCCTATGAAGGTTGCATCTCCAAAATTTAAGCCAAGATTTATTGGACCTTATAAGATTTTGGAGATTCTTAATCCTGTTTCTTTTCGATTGGCTCTTCCAGTTACGTTCAAAATCCATAACGTATTTCACAAGTCACTGTTGAAGAGGTTTGTTGAGCCAGTAGTTCCTGTGGCGGCACCTCCTGACCCTGTATTGGTTAAAGGCAATGTGGAATATGAGGTAGAGAAAATAATGGATTCTCGTTTGGTTAGACGGAGACTCCAGTATTTGGTCAAATGGAAGGGTTATGGCCAGGAGGATAATTCTTGGGTCTCTGCCTGATATTCATGCCAATAAATTGGTTTGTGCTTTTCACCGGGCCCATCCTGATCGGCCTGGTGGCATAGATGAGAGTTCGGTGACCCCTCCTCAAGGGGGGTACTGTTATGAACTCATTTTATGCTCCACCAGTTAAGAGTTCTCCTTCCGTTCTCCCTCTCGTGGTGACAGGAGGTAGTGAGGTTGGTTTAAGTGGTAGTGATCTGCCACCTGATGAGGAGGATAACGATTGGATCTCTGGAGTATCAGACTGGATATAAGACAGCCGACGCCCTATCCTGGTGCTGGTGATTCAGTCTGCTTCTCAGGTCTTGGACTTCAGCTCTCTTCCAGTCTTCTCAAGTTAAGTTTGTTTTTTGCTAATGTTCACACTTGCGCTTGTTGGTCAATTCAGCTTCTTGTGTGATCAGCCTGCCCCTGCTGGGGCTATGCTGAATTTCCACTCCTATTTATCTGTATTTGCCAATCTGCCTTTTTTTCCCTTATTAGATTGGCCTCTTTTTGCACTGTCTCAGAATATTTCAAAGTGCTGATATAGTGGGAGAAGTCTAGTGACTTCAGGGTTAATTTTGCTATCAGAAGTGTTGGACATTATTTTGGTAGGTTTTTTTTGGCAGATTGCAGACAGTATCTTTCCTTTCCTTTCTAGTTAGTCGGGCCCCATCATTTGCTCAGCCTATTTTACTGCCTTTGTTTGTATTTTCTTCTTGTTTCACCATCAATACATGTGGGGGGCTCTTTCCTTTGGGGTCTGCTCTGGGGCAGTTAGTTTTCCTCTTTTCCTGCTTTAGGCTTATGTAGCTCTCCGGTTGTGACGAGGCGTCTAGGACCATCGTAGGAACGCTCCACGACTGCTGCTAGTTGTGTGGTTAAGATCAGGGATCTGCAATCTGCATAGTTACCAACTTCTCTGGTTTTCTGAGACTTAGCTTGTTGTTTTTTTTTCCTCCTCGGTGACCCATTCATAACAGGCGACTATCAGCTTTAATTTAAAGGTATTCACTAGAGATGAGCGAATACCGCACTGACTTTGGTCTTGATAAAATACAGTGTACCGACACCAGCAGATGACATAGCTCCCCAAACCATCACTGATTGTGGACACTTCACACTGGACCTTAAGCAGCTTGGATTGTCTGTCTCTCCACTCTTCCTCCAGACTCTGGGACCTTGATTTCCACCAAAACCTTTTTGTCCACTCATGGTTAGTGGTTGGGTGAAGTCATTTGTCAAACTACTGTGTTTTCTTTTTTTAAATCATGACAACCCAAAACATCCAAATGACCCTGATCAAAAGTTTACATACCCTGGTGATTTTGGCTTGATAATATACACAGAAGTTGACACAAATGGGTTTGAATGGCTACTACAGGTAACATCCTCATCTGTGACCTGTTTGCTTGTCACTTTTCTGACGTCAACGCGAACACCGTGGGAAAATTTCCCACGGTGCTCGCGCTGACGTCAAATTATTGTTATTTATTTATATAGCGCCATTAATTCCATGATGCTATAAATGAGAAGGGGAGGTTACATACAAATTTACAATGACAGACAGGTACAGAGGGGAGAGGACCCTGTCCTTGCGGACTTACATTCTATGGGATAGTGGGGAAGACACAGAAGGGTCACATCGGACACATTGAGGCATAGAATTTCAGAGGATAGGGGATATTCAGGAGAAATCATGGAGGCGGTTGTGTGAGGAACGAATAAGTGTGGAGGAGAGTAGGAGGTCTTGGGAGGATTGAAGATTACATGAGGGAGATTATTTCAGAGATATAGGGAGGGGAAAGGTTGTGGATGGCTTTGTAGGTCAGTGTTAGTAGTTTGAACTGGATTCGTTGGTGAATTGGGAGCCAGTGGAGGGATTTGCAGAGGGGAGAGACAGGGGAGTAGCGAGGAGAGAGGTGGATTAGTCGGGCAGCAGAGTTGAGGACAGACTGGAGTGGTGCAAGAGTTAGCAGGGAGGCCACAGAGGAGAGTGTTGCAGTAGTCAAGGCGGAAGATGATGAGGGCATGTACAAGAGTTTTAGTAGATTGAGGGCTGAGGAAGGGATGGATTCTGGAAATATTTTTGAGTTGGAGGCGACAGGAGGTGGCAAGAGTTTGGACGTGTGGTTTGAAGGACAGGGTAGAGTCGAGAGTTACTCTGAGGCAGCAGATTTCAGGCGCGGGAGAGAGCGTGATGTTGTTTACCATAATAGATAGATAGATTGGGTAGGGAAGATACGTGAGATGGAGGAAAGATAATGAGTTCAGTTTTGTCTACCTTGAGCTTTAGGAAGCGAGAGGTGAAAAAGGAGGATATGGCTGATAGACACTCTGGGATTCTGGAGAGCAGAGAGGTGACATCTGGGCCAGAGAGGTAGATCTGAGTGTCATCGGCATACAGATGGTACTGGAAGCCATGGGACATTATGAGTTGTCCTAGGTCAAGAGTATAGATGGAAAAAAGTAGGGGCCCCAGGACAGAGCCTTGGGGGACTCCAACAGAGAGGGTGGGATGAGGAGGTAGTGTGGGAGTGGGAAACGCTGAATGTGCTGTCAGAAAGGTATGATGTAATCCAGGACAGGGCGAGGTCTTTGATGCCAAGGGAAGAAAGAATCTGTAGCAGTAGGCAGTGGTCGACTGTGTCAAAGGCAGAAGACAGGCCGAGAAGGAGGAGGATGGAGAATTGTCTGTTAGCTTTGGCTGTGAGTAAGTCATTAGTAATTTTGGTCAGGGCAGTTTCAGTGGAGTGGTGGGGGCAGAACATATAAGTGAAAACAGTTCATTGGCCGTGAACTCGCAGGACCTGTCTGACGGCACCGCGAGCAGAACTTTCTCATGATCGCGGCGCCATCAGATAGGTAATAGGAGTTCACAGGCAGACACTGAGCACATGGTGCTCAGTGTCTACTGGATGACAGACTGTATGGTCGCATCATGCAACCATGCAGCCTGCCATCTAGATGTAGCAGAAGTAGACCCGTCGTGGGACAAATGGATTAAAAGCATCTCTGTGGAAAGGTGAGGAATATTGGTTTTTTTTTACCTCTTTTGCAGATGACTAGGGCATCAGGGGAATGGGTGAGGTCATAAATATGGATTAATTAAGACTATTAAAGGAGTCTGTGTCTTTCTTTCAGTTAAAGGACTTTTTTCTGGGTGTCTGTGTTTTCATACAATGTGACTATGGGGTTAGTAATGGGGTCTCAGTCACCAGTGGTACTCAGCCTGTACTGTCGCATCTTGGCAATGACATGGGACATGGATTACGACGTGGGACAAAACTACAAAGAGGTGTGGGATATTGTTTTTTATATTTTAGTTTTATTACAGGAGAACGAGTGCTTTGATGGAATTAGGCTAGGTTCACATTGCGTTAGGGGCCATGCATTGAGCGCATCCGTTACATAGTGGCACTAGCGCTATGTAACGAGTGCATTAACACACCCATTGGCCGCAATTATAGTAACGCATCCTAACGCATGCCAATATCGGCATGCGTTGCTTTATGACGCATCCTCGAACGCGGTCTGCAGCGTTTTAGGGTGCGTCGGGTCTAGCCTCTCCATTAGTAATCCGTGGGCTTGATGTCACCTGACAATACAAAGGTGACATCAACCCCACAAATATGAACCCACTTGCCACAGCTACAGGGCAAGTGGGAAGAGCCGGGCTAAGCACCAGAATTAGCGCATCTAATAGATGCGCCTTTTCTGGGGGGCTGCGGACTGCTATTTTTAGGCTGGGGGGGCACTTTATCCATGGCCCCTTACCAGTCTGAGAATACTAGCCCCCAGCTATGAACTTTAGCAAGACGGGTTATCAAAAATGGGGGGTACCCCATGCCGTTTTTTTAAAATTATTTAAATGATTAAAAAAAACAGCTTGGGGACCCCTCTATTTTTAATAATCAGCCTTGCTAAAGCTGACAGCTGTGGGTTGCAGCCCCCAAATGTGAGTTTTGCCTGGCTGGTTATCAAAAATACAGGGGAACCAACGCTGTTTTTATTTTTTATTTATTTACAGCACAGAAGCAGCTGGTGAATACTCCCATCCACCGCTACTGCTCTCACTTTTATTAGCGGCAGCAGTTGTCAGCTGATGAGAGCAGTAGTCCCATCAGCTGACACCACTGACCAGAGGTACACTTTATACCTCTGATCACAGCTGAGAGCTCACGCTGTCTTTTGACAGCATGGGAACCGCGGCTCTCTGACTGGTGGGGATGATTTCACCGCCGATCAGAATCGCTACACAGCTTTTGTGTTGTGGATGTTCGGCTATATTCAGCGATTAAATTGGCGAATATTGCAAATTTGGCGATCGTGAGCTGAACCGAATATTGAAATATTTGCTCATCTCTAGTATTCACATCCTAACTGGAGGAGGGGTTTAGGCATTTTAGCTCTTTAATATGTAGCTGCCTTTTATTAAAGGGACCAAAAGGTAATGTAAGTAGACAATTATCTCAAAAGCTCTTTGGTGGACTGCATGAGCTTTTCACTCATTTATCCATCATCAATTAAACAAGTAAATGGTCTGAAGCTTATTCCAGGTGTGGCGTTTTCAAATGAAAGCTGTTGCTGTAAACCCACAACATGCGGTAAAATAAGCTCACAATGGGAGAGAAACAGACCATCATTAGGCTGAAAAAAAAGATGAAATCCATCAGAGAGATGGCAGAAATTTTAGGTGTGGTCAAGTCAACAGTTTGGTAAAGTCTGCAAAACATAGTGCACACTGGTGAGCTTGGGAACTCAAAAAGGCCTGGACGTCCACGGAATACAACAGTGGTGGATGATCGCAGAATCCTTACCATGGTGAGGAAACATTCTCCTGGAAGTAGGAATTTCAGTATTTAAGTCTACCATAAAGAGAAGACTTCATGAAAGCAAAAACATAAGGTTCACCATAATGTGCAAACTTTTAATCAGCTTAAAAGCAGAAAGGCCAGATTAGACTTTGCCAAAAAACATCTAAAGAAGTCACCTACTTTAAAATAAACCAGAATGATAAGAAAGTATGGAGAAAGCTTGGAACGGCTCATGATCCAAAGCACAGCACATCCTCCGTAAAACATGGTGGAAGCAGTATCATGTCGTGGGCATACATGGCTGCCAATGGCACCAGGTCACTAGTGGTTATTGATGATGTGACTGAAATGTCAAGGATAACAGCCGATTCTACTTTACCCGGCTCTTCCTACTAGCCCTGGAGCAGAGGCAAGTGGGGTAATATTTGTGGAGTTGATGTCAGTTTTGTAATGGCAGCTGACATCAAGCCCACAGGTTGGTATTGGAGAGACGTCTATAAGATGCCCCCATTATTAACACCAGTTATATTGTAATAAAGAAGACACAAGAATAAAGTCCTTTATTTGGAATAACATTTTCACCTTATTTTATGCATTTATTTTCAAAAAATAAAAAATCACCATATTCCTCACCTGTCTGATGATAATCCATATGTCCCACGATGCGCTCCATCTCTGCTACATCTGGATTGCATTGCTGAGCAATGGCATGATGTGACCACTCAGCCGCGAATCTATGAGACATTGAGCTGAGCCTGGGAACTCAGCTGCAGCGCTGAGTGGTGACGTCAATAGAGTGAGCGGAGTTCACAGTCAATGAACTTCAGTGTCTTCAATGTCGTCAGCGCTGGCTTTGTGAGAACTTTCTCACAAGTGCAAACATCAGTGAGGTCACCGAAGTAAATCGACTAAGATCTCGGCGCTGCAGTTGAGTTCTCAGGCTTAGCGCCTCATGGATTCATGGCTGAGTGGTTGTATTATGCTACTGCTCAACCATGAAATTCAGACATAAAACAAAACCATGTGGAACAAAACCATAAAAGACCCATAAATGTCATGCACTGAATAGTACTGACCAGATAGGAATCTATAGTGGACACTCCTAAATAGCATATTAAACAGAAGAAATGGAGTACAAGTCCAATTAGACAAAAATACAATTTATTTTATAAATCAGATTGATGTTAACATTACAACATATAATATATACAAAAAGAATCAGGTACTATGCTGCTTTTGTCCCAAAGGATATTTATATATAAAGTGCTTAGTGCATTACAAAAGTGATGGGCCAATAGTTCCAAGCTCTATATTTAGAGAGGGTCACAAACAGGTGCGCAATCTGAATGAAACAACCTATTTTCAAACGCCATTGTGCTTACCCATAATCACTAGGAACAGGACAGGAGCAGCGCCGCCTGTCCTGTTCCCATGTGACCCTCTCTAAATATAGAGCTTGGAACTATTGGCCCATCACTTTTGTAATGCACTAAGCACTTTATATATATTTTTTGGGACAAAAGCAGCATAGCACCTGATATTTTTTGCATATATTATATGTTGTAATGTTAACATCAATCTGATTTATAAAATAAATTGTATTTTTGTCTAATTGGACTTGTACTTCATTTCTTCTGTTTAACATGAAATTCAGATGTAGCAGAGATAGAGTGCATCATGGGACACAACGAAACTGACATCAACCCCATTCTTATTACCCCACTTGCCACCGCACTAGGGCAAGAGGGAAGAGCAAAGCTAAGCAACAGAATTGAGGCATCTAATGGATGCGCCATTTCTGGGGCAGCTGAGGGCTGATGTTATTAGTTTGGGAGGGGGTCAATATCTAATATCCTTTCCTAGGCTATTAACCCCTTCACCCCGAGCCTGTTTTCACCTTCATGACAAGGCCAAATTTTACAATTCTGACCAGTGTCACTTTATGCGGTAATACCTTTGGAATGCTTCAACAGATCCCACTGATTGTGAGACAAATTATACTTCATGATAGTAGTAAAATTTGTTTGATACGGCTTGCATTTATTTGTGAAAAAAGCTAAAATTTGGCGAAAGTTTTTAAATTTTCAAACTTTTAATTTTTAAACCAGAGACTTGTGTCACACCAAATAGTTAATAAATAACTTTCCTACATGTTTACTTTATATCAGCACAATTTTTAAAACATTATTTTGTTTTGTTAGGAAGTTATAAGGGTTAAAAGTTGACCAGCAATTTTTCATTTTTCCAAAATTTACAAAACTGTTGTTTTTTAGGGACCATATCACATTTAAAGTGACTTTAAGGGGTCTATATGACAGAAGATACCCAAAAGTGGCAACCCAGTAAAAACTGCACCCCTCAAGGTGCTCAAAACCACATTCAAGAAGTTTATTACCCCTTCAGGTGCTTCACAGGAATGTGGAAGGAAAAAAATGAACATTTACATTTTTTCACAAAAATTTAATATTTGAGACCATTTTTTTTATTTTACAAGGGGAGCAGGCTAAAATGGGTCAAAAATGTGTTGTGTAATTTCTCCTGAGCACCCTCATACCCATGTGTGTGGGAAAACTACTGTTTGGGTGCACAGCAGAGCTTGGAAGGCAAAGAGCGCCATTTTACATTTTGAATGTAAAATTTGCTGGAATAATTTGTGGACGACATGTCGCGTTTGGAGAACCCCTAATGTGCCTAAGCACTGGAAAGCCCCACAAATGACAAGATTTTGGGAACTGAAACCCTCAGGGAACTTATCTAGAAGTGTGGTGTGCACCTTGAATCGCTAGGTGCTTTAAGAAGTAGTAGTTTATAACTATGGTTTTGGCATCTCAGACAAATGTCTGTCCAGCCTCTGTTTGAAGACTTCCATTGAAGAACTCATCACCTCTCGTGGCAGCCTTTTCCACTCATTGATCACCTTCACTGTCAATAAGTTTTTTCTAATATCCAATCTGTATCTTCTCCCTTTCAGTTTCATTCTATTGCTTTTCATGTTTCCATGTGCAAATGAGAATAAGGATAATCCCTCTCTACACTGTGATATTCCTTTAAATAGTTGTAGAAAATTATTATGTCTCATTATTGCCTTCTTTTTTGCAAGCTAAACATTCCCAGATCCTTTAACCATTCCTCATAGGACATAATTTGCAGTCTGCTCACCATTCTGGTCGCTCTTCTCTGAAATTGCTCTAGTTTTTCAATGTCTTTCTCTAAAATGCAGTGCCCTGAACTGGACACAGTGAAACAGATTATGTCACGCGGCGGCTGCCGCGCGCTCCTCTCTCTGCCTCCTCCCGGCCGCAGCTTACCCTTCCTCCGGCATCCTGCTTCCCTCTGCGCCGCCGTCCTCGGTCCTCCCCGGCTCCTCTTCTCTGTCCGGCGGTCCCCTTCGTCCGGTCTTCCGGACCGCGCCGGGTGCGCGCTCCCGCCCCTCCTGCTCGGCGGGCGCGCGCACATACTGTGCCTGGGCACGCGCGCTCCTCCTCCTCCTCCTGAGGACGCGCGCCTGCTCCTCCTTAGGTCACGACCCGGAAGTCCTCCTACTAGCCCCTATATCTGGCCGCCTCTTCCTGCCAGCGGTGCCTGAGTATCACTGCTTTTCCCTAGTGATTTTGGCCGCCCTCTATGCTCGCTATCGCGTCCTGTCCATCCGTGGCTCGTTCACCTCTCCTTTTTCCTCTTTCCTAGGTCCTGTGTCTCCCAGCCGTGCCCGCCTGTCCTGTGTCTCCCAGCCGTGCCCGCCTGTCCTGTGTCTCCCAGCCGTGCCCGCCTGTCCTGTGTCTCCCAGCCGTGCCCGCCTGTCCTGTGTCTCCCAGCCGTGCCGCCTGTCCTGTGTCTCCAAGCCGGTACCGTCAGTCCTGTACCCCCAACCCGGCTCTAGTAGTCTGTCTGTCGTTACTCTCCAGGGTACCAGCTGCCGTGGTAATAGTTACCCGCGGGCTTGCCCCAAACGCTCCCTGTATAGGGGGTGGTCCACCTGGTCAGCTCGCCCCCGGGAGGTTCGTTGCCACGGTCTAGCGGGTCCACCCCAGGTGTACCTTACAGAATACTCAGGCCATGGATTCCGCTGGTACCCCGACCCCGACCCAAAAGGAACTTTTGTTCCTTCGTGAGAATCAGGCGAGGATCATGTCGTTCCTCAAGTCGATGGAGTCCAGACTTTCATCTCTGCAAACCTCCGATCCGGGGATTGCCTCCCAGATCTCCGGCTTACAGCAGGAGCTTGCTCAGCAGCGCGACACCCAGGCCCATATTTTAAACTACATAGCTTCTGTAGATAACCGCCTTCTAGCTCTACAGACGGCGGCCGCTGTCCCTGTGCCTGCGGCAGCTTCCCAGTCCTCGCCCCGCTTGGCTAAACCCCCACGCTATAGTGGGGATCCCAAGCTCTGTCGGGGGTTCATTAACCAGTGTCAGTTGCACTTCGAGCTGGCACCCCTGCAGTATCACTCCGACCGGGCCAAGGTGGCCTTTATGATTTCCCACTTAGAGGGTGAGGCATTGGCTTGGGTGAATCCTTTGTGGGAGCGAGATGACCCGATAGTCTCCCAGCTCGCAACCTTCTTGGAGACATTCCGCAAGGTCTTTGATGAGCCCGGGCGTCTGGTCTCCGCTACCGAGTCCTTATTCTGCCTTCGCCAGGGTGCTCTCTCTGTGGGACAGTACGCCATCCAGTTCCGTACGTTGTCTTCTGAACTAGGATGGAACAATGAGGCTTTAGTAGGGGCTTTTTGGCGTGGCTTGTCGCCCCGAATCAAGGATGAGTTGGCAGGCAGGGATACACCTACTTCTTTGGAAGATCTCATCTCGCTGGCAACGCGAATTGACTTGCGTTTCCGCGAGCGTTCCCGCGAGGCCGTCAGGGAGAGAAGACCCACTCGGTTCTCTCCCCCGATGCGCAGTCCTCCCCGCGCCCGGCCTTCCACCTCGGCGTCAGCCCCTGAACCCATGCAGGTTGACCGACTCAGGCCCGCAGAGCTACGCCGCCAGGAGAGACTCACTCATGGTCTCTGTCTCTATTGTGGCAGTGCCTCCCACCTTCTACGTTCCTGCCCTGTGAGGCCGGGAAACTCCTCCGCCTAGGACAGGTAAGAGAGGCCTCCCTAGGTGCCTGCGACACCTCTCTACCTTTGACCCTTCCTGTTTTGTTTATCCAGGGATCCAAACGTTTCTCGGAGCTAGCCTATATTGACTCAGGGGCTGCTGGTAATTTCATCCAACTCGAGGCGGTGAAGAGATTGGGGATACCTGTTAGGTCCTTGGAGGTTCCCCGGCAGTTAGCCTCAGTCGACGGGATTCCCTTGCGCGAGACCGTAACGTTGGTCACTGAAGAGCTGGAATTACAGATCGGGGTCCTGCACCGTGAGAGAATAACCTTCTTCGTGCTGCCATCTCTATCCCACACCTTGCTCCTGGGCCTTCCGTGGTTGAGGATGCATGAACCTGTCCTAGATTGGCGGACCGGAGACATCCTTCGCTGGGGCTGCGTTTGCCAGACTAGATGTCTTCGTCCAGTACAACCCCTCAAATGCTCGTCTCCTGTCTCGGGTCCTGCGGATTTGCCCTCGGTCTATTGGGCTTTTTCAGATGTCTTTGATAAGAAAGAGGCAGAGGCTCTTCCACCGCATCGGCAATATGATTGCCCCATCGAGCTTGTTCCCGGCTCGACTCCGCCCCGGGGGCGAATCTATCCCTTGAGTCCACTCGAGTCCCAGGCCATGTCTGAATATGTACAAGAGAATTTGGCCAAAGGCTTCATCCGAAAGTCTTCTTCTCCCGCTGGGGCTGGCTTCTTTTTTGTTAAGAAAAAGGACGGGTCTCTCCGCCCCTGTATTGACTATCGAGGTCTTAACCAGATTACCATCAAGAACAGATATCCTCTGCCTCTCATCCCCGAGCTGTTCGACCGGCTGCGAGGTGCGCGAATCTTCTCTAAATTGGATCTCCGAGGAGCCTATAATCTCGTCCGTATTCGCTCCGGAGATGAATGGAAGACCGCCTTCAACACCAGGGATGGACACTACGAGTACCTCGTCATGCCCTTCGGGTTGTGCAACGCTCCCGCAGTTTTTCAAGAATTCGTGAACGACATCTTCCGAGACCTTCTGTACTCCAGTGTGGTTGTATACCTTGACGATATCCTGATCTTCTCTCCTGATCTGTCCACCCACAGAAGAGATGTCCGCCGAGTGTTGTTCCGATTGAGGGAGAATCGTCTGTACGCCAAATTGGAGAAGTGCGTCTTTGAACAGTCCTCCCTTCCATTTTTGGGATATATCATCTCCGACTTCGGCCTGCGTATGGATCCGGCGAAGGTGTCTGCCGTGCTCAACTGGCCACGTCCCCAAGGGGTGAAAGCCGTTCAGCGATTTCTCGGCTTCGCAAATTATTATCGGCAGTTCATCCCTCATTTTTCCTCATTGGCCGGCTCTATCTCATCTTTGATTCGTAAAGGAGCCAACCCGCACGTCTGGACCCCTGAAGCAGAGGAGGCCTTCCTATCTCTAAAACGAGCTTTTACCACGGCTTCCGTACTCCATCGTCCTGAGGCCAACAAACCGTTCGTCCTCGAAGTGGATGCATCAGCAACTGGAGCCGGAGCGGTTTTGTCTCAAAAATCTTCTTCCGGTAAACTCGTCACGTGCGGCTTCTTTTCCAAGTCCTTTTCCACCCCAGAGCGGAATTATTCCATAGGGGACCGAGAACTGCTGGCCATCAAGTTAGCTCTAGAAGAGTGGAGATACTTATTGGAGGGCGCCGCACATCCCTTCACCATCTTCACAGATCATAAGAATCTAGCTTATCTTCGGTCTGCGCAGAGACTCAACCCACGCCAGGCCAGGTGGTCTCTGTTCTTCGCTCGATTCGATTTTGATCTACATTTTCGCCCAGGCAACAAGAACCTCAAAGCTGACGCCTTGTCCAGATCCTTCCTTCCCTCAGATGTCGAAGAAGAACCCACGCATATCTTGGATCCATCCCGGCTCATCACGGTGGCACCACTTTCTCTTCTCTCACCTCCACCTGGCAAGACTTTTGTGCCGGAGAAGGACCGAGGACGAATCCTTTACTGGGGACATGCTTCCAAGCTGGCTGGCCATCTCGGGATTAAGAAGACACTTCACCTGGTAGCCCGCTACTACTGGTGGCCGACTCTTCCCCAGGATGTCCGGGATTTCATCGCCTCCTGTCTCTCCTGTGCCAAGATCAAGGTGCCTAGGCAGTTACCTTCTGGGCTTCTACACCCGCTTCCTATACCCTCGTCCCCCTGGCAACACATTGCCATGGACTTTATTACGGACCTACCCCACTCTGCCAACTGTACAGTCGTCCTAGTGGTGGTTGATAGGTTTTCTAAGATGGCACACTTCGTTCCCCTTTCCGGCTTACCATCAGCTCCAGCCTTGGCGAAGATCTTTGTTCAGCACATCTTCCGTCTTCATGGACTGCCCCAACATATTGTTTCTGACAGAGGAGTCCAATTTACCTCTCGCTTCTGGACAGCCCTATGCAGATCAATGGATGTCACTCTCGACTTCTCCTCATCTTACCACCCCCAGTCCAACGGTCAGGCTGAACGGACAAATCAGTGCTTGGTGAACTACCTCCGGCATTTTTCCAATGTCCACCAGAACGACTGGGCTGAACTTCTCCCGTGGGCTGAGTTCGCCTATAATAACCACGCCAGCGAGTCTTCAGGCAAGTCCCCTTTCTTTATCGTCTATGGGCAACATCCTGGTGTACCTCTACCGGTTCCTCCTGTCTCGGGTGTACCGGCGGCTGACCTTCTGACCGGGGAATTCTCCAGGATCTGGCAGGAGACCAAGGCCGCTCTCGAGTTGGTACGTAACAGAGTTAAGAGACACGCCGACAAAAGACGCCTGGATGCTCCGCCATATCACCCTGGTGATAAAGTTTGGCTGGCCTCCAAGTTTATTCGCCTCAAGGTCCCTTCCCATAAACTGGGTCCCTGTTATATTGGACCTTTTGCGATCTTGTCCCATATTAACGATGTCTCCTATAAACTACGGCTTCCTGCCTCTCTCCGTATCCCTAATGCCTTTCATGTGTCCTTGCTAAAACCAGTCGTCTTCAATCGTTTCCTTTCTAAAGCCCCTCACTCACCCCCGCCTGTCTCCGCAGACGATGTATTTGAGGTTAAAGATATTTTGGCCATGAGAAAGCAAAAGGGGAGAACCTTTTTCTTGGTTGATTGGAAGGGCTTTGGTCCCGAGGAGAGGTCCTGGGAGCCCCAAGAGAACATCCAGGCCCCTCGAATCTTGGCCAAATTCTTTTCCGGACTGCGGAGGGGGGCGCGTAAGGAGGGGGGGGTACTGTCACGCAGCGGCTGCCGCGCGCTCCTCTCTCTGCCTCCTCCCGGCCGCAGCTTACCCTTCCTCCGGCATCCTGCTTCCCTCTGCGCCGCCGTCCTCGGTCCTCCCCGGCTCCTCTTCTCTGTCCGGCGGTCCCCTTCGTCCGGTCTTCCGGACCGCGCCGGGTGCGCGCTCCCGCCCCTCCTGCTCGGCGGGCGCGCGCACATACTGTGCCTGGGCACGCGCGCTCCTCCTCCTCCTCCTGAGGACGCGCGCCTGCTCCTCCTTAGGTCACGACCCGGAAGTCCTCCTACTAGCCCCTATATCTGGCCGCCTCTTCCTGCCAGCGGTGCCTGAGTATCACTGCTTTTCCCTAGTGATTTTGGCCGCCCTCTATGCTCGCTATCGCGTCCTGTCCATCCGTGGCTCGTTCACCTCTCCTTTTTCCTCTTTCCTAGGTCCTGTGTCTCCCAGCCGTGCCCGCCTGTCCTGTGTCTCCCAGCCGTGCCCGCCTGTCCTGTGTCTCCCAGCCGTGCCCGCCTGTCCTGTGTCTCCCAGCCGTGCCCGCCTGTCCTGTGTCTCCCAGCCGTGCCGCCTGTCCTGTGTCTCCAAGCCGGTACCGTCAGTCCTGTACCCCCAACCCGGCTCTAGTAGTCTGTCTGTCGTTACTCTCCAGGGTACCAGCTGCCGTGGTAATAGTTACCCGCGGGCTTGCCCCAAACGCTCCCTGTATAGGGGGTGGTCCACCTGGTCAGCTCGCCCCCGGGAGGTTCGTTGCCACGGTCTAGCGGGTCCACCCCAGGTGTACCTTACAGATTAGGTCTAACCAAGGAGTAGAGAGGGATAATTACTTCATGTGATCTAGACTTTATGCTTCTCTTAATACATCCCAGAATTATGTTTGCCTTTTTTTGCTGCTGCATCACACTGTTGACTCATGTGCAGTCTGATCTACAGGGTGGGCCATGTATATGTTAAAGTGTTAACCTCTATGACATGTCAATGGCTGTAAACAAAGAGAAACTTGTAAATAACGCATTAAAGAATAAAGTTACATTAAAACTAATCACACCATTGTTTTTCTTGTGAATTTCTCAATAAATTTGATGTTACATGACCCTCTTCCCATTGGAAAAAATAAAGTTGGATCCAAAATGGCTGACTTCAAAATGGCCACCATGGTCACCACCCATCTTGAAAAGTTTTCCCCCTCCCATATACTAATGTGCCACAAACGGAAAGTTGATATCACCAACCATTCCCATTTCATTTAGGTGTATCCACATACATGGCCCTCCCTGTATTAGTATACCCAGGTACGTGCTGTTGTTTAGTTCTATTCCTCCCATTCTGTAGGTGTCATTTTTGTTTTTCTTTCCCAGATGTAGAATCTTGCATTTCTTCTTGTAAAATACCATTCTATTAGTTGTTTCCCATTGTTCAAGCTTATCTAGATTCTTCTGAATTCTTTCTCCATCTTTTCTAGTGGTAGCTATTCCTTCTAGCTTTGCATCATCTGCAAATTTGGATATTTTACATTCAGTTCCATAATCTAACATACATAGTAACATAGTTTTTAAGGTTGAAGGAAAACTTTAAGTAGATCTAGTTCAACCATAGCCTAACATGTTGATCCAGAGGAAGGCAAAAAAAACCCATGTGGCAAACAGTAAGCTTCACATTGGGGAAAAAAAATTCCTTCCCGAATCCACATACGGCAATCAGACTAGCTCCATGGATCAAAGCAATATCAAGGAAACTAGTGTATATACCCTGTTATATTATACTTTTCAAGAAAGGTATCCAGTCCCTTCTTAAATTTTATTAGGGAATCACTCATTACAACATCATACGGCAGAGAGTTCCATAGTCTCACTGCTCTTACAGTAAAGAATCCGCGTCTGTTAGTATGCTTAAACCTTCTTTCCTCCAGACGTTTAGGATGCCCCCTTGTCCCCGTCACAGGTCTAAGAGTAAAAAGATCATTAGAAAGGTCTTGGTATTGTCCCCGCATATATTTATACATTGTAATAAGATCACCCCTAAGCTTTCGTTTTTCCAAACTAAATAACCCCAAGTGTTATGAATGAGTCACCGTAGGAGGCAAAAGCAGAAATACAAGCTAAGTCCAGAAAACCAGAGAAGTTGGCAACTATCAGATTGCAGACCCCTGAACCTATCAACACAACTAGCAGTAGCCGTGGGGGTTCCTACGATGCCCTAGACCCCTCGATCACAGCCAGAGAAATACATAGGCCTAAAGAAGGAAAGGGGAAATCTAAACTGCCCCAGAGCAGACCCCAAAGCAATAGGCAGCCCCCAACATATAATGACGGTGAAGCAAGATGAAAATACTAACACAGACAGAAAGATAGACTGAGCAAAGACGGGGCCCCAAAACTACCTAGATAGGAAAGGACAGGAAGGCTGCTGTCTGCAATCTGCCAAAACCCTATCAAAAACATAAGCCAACCAGCTGATATGAAAAAGGCCCTGAAGCAGCTAGGCTTCAAAAACTGAATCAGCACTCAGGTATTTTCAGAAGACAGAGCTAAATGAATTCAGCACACCCCAGCAGGGAATGGCAGAAATCCAGAAAAACAAAGCAAAAACAAAGTCAAAGCACAAAAGCAAAAGGCCGAGCAGCAAACTTAGCTTTGGAGGAGCAGGAATTCAGACTGGTCTCCAAGGATCCCACAGAGAAATCACCCGCAGGGCAGAAGGGCGTCGGCAGCATTATATCCAGTCCGTAACTCCACTCAGCCAGTCACAATCATCAGCCTCAGGTGTTTGACAATCAGGCTCACTACCTTTCTTTACCAGAAGAGGGAGTTCCTCGGGCCTCAGCAAAGGGGAAAATGAACTCACAACACCCAAGTATAATAACCTGTCTTGGTATTGCAGACCCCCCAGTTCCCTAATAACCTTGGTCGTTCTTCTCTGTACCCGCTCCAGTTCAGCTATGTCTTTCTTAAACACCGGAGACCAGAACTGTACACAGTATTCTAAGTGTGGTCGCACTAGTGACTTTTATAGAGGTAACATTATGCTCTCCTCATGGGCATCTATGCCTCTTTTAATGCATCTCATTATTTTATTTGCCTTTGCAGCAGCTGCCTGACACTGGCCACTAAATGAGAGTTTGTCATCCACCCATACACTCAGGTCTTTATCTGTGACAGTTTTGCCCAGTGTTTTACAATTAAGTACATAATTATGCATCTTATTTCCTCTGCCGAAGATCATTTACAAAAATGTTGAAAAACACTGGTGCCAGGACAGAGCCTTTTGGTACCACACTTGAAACAATCTTCCAATTGGATGTGCAATCATTTATTACCACTCTTTGAGTACGACCACTGAGACAGTTATTAATTCACGTAACAATAGCCTTTTCAATCCCATATTTTGTCATTTTTTCAATAAGGATAGTATGATATACTTTATCAAATGCTTTGCTGAAGTCAAGATATACTATATCTGCCACATTTCCCTGATCTACCCAGTCAGTGATTCCATCATAGAAGAAAATTAGATTAGTCTGGCATGACTTGTTTGCTACAAACCTAATGGCTCTGGTTAATTACTGTATTCTTATCCAAGTACTTACATATATGCTCTTTAATAGTTTGTTAAAATATCTTACCTGGTATGGAAGTAAGGCTTACTGGCCTGTAATTTCCTGGCTCTATCTTTTTTCCTTTTTGAATATAGGGACAACAATTGCCCTTCTCCAATCTTCTAGGCCTTCTCTTGTTCTCCAGGAATTTTTCAAAGATTCTAGCTAGTAGTTTCAATATTTCTTTCAATACCCTATAATTCAACTGGACCAGGAGATTTAAATTCATTTAAATTAGCAAAGTGTTCCCTCACCATCTCTCTGTATTAGATAGTGTGGTTTCTTTTATTAATTCGATAACACAGTGAAGATCAGTTGATGTTACTTTCGCTTTCTTAGAGTACATAGATGCAAATTAGGAATTTAAAAGTTCGGCTTCTCAACATCATTTTCACCACTTTACCCTTTTCATCCTCTAAATATCATCATTATAGCATCATTGACTTTTATTTAGCTTTTGAAATACCACCACATTTTTTAATGTTCTTGCTAGCTTCACTTCATTACTGGCTTTAGCTCTTCTAACACTTGCCCTGCACTCCCTGCAGACAGCCTTATATTCTTTAGATATACTCCCTCTTTCCATTTGATATACATTTATTTTTTCCTTTTTAGCAAGTGATAAGTTCTTTGCTCATCCATCCTGGTCTCTTTAAATGTTTCCAATTCTTTTTTCGTTTCAGAATTGTTACTGATTGTGCAGTCAGAATTTAATTAAGCAAAATCTTCCATCCTTCTTGGCCTGTGAGGATTGTAGGAAAGCATGTCCCATAGCCTGTTATGGTCAGGGGAAAGTGTTACCCACTGCCTGCCAGGCTCATGGCAAAGTGAAATCCACAGCCTGTCAGGGTGGTGGGAAAGTGTGTCTCACAGCCTGTCGGGAAGGGGGGGCGGGAAAGTAGTATCCTTAGTATGTCAGGGTGGTGGGAAAGAGGTACCCATAGCTTGTCAGAATGATGGGAAAATAGTATCCTCAGCCTGTCAGGGTGGTGGGAATGTATTGTCCACATTCTGTCAGGGTGAGGGGAAAGAGTTACTCATTGCCTGTCAGAGTAATGAGAAAACATGGTTATCTCATGGGGAGACAGCCTACATAGCAGCTGTAAACCGCAGTCAGTGTCTGGAACGCAGATAATGCGATGCCTTCTAGACCCTCATCACTCAGATATAACAGGACCAGATACTAACCCAACGCAGGTCCCGATGGGTTGTTGTAGTTTCAGACTGCACTACCTATGGATGCCAGTCTGGAGGCAATGAGTGACCTCACAGAGAATCTCCGAGTCCCAGAAGGAGATGGTACTTTGGGTTCAGAGAGGTTGTGCTGTAAGGTGGGCTTGGGAGATGATCTGCAAAATCAATCTCCTGTGCCCTTTCCAAAAGGGGGAGGAGTCACAGAGAAATCATTAAAATCCATAAGACATCTCCAGAAGGGAGAAGAGCTGACACTCCAACCTCCTTTGAGGTAAGCCTACACATTGAACATATGTAACTAATTACAGCTAGGGAGAGACAAACTAATAAAATTAGGGGAAATAGAGAAAGGGACGACTCTTCAACCTCTTTTGAAGCAGCGGCCCCCTGCAGTGACCAGGTGATTAGAACAGTAAATACTACTCTTTCAACAAGATACCAAAATGGACGTTCTTTCACACAAAGGTAACTGTTCCAATCATCAATGCAGCATGGTAGACTTTTTGTCTCCGGTGTTAAGTGATGAATATTGCGTCGATCTGATATCTACAGGAGATATATTTTTTGTGTCAAAGTGAAGGACGGACAACCCTCACTTGAATCACTGTAGGGCCACTAGAAAATAATAATAACGTTCCAATAGATCATGCTATCCAGCTTATGCTTGATCCCTATGTAAAGGTAAAATCACAAAAAGAAATTATGACAAAATCTACCCCCTGGAACCACCAGGGGCGAAGATATTCTGTAAGTTGGGGTTCTCATAAAATTTAAACAGACTTAGCACATCTCACAATCAGCCCCAAAAGGGGCTCATCAAGAGGAGATACGTGGGCATAACCTTGAACTAATAAGAAGCAGAATCTGGGTTTGGGTCATTCTGGGAAGACATAGTTTGCTGTGAGAGTGGCCCATCTTTCTAATCAGAATGTGCCCTCCACTAAGCTCTGAGCCATTTCCGCGACACAGGTTTAACAATTTTCTTTTGTTATCCTTTTTTATTGTATGTAATTACACACTGACAAGCAAAAGTAACAATGTTTTGAACTTTTGACTTTCAGGCTCTATATCTCACCATCCATAGAATCATAGAACCGTAGAGTTGGAAGGGACCTCCTGGGCCATCTGGTCCAACCCCCTGCTCAAAGCAGGATTCGCTAAATCATCCCAGTCAGATGTCTGTCCAGCCTCTGTTTGAAGACTTCCATTGAAGGAGAACTCACCACTTCTCGTGGTAGCCTGTTCCACTCATTGATCACTCTAACTGTCTAAAAGTTTTTTCTAATATCTAATCTGTGTCTCCTCCCATTCAGTTTCATCCCATTGCTTCTAGTCTTTCCTTGTGCAAATGAGAATAAAGTTGATCCTTCTACAATGTGACAGCCCTTTAGATATTTGTAGACAGCTATTAAGTCTCCTCTCAGTCTTCTCTTTTGCAAACTAAACATTCCCAAATCCTGCAACCTTTCCTCATAAGACAGGGTTTGCAGACCGGTCACCATTCTGCTCGCTCTTTTCTGAACTTGCTCTAGTTTGTTGATGTCTTTTTTAAAATGTGGTGCCCAAAACTGGACACAATATTCCAGATGAGGTCTGACCAAAGAGGAGTAGAGGGAAATAATGACTTCACGTGATCTAGACTGTATGCTTCTGTTAATACATCCTAGAATTGCATTTGCCTTTTTTGCTGCTGCATCACACTGTTGACTCGTATTCAGTCTGTGATCTATTAGTATACCCAAGTCTTTTTCACATGTGCTGTTGCTTAGCCCTATTCCTCCCATTCTGTATATGCTTTTTTCATTTTTAGTGCCCAGATGTAGTACTTTGCATTTTTCCCTGTTAAAAACCATTCTGTTAGTTGCTGCCCACTGCTCCAGTTTATTTATATCTTTTTGAATCCTCTCTCTCTTCTCTAGTATTAGCTATCCCTCCTAGCTTTGTGTCATCAGCAAATTTAATCAGTTTACCCTCAATTCCTTCACCTAAATCGTTGATAAAGAGGTTGAACAATACAGGGCCCAGGACAGAGCCCTGTGGTACCCCACTTGAGACATTCTTCCAACTGGATGTGCAGCCATTTACGACCACTCTTTGGGTCCGATCACTAAGCCAGTTATGAATCCACCTAACAGTTGCCTTGTCCATTCCATACTTAGTCATTTTTTCAATAAGGATTGTATGAGATACTTTGTCAAATGCTTTGCTGAAGTCAAGATATACTGTATCTACAGCATTTCCTTGATCCACTCAATCAGTGATTCCGTCATAGAAGGAAATTAAGTTAGTCTGACAAGACTTATTAGTTACAAACCCATGCTGACTCTGTTTAATCACTTCATTCTTATCCAGGTACTGACATACATGTTGTTTAATAATTTGTTCAAAGATCTTTCCTGGTATAGAAGTCAGACTCACTGGCCTATAGTTGCCTGGGTCCACCTTCTTCCCCTTTTTGAAGATAGGAACAACATTTGCTCTTCTCCAGTCTTTTGGGACTTCTCCTGTTCTCCAAGAATTTTCAAAGATTATGGAGAGGGGTTCAAAAATTTCTTCTGCTATCTCCTTCAGTACTCTGGGGTGTAATTCATCTGGACCTGGAGACTTGAATTAATTTAGGTTAGCTAAGTGTTTCCTCACTATATTTCTGTTTATAGATATCCTGGATTCGTCTATTCCCTTAATAGGACAGTGAAGAACAGTTGATGCTACATTTCCTTTCTGAGAGAAAACAGATGCAAAATAGGAATTTAAAAGTTCGGCCTTCTCAACATCCTGTCTTACCATTTCATCATTTTCATCCTGTAAAAATCCTATAGCATCTTTGACTTTTCTTTTACTTTTGACATATCCCCAAAATCCTTTATTATTGCTTTTGACATCTCTTGCAAGCCTCAATTCATTGTCAGCTTTAGCTAATCTGATTTGTGCCATGCAGGTTCTGCAGACAGCATTATATTCTTCTTTAGATATGCCTCCCTCTTTCCATTTTATAAACATTTTTTTCTTCCTTTTTAGCATGTGCATAAGTTCTGTGTTCATCCATCCTGGTTTCCTTAAATGCTTCCTATTCTTCCCTCTTTTCGGAATTGTTAACAATTGTGCTTTGAGAATTTCATTTTTCAAGATTTCCCATCCTTCCTGGACATTTTTGTCTTTAAGGATATCCAGCCATTGGATCCCTCCAATTCTCTTTCTGAATCCCTTAAAATCTGCCTTTCTGAAATCTAACTTTGACGTCTGAGTCTTCACAGGTCTTCCTCCTCTAGTTATCCAAAATTCTAAAATAGCATGGTTGCTACCTCCTAGGGTCCCAGCCACTTTTACCTCCTCAACCATTTCCTCCCTGTTTATAAGGAATAGATCCAAGGTAGCAGTTCCCCTTGTTTTCTCCCCTACCTTTTGGAAGATAAAGTTGTCAGCAAGAGAGGATAAGAATTTCCTTGACCTGTTAGTTTTGCCTGAGAGAGATTCCCAACAAATGTCTGGATAGTTGAAATTCCCCATGACAACTATGTCATATTTTTTGGAGAACTTGGCCATTTGATGCATAAAGAGTTTATCCATATCTTCAGCTTGCACAGGCGGCCTGTAGTAAATGCCTACAATGGTGTCCTTTCCATTGTTCTGTCCTTGTATTCTTACCAAACAGTTTCCACAGAACTCCCAGTCTCTGAAGCTTCAATCTCTGTGCAGATATACGCGTTTCTAACATACAATGCGACACCTCCTCGTTTATGAAGTCTGTTTCTTGCAAATAAGTTGTATCCTTCTAGTCTTGTATTCCAATCATGTGTATTGTCTCATCAAGTTTCAGTGATTCCAATGACATCATATTTCTTTTCCTGTGTTAGTAGTTCCAATTCTCCTTGTTTGTTGCCCATGCTTTGTGCATTAGTATAGAAACATTTTAGTTTGTGATTGGTTTCTCTTTCTCCAATATTTGTATTAATTAGATTCTTTTGTCTTTGTTCTTCCTTTCCACTTCTAATAGCAGAGTTCTCAATAGCATTTGTCAGGTGTTTGGCTTTTTCTGGTCTTTTGCTTCCCTTCCCATGTTGTTCTAGTTTAAAGCTCTCCTTACAAGTGTAGCAAGGCGACTTCCAAATACCTGCTTTCCAGTCTTCGTAAGGTGAACCCCATCTCTAGCAAGTAGTCCATCGTAAAGGTAATTCACTCCGTGATCCATAAATCCAAATAGTTGCTGACGGCACCATCGACGTAGCCAGTTGTTCACCTGCAGAATCTTATTCCACCTCCTTGTTCCATGGCCATCCACTGGGAGGTTGGAAGAGAAGACCACCTGCGCTCCCAGTTCTTTCACTTTCTTGCCTAAGTCTTCAAAGTCTCTGCAAATGGTTTCCAGGTCATTTCTTGCGGTGTCATTTGTCCTCACATGTAGTAGCAGGAATGGGTAGTCATCTGTAGGTTTGAAGAGTCCTGATATCCTGTCAGACACATCTTTAATTTTTGCACCTGGAAGACAGCACATTTCTCTTGAAGTTACAGTATATCCAGTCTGCAGATAGCGGCCTCTGTTCCTCTCAACAGGAACTACTGCTTAGGACGTGAGACTACCATTATTTTATAGACAATCAACTTGGTTAATGTTACATAGATGAGATTTTCGTAATTTACTTCACATCACCATGATACGTCAAACCAACCAACAAAAATTGTTTATTACACTTCACAAGTTGTCATCCTCAACACATTAAGCGCTCTCTTCCTAATACTCAACATTGCCACATAGATTGCATCATTTCCAATCACTCCAATCGAGTCATTAGACACCATGAAATGCATTTAAAGTTTCACCGTTGGGGCTATCCTGCACACATTATGCGATCTAGAAGTACAAAAAACCTTTGAGTTGTTAACACTAATAGAAAGGCCGTCACCAGCACCTATCACCCAGTACCACCTTTATGCTGACTATACTCAGATCTTCCTCTCTGGCCCAGACGTCACCTCTCTGCTGCCCAGAATCCCAGAGTGTCTATCAGCCATATCCTCCTTCTTCTCCTCTCGCTTCCTCAAGCTCAATGTGGACAAATCTGAACTCATCAACTTTTCTCCATCTCACAGATCTTCCTTACCTGACCTATTACAATTAATGACATCACGCTTTCCCCAGTACCGGAAGTCCGCTGTCTCAGAGTAACCCTTCACTCTGCCCTGTCCTTCAAACCGCACATCCAAGCTCTTTCTACCTCCTGTCGCCTCCAGCTCAAAAATATTTCCAGAATCCGTCCTTTCCTCAACCCTCAATCTACTAAAATGCTTGTGCACGCCCTCATCATCTCCCACCTCGACTACTGCAACATCCTCCTCTGTGGCCTCCCTGATAACACCCTCACACCTCTCCAGTCCATCCTTAACTCTGCTGCCCGACTAATTCATCTATCTACTCGCTACTCCTCCGCTTCTCCCCTCTGCAAATCTCTTCACTGGCTCCCATTCCCTCAGCGTATCCAGTTCAAATTACTAATACTGATCTACAAGGCCATCTATAACCTGTCTCCTCCATACGCCTCTGAACTAATCTCCCGATACCTTCCCTCACGTAATCTCCGGTCATCCCAAGACATCCTTCTCTCCTCCAGACTTATCTGTTCCTCACTCAACCGCCTCCAAGACTTCTGAATAGCCCCCATCCTCTGGAATTCTTTGCCCCAACATGTCCGACTATCAACCACATTCGGATCCTTCAGACGAAACTTGAAAACCCATCTCTTCAAGAAAGCCTACAGCCTGCAATTACCCCGCTGCCTCCTCACCACTACTGGAGCTACCATCTCACCATCACCAGAACTGCTGCAACCCACCAACCTACTGTCTCCTTCCCCACCATCCTGTAGCATGTAAGCCCGAAAGAGCAGGGTCCTCTCTCCCCTCTGTATCAGTCTGTCATTGTTAGTTTGCATACTGTAAGTTATATCTGTAATTTGTATGTAACCCCTTCTTATGTACAGCACCATGGAATCAATGGTGCTATATAAATAAATAATAATAACTAGATGGGCATTTCCTGAAGGAAATCCATGGTGCTTGAACAGCACTGCCAGCTTTACAGCAGTGTATCAGGTGTCGACTGTAAGAAAGTAAAGTTAGAATATGAATGTTGTGTATAGCCACTTTGGCACATTTGGCACCTCAGTAGCCACTTTGGCCACTTGGTAGCTACTTTGGCACATTCGGCACCTCAGTAGCCACTTTGGCCACTTGGTAGCCACTTTGGCACATTCGGCACCTCAGTAGCCACTCTGGCCACTTGGTAGCCACTTTAGCACATTTCGCACCTCGGTAGCCACTTTGGCCACTTGGTAGCCACTTTAGCACATTTGACACCTCGGTAGCCACTTTGGCCACTCGGTAGCCACTTTGGCACATTCAGCACCTTGGTAGCCACTTTGGCCACTTGGGAGCCACTTTAACCATGTTGACACATGCTGCCACTTTGACTCGGGGGCCACTTTGGCACACTGGGCTTCTAAAGCCACTTTGGCGTCCGACTCGCAGTGATTGGCACTCCAGCTGTTGGAGAACTACAACTCCCAGCATGCCTCAACTGCTGCAGGTTGCAAGGGCATGCTGGGAGTTGTAGTTTTACAACAGCTGGAGTGCCAAGGTTAGCCATCATTTTGGCCACTTGGTAGCCACTTTGGCCACTTGGTAGCCACTTTAGCACATTTGACACCTCGGTAGCCACTTTGGCCACTCGGTAGCCACTTTGGCACATTCAGCACCTTGGTAGCCACTTTGGCCACTTGGGAGCCACTTTAACCATGTTGACACATGCTGCCACTTTGACTCGGGGGCCACTTTGGCACACTGGGCTTCTAAAGCCACTTTGGCGTCCGACTCGCAGTGATTGGCACTCCAGCTGTTGGAGAACTACAACTCCCAGCATGCCTCAACTGCTGCAGGTTGCAAGGGCATGCTGGGAGTTGTAGTTTTACAACAGCTGGAGTGCCAAGGTTAGCCATCATTTTGGCCACTTGGTAGCCACTTTGGCACTTGGTAGCCACTTTGGCACATTCAGCACCTCGGAAGCCACTTTGGCCACTTGGTAGCCACTTTGGCACATTCGGCACCTCGGTAGCCACTTTGGCCACTTGGTAGCCACTTTGGCACATTCGGCACCTCGGTAGCCACTTTGGCCACTTGGTAGCCACTTTGGCACATTTGCCACCTCGGTAGCCACTTTGGCACATTTGGCAGCTCGGTAGCCACTTTGGCCACTTGGTAGTCACTTTAGCACATTTGGCACCTTGGTAGCTACTTTGGCCACTTGGTAGCCACTTTAACCATGTTGACACATGCTGCCACTTTGACTCGGAGGCCACTTTTGCACACTGGGCTTCTAAAGCCACTTTGGCGTCCGACTCGCAGTGATTGGCGCTCCAGCTGTTTGAGAACTACAACTCCCAGCATGACTCAACTGCTGCATGTTGCAAGGGCATGCTGGGAGTTGTAGTTTTACAACAGCTGGAGTGCCAAGGATAGCCATCACTGGGTGGGGCTTTTCAGAAGACATTGGCGCGCTGCACCTTTAAGACCTAGAATCAGCAATCTGTCAGCTTCTATTAGCTAATACAGGTCATATGTGGAAGCTGCATTTGCAGAGCTGCCATCTTTGTAAGGTCACTGCACCTGCGCTGTGGCTTCAATCCATGTCAGTTGGGGGTCATGGAAAGATCGCCATTAATTCCTATGGGAACATTTTTGCTTAAAATGCGATTTTTTTAAAAACTACAAATCGGATCTACTCCAAAAATACATAGCACACCTGTCCCCACCGAGGGCTTCGAAACGCCGCCTGAACGGGGTCTCTGCACTGAGCGGTTAAGGCTACATTAATTGCAGAAAACGAGGAGTGGAATAAACTAGATGTGTATTTCCTGAAGGAAGTACAGATAGTGCTTTGAAATGGTGCCCGGGCTGCCCCTTTAAGAGAGACTTGCCTGCTGCCCCTGCAAGACTTTCAACTCAGGATCCGTTTTAACTGTGGGTGCCTTTCAGGGGCAACTTTGGCCTGTGGAGCCCCTCAGGGTCTGATTTGGTGGGTGGGGCCCCTCAGGATCCGATTCGGTGGCCTGGGCTCCTCAGGGCTTGAATTGGTGGACGGGATCACTCAGGGTCCGATTTTGTGGCCGGGGCCCTTCAGGGACCGATTTGGTGGGTGGGGACCCTCAGGGTCCGATTTGGTGGGCGGGGCCACTCTGGGTCCGATTTGGTGGGCGGGGCCACTCTTGGTCCAATTCGGTGGGCGGGGCCACTCTGGGTCCGATTTGGTGGGCGGGGCTCCTTAGGGTCCGATTTGGTGGGGGGGGCCCTCAGGGTCCGATTTGGCGGGCGGGGCCACTCTGGGTCCGATTTCGTGGGCGGGGCCCCTCAGAGTCCGATTTGGTGGGCGGGGCCACTCTGGGTCCGATTTGGTGGGCGGGGCCACTCTGGGTCCGATTTGGTGGGCGGGAACAGTCTGGGTCCGATTTGGTGGGCGGGGCCACTCTAGGTCCGATTTGTAGGGTGGGGTCAATCAGCCTCCAATTTTGAGCCTGGGGTCCCTCAGCTTTTGATTTAGCGCGCAGGCCTTTTAAGACTCATTTTGGTGCGCCGGCCCTTTAAGAATCACTTTGTCGCGTCGGCCCTTTAAGAGACAGTTTGGCGCACTGGGCTTCTAAATCCACTTTGGCGCACATTCTCTCTCAAGGGCATGCGTCATGTGATGAAGCTAGATTTGCATTTGTGCTGTGGGTTTCGCTTTAAGAGCTGATATTATCTGGCAGAAACTATGTCCTGGTGGGGTCATGTAAAGTTCGTAGGCGTTGGCATAGTAACTGGGTCTGCCTGTTGAACTGCCACCAAATAGGACCTGGAGTGGCCCCGCCCACCAAATCGGACCCAGAGTGCCCCCGCCCACCAAATCGGACATAGAGTGCCCCCTCCCACTAAATTGGACCCAGAGTGGCCCCTGAGAGTCCAATTTGGTGGGCAGGGCCCCTCAGAGTCCAATTTGGTGGTTGGGGCCACTCTAGGTCCGATTTGTTGGGCAGAGCCCCAAAGTGTCCGATTTGGTGGGTGGGGACACATGGGCGGGGCCACTCTGGATCTGATTGGTGGACGGGGGCCCATAGGGTCCTATTTGGTGGGTGGGATACTGGGTCCGAAATGGTGGGCGGGGCCACTCTGGGTCCGATTTGGTGGGCGGGGAGTCTCAGGGTCCGGTTTGGTGGGCAGGGCCCCTCAGAGTCCGATTTGGTGGACGGGGCCCCTCAGAGTCCGATTTGGTGGGCGGGGCCACTCAGGGTCCGATTTGGTGGGCGGGGCCACTCAGGGTCCGATTTGGTGGGAGGGGCCACTCAGGGTCCGAGTTGGTGGGAGGGGCCACTCAGGGTCCGAGTTGGTGGGAGGGGCCACTCAGGGTCCAATTTGGTCAGCGGGGCCACTCAGGGTCCGATTTGGTCAGCGGGGCCACTCAGGGTCCGATTTGGTCAGCGGGGCCACTCAGGGTCCGATTTGGTCAGCGGGGCCACTCAGGGTCCGAATTTGGTCAGCGGGGCCACTCAGGGTCCAAGTTGGTGGGCGGGGTCACTCTGGGTCCAATTTGGTGGGCGGGGCCCAACAGAGTCCAATTTGGTGGGTGGGGCCACTCTAGGTCTGATTTGTTGGGCAGGGCCCCATAGTGTCCGATTTGGTGGGCGGGGCCACTCTGGGTCCGATTGGTGGACGGGGACCCATAGGGTTCGATTTGGTGGGTGGGGCCACTCTGGATCCGAATTGGTGGGCGGGGCCACTCTGGGTCCGATTTGGTGGGGGCGCCATAGGGTCCGATTTGGAGGCCGGGGTCGCTCAGCCTCCTATTTGGAGGCCAGGGTCGCTCAGCCTGTTTTTAAGGCTGGGGTGGCTCAGCCTCCGATTTGGAGGCCGAGTGGCTCAGCCTCCGATTTGGAGGCAGGGGTCAATCAGCCTCCGATTTGCAGGCCAGGGTCGCTCAGCCTCTGATTTGGAGGCCGGGGTGGATCAGTCTCCAATTTGGAGGCCGGTGTGTGGCTCAGCCTCCGATTTGGAGGCAGGGGTCAATCAGCCTCCGATTTGCAGGCCAGGGTCGCTCAGCCTCTGTTTTTAAGGCTGGGGTGGCTCAGCCTCCGATTTGGAGGCCGAGTGGCTCAGCCTCCGATTTGGAGGCAGGGGTCAATCAGCCTCCGATTTGCAGGCCAGGGTCGCTCAGCCTCTGATTTGGAGGTTGGGGTGACTCAGCCTCCGATTTGGAGGCCGGGGTGGATCAGTCTCCAATTTGGAGGCCGGTGTGTGGCTCAGCCTCCGATTTGGAGGCCGGGGTCGATCAGCCTCCGATTTGTAGGCCAGGGTGCATCAGCCTCTGATTTGAAGGCCGGGGTGGCTCAGCATCCGCTTTGGAGGCCTTGTAGGCCAGGGTCGATTAGCCTCCGATTTGAAGGCCAGGGTGGCTCAGCTTCCGATATGGAGCCTGGGGTCACTCAGCTTTCGATTTGGCGCGCTGGCCCTTTAAGACTCATTTTGCTGTGCCAGCCCTTTAAGAATCACTTTGGCGCGTCGGCCCTTTAAGAGCCAGTTTGGCGCACTGGGCTGCTAAATCCACTTCTGCGCACATTCTCTCTCAGGGGCGTGCGTCATGTGATGAAGATAGATTTACATTTGTGCTGTGGGTTTCGCTTTAAGAGCTGATATTATCTGGCAGAATCTGTGTCCTGGGGGGGTCATGTGACGTTCGTAGGCGTTGGTATAGTAACTGGGTGTGCCTGCGCATAGCAATGAGCTTAACTGCCATTTGAATCGCCTCAGGGCATGTTTTCTCTGTGGCAAAATTTCCCCATTGAAATGCATTGAGACAATACATTCCAATGATGGGAAAATGTTTTATGAAACGCAAATTGCGCAAAAACTACAAATCCGATCGACACGAAAAATACTTACCACACCACTCATGGACGCGGGCTTCGAAACGACACCTCAACGGAGTCTGTGCGTGTAGCGGTTCGGGCCAAATTAATTGCGGAATTCAACTGAATAATAATAAGAACTAGATGTGTATTTCCTGAAGGAAGTACAGATAGTGCTTTGAAATGGTGCCCCTTTAAGAGAGACTTGCCTGCTGCCCCTGCAAGACTTTCAACTCAGGATCTGTTTTGACTGTGGGTGCCTCTCAGGGGCCACTTTGGCCTCAGGGTATGATTTGGTGGGTGGGGCCCCTCAGGATCCGATTCAGTGGCCTGGGCTCGTCAGTGCTTGAATTGGTGGCCGGGATCCCTCAGGGTCCGATTTTGTGGGTGTGGCCCCTAAGGGTCCGATTTTGTGGGGGTGGCCCCTCAGGGTCCGATTTTGTGGGTGGGGCCCCTCAGGGTCCGATTTTGTGGGTGGGGCCCCTCAGGGTCTGATTTTGTGGGTGGGGCCCCTCAGGGTCCGATTTTGGGGCCGAGGCCCCTCAGGGTCCAATTTTGTGGCCGAGGCCCCTCAGGGTCTGATTTTGTGGGTGGGTCCCCTCAGGGTCTGATTTTGTGGCCGAGGCCCCTCAGGGTCCGATTTTGTGGCCAGGGCCCCTCAGGGTCTGATTTTGTGGCCGGGGCCCCTCAGGGTCCGATTTTGTGGGTGGGGCCCCTTAAGGTCTCATTTTGTGGGCGGAGCCCCTCTGGGTCCAATTTGGTGGGCAGGGCCTCTCAGGGTCCGATTTTGTGGCCGGGGCCCCTCAGGGTCCTATTTGGTGGGCGGGGCCCCTCAGGGTCGGATTTGGTGGGCAGGGTCCGTCAGGGTCCGATTTGGTGGGCTGGACCCCTCAGGGTCCGATTTGGTGGGCGGGGCCCCTCAGAGTTCAATTTGGTGAGCGGGACCCCTCAGGGTCCGATTTGGTGAGCGGGGCCCCTTAGGGTCCGATTTGGTGAGTGGGGCCCCTCAGGGTCTGATTTGGTGGGCAGGATCTCTGAGTCCGATTTGGTGGGCGGGGCCCCTCAGGGTCGGATTTGGTGGGCAGGGCCCGATTTGCTGGGCGGGGCCCCTCAGGGTCCTATTTGGTGGGCGGGGCCCCTCAGGGTCGAATTTGGTGGGCAGGGCCCGTCAGGGTCCGATTTGGTGGGCGGACCCCTCAGGGTCTGATTTGGTGAGCGGGGCCCCTCAGGGTCTGATTTGGTGGGCAGGATCTCTCAGAGTACGATTTGGTGGGCGGGGCCCCTCAGGGTCCGATTTGGTGGGCAGGGGCCCCTCAGGGTCCGATTTGGTGGGCGAGGCCCCTCAGTGTCCGATTTGGTGGGCGGGGCCCCTCAGGGTCCGATTTGGTGGGCGAGGGCGCACTTTGGCGCACACTCTCTCTCAGGGGCATGCGTCATGTGATGAAGCTAGATTTGCATTTGTGCTGTGGGTTTCGCTTTAAGAGCTGATATTATGTGGCAGAAGCTCTGTCCTGGGGGCGTCATGTGACGTTCGTAGGCGTTGGCATAGTAACTGGGTGTGCCTAAGCATATCCATGAGCTTTACTGCCATTTCAATCGCCTCAGGGCACGTTTTAAGTTTCCCATTGAAAAGCATTGAGACAATGCATTCCAATGACAGGAAAACAATTTTTCTAACGCAAATTGCGCAAAAACTACAAATCCGATCGACACGAAAATTACTTAGCACACCACTCATGGATGCTGACTTCGAAACGACACCTCAACGGAGTCTGTGCGTGTAGCGGTTCGGGCCAAATTAATTGCGGAAATCAACTGAATAAGAAGTTAGCAGCGTTCAGATTACAATATAGTGCTTTTTTCAAACCACTATAACTAGATGTGTATTTTCTGAAGGAAGTACAGATAGTGGTTTGAAATGGTGCCCGGGCTGCCCCTTTAAGAGACTTGCCTGCTGCCCCTGCAAGACTTTCAACTCAGGATCTGTTTTAACTGTGGGTGCCCCTCAGGGTCCGATTTTGTGGGTGGGGCCCCTTAGGGTCTGATTTTGTGGGCGGAGCCCCTCAGGGTCCGATTTTGTGGGTGGGTCCCCTCAGGGTCTGATTTTGTGGCCGGGGCCCCTCAGGGTCCGATTTTGTGGCCGGGGCCCCTCAGGGTCCGATTTTGTGGGTGGGTCCCCTCAGGGTCTGATTTTGTGGCCGGGGCCCCTCAGGGTCCGATTTTGTGGCCGGGGCCCCTCAGGGTCCGATTTTGTGGGTGGGGCCCATCAGGGTCCAATTTGGTGAGTGGGGCCCCTCAGGGTCCGATGTGCTGGGCGGGGTCCCTCAGGGTCCTATCTGGTGGGTGGGGCCCCTCAGGGTCTGATTTGGTGGGCGGGGCCCCTCAGGGTCTGATTTGCTGGGTGGGGCCCCTCAGTGTCTGATTTGGTGGGCGGGGCCCCTCAGGGTCCGATTTGGTGGGCGGGGCCACTCTGGGTCTGATTTGGTGGGCGGGCCACTCTGTGTCTGATTTGGTGGGCGAGGCCCCTCTGGGTCCCATTTGGTGGGCGGGGCTATGCTGGGTCCGATTTGGTGTGCAGGGCCACTCTGGGTCCGATTTGGAAGCCAGGGTGGCTCACCCTCCGATTTGTAGGCCAGGGTCGATCAGCCTCTGATTTGGAGGCCGGGGTGGCTCAGGCTCCAATTTGGAGCCTGGGGTCACTCAGCTTTTGATTTGGCGCACCCACCCTTTAAGACTCATTTCGGTGCGCCGGCCCTTTAAGAATCACTTTGGCGCGTCGGCCCTTTAAGAGCCAGTTTGGCTCACTGGGCTTCTAAATCCACTTTGGCGCACATTCTCTCTCAGGGGCATGCATCAAGTGATGAAGCTAGATTTGCATTTGTGCTGTGGGTTTTGCTTTAAGAGCTGATATTATCTGGCAGAAACTGTGTCCTGGGGGTCATGTAAAGTTCATAGGCGTTGGCATTGAAATGTGTTTTGAGTTCATTTTCCCCTTCACCATTGAGGTCTGATGAACTCCCTCTTCTGGTGAAGGAAGGTAGTGAGGCTGATTACCAATCACCTGAGCAGGATGATGATGATGACTGGGTGACTGGAATTGCTGACTGGATATAAGGCAGCCGACGCCCTTCTGCCTTGCTGGTGACTTCTCAGAGGGATTCTAGGAGACCAGTCTGATTCCTGCTCCTCAAAAGCTAAGTTTTCTGCTCTGCTTTTTGCATTTGTGTTTTGGTTTTGTTTTGCCTTGTTTTTCGGAATTTCTGCCATTCCCTGCTGGGGTGAGCTGAATTCCTTTTTGCTCTGTCTTCAGAAAATACCTGAGTACTGATATAGTCTTTTTGAAGCCTAGCGTCTTCAGGGCTTTTTTCCCTATCAGTCTGTTGGCTCTTGTTTTGATAGGGTTTTGGCGGATTGCAGAAAGCAGCTTTTCTATCCTGTCCTATTTAGTTAGCTTGGGCCCCATCATTTGCTCAGCCTATCTTTCTATCTGTGTGAGTGCTTTTTCATCTTGCTTCACCGTCATTATATGTTGGGGGCTGCCTATTGCTTTGGGGTCTGCTCTGGGGCAGTTTAGATTTCCCTTTCTGTCTTTAGGCTATTTAGTTCTCCGGCTGTGATCGAGGGGTCTAGGGCACCGTAGGAACCCCCCACGGCTACTGCTAGTTGTTGTTGATAGGTTCAGGGGTCTACAATCAGATAGCTGCCAACTTCTCTGGTTTTCTGGACTGTGCTAGTATTTCTGTTTTTGCCTCCTACGGTGACTCATTCATAACAGAAATGCATTGAGGAAAATGTTTTTTCAAACACAGATTGCGCAAAAACTACAAATCCGATCGACACGAAAAATACTTAGCAAATCACTCGTGGACGCTGGCTTCAAAACGACACCTCAACGGAGTCTGTGCATGTAGCGGTTCTGGCTGCATTAATTGCGGAAAATCAACTGAATAACTAGACGTATATTTCCTGAAGGAAGTACAGATAGTGCTTTGAAATGGTGC
Source organism: Dendrobates tinctorius (assembly GCF_039654945.1). Classification (NCBI taxonomy): domain Eukaryota; kingdom Metazoa; phylum Chordata; class Amphibia; order Anura; family Dendrobatidae; genus Dendrobates; species Dendrobates tinctorius. The sequence continues at coordinate 302,877 of NW_027362089.1, forward strand.
CCGGGCTGCCCCTTTAAGAGAGACTTGCCTGCTGCCCCTGCAAGACTTTCAACTCAGGATCTGTTTTAACTGTGGGTGCCTCTCAGGGGCCACTTTGGCCTCAGGGTATGATTTGGTGGGTGGGGCCCCTCAGGATCCGATTCAGTGGCCTGGGCTCCTCAGGGCTTGAATTGGTGGCCGGGATCCCTCAGGGTCCAATTTTGTGGGTGTGGCCCTTCAGGGTACGATTTTCTGGGTGGGGCCCCTCAGGGTCCGATTTTGTGGGTGAGTCCCGTTGGGGTCCAATTTTGTGGCCGGGGCCCCTCAGGGTCTGATTTTGTGGCCGGGGCCCCTCAGGGTCCGATTTTGTGGCCGGGGCCCCTCAGGGTCCGATTTTGTGGCCGGGGCCCGTCAGGGTCCGATTTTGTGGTTGGGGCCCCTAAGGGTCTGAATTTGTGGTTGGGGCCCCTCAGGGTCCGATTTTGTGGCCGGGGCCCCTCAGGGTCCGATTTTGTGGGTGGGGCCCCTTAGGGTCTGATTTTGTGGGTGGAGCCCCTCTGGGTCTGATTGGGTGGGCGGGGCCACTCAGGGTCCGATTGGGTAGGTGGGGCCACTCAGGGTCCGATTGGGTGGGCGGGGCCCCTCTGGATCCGATTTGGTGGGCGGGGCCCCTCAGGGTCCGATTTGGTGGCGGGGCCCCTCGGTCAGATTTGGTGGGCGGGGCCCCTCAGGGTCCGATTTGGTGAGCGGGCTCCCTAAGGGTCCGATTTGGTTGGCGGGGCCCCTCAGGGTCTGATTTGGTGGGCGGGGTCACTCTGGGTCCGATTTGGTGAGCGGGGCCACTCTGGGTCTGATTTGGAGGCCAGGGAGGCTCAGCCTCCGATTTGTGGGCCAGGGTCGATCAGCCTCCGATTTGGAGGCCGGGGTGGCTCAGCCTCCGAGTTGGAGCCTGGGGTCACTCAGCTTTCGATTTGGCGCGCCGGCTCTTTAAGACTCATTTCGGTGCGCCGGCCCTTTAAGAGCCAGTTTGGCTCACTGGGCATCTAAATCCACTTTGGCGCACATTCTCTCTCAGGATCATGCGTCATGTGATGAAGCTAGATTTGCATTTGTGCTGTGGGTTTCGCTTTAAGAGCTGATATTATCTGGCAGACACTGTGTCCTGGGGGGTCATGTGAAGTTCGTAGGCGTTGGCATAGTAACTGGGTGTGCCTGCGCATATCAATGAGCTTAACTGCCATTTGAATCGCCTCAGGGCACGTTTTCCCTGTGGCATCATTATAGTGGTTTTAAAAAACCACTATATTGTAATCCGAACGCTGCTAACTTATTCTCCTTCTTATCATTCAGTTGATTTCCGCAATTAATGCGGCCCGAATCGCTACACGCACAGACTCCGTTGAGGTGTCGTTTCGAAGCCAGCGTCCACGAGAGGTGTGCTAAGTATTTTTCGTGTCGATCGGATTTGTAGTTTTTGCGCAATTTGCGTTTGAAAAAACATTTTCCCGTCATTGGAATGAATTGTCTCAATGCTTTTCAATGGGGAAATTTTGCCACAGACAAAACGTGCCCGAGGGGCCCCGCCCACCAAAATCGGACCAAGAGTGGCCCCGCCCACCAAATCGGACCCTGAGGGGCCCTGGCCACCAAATCAGACCCTGAGGGGCCACGGACAACAAGTCGGACCCTGAGGGGCCCCGGCCACAAAATCGGACCCAGAGTGGCCCCGCCCACCAAATCAGACCCAGAGTGGCCCCGCCCACCAAATCGGACCCTGAGGGGCCCTGGCCACCAAATCAGACCCTGAGGGGGCCCACCCACCAAATTGGACCCTGAGGGGCCCTGCCCACCAAATCAGACCCTGAGGGGCCCCACAGGCCAAAGTGACCCCTGAGAGGCACCCACAGTTAAATCGGATGTTGAAAGTCTTGCAGGGGCAGCAGGCAAGTCTCTCTTAAAGGGGCAGCCCGGGCACCATTTCAAAGCACTATCTGTACTTCCTTCAGGAAATACACATCTAGTCTCATTGAAATGTATTGAGGAAAATGTTTATTCAAATGCAAATTGCGCAAAAACTACAAATCCGATCGACACGAAAATTACTTAGCACACCTCTCGTGGACGCTGGCTTCGAAGCGACACCTCAAGGGAGTCTGTGCGTGTAGCGGTTCGGGCCGCATTAATTGCGGAAAATTAACTGAATAATAATACGTTAGCAGCATTCAGATTACAATATAGTGGTTTTTTCAAACCACTATAATTACAATAAGTTGCTTTCTTCAAAGCACTAGAAATATAAGAAATCGGATGACAATATGTTGCTTGGACCTAGAGGTTCCAGCTCCATATTAATAATTTATGGGTAAGATTAACCATTGCATCATGAAACACTGAGGTGTCTAATATAAATCGTACCCAAACATTCCCAAGTTCCAGAACAAGTCACTTTTTTGCAATGAAAGACCAAGAAATGTTAAACACCATTGAGTAAGGGCTGACATTGGCTCTCCATGTATTAGACAACACAAAAGACACTTGCTAGCCAGCATCATGGCACTGTTCCTTGTTTAAGCCATTTTCAGTGTTCTGATATCAGAAAAGTGGATTCCTTCACTCTCCCTATTCTGACAAACTTTTTTTGTTTAAGGCCGGGGTCACACTAACCGACGCAAAATACGGTCCATAATTTACATGGGTAATACGGATGAATGACCCCTAAATAGTGCTCCGTATGTCATCCATAAGCAAGGTGTGGTCGCGTATTTTGCGCATGTCAGCATCCGTATGTAATCCGTATGGCATCCGTATGGCGAGATTTTCTCGCAGGCTTGCTAAATGGACATGTAACGGTTTTGAGGCCTGCAAACAATTTAAATAATTAGCCTGCACCCTATTTTTTGCCTCTGGAACAGGTGGCTGCCTCCATTCTGTCCATTTGTGACCTTGTCTTCACTAGGTGTGTTCGTGTTGTATGTGCAACATGTCAGACAGTCTGAGTTTCAAAACAACTGAGCAGGTTCTCTTCAACTGGCTTTTGTCACGCCACTTTGGTCAACCATACACAGTGATAGTGGATCCGCGGAGGAGGAGATGCATGTGGGTCCATCCACTTTTGAGGCAACGACTCACAAGAGGTCATTTTCACCGCCTCTATTCTTCTCTGCGGGAGCATCGTGCAAAATTCTACCAATACTGTGGCATGAGCCTTGCAACATTTGATCGACTCTTGGAGACAGTGCGCCCTGGGATCACCTTTCAGGACACAAGGATGAGCAAAGCTAGATCTGCAGAGGAGCGACTTCTACTCACATTACGGTATGTACTACACAGCCACATTCTCTATGTTCATGATGTGTTGCCCAAAGTATGTATTTTTTGCTTCTTGGACTAAGTTTAATGCCCTCATCTTATTCCAGATATGTTTAAGCTTACAGACCAGAATGTTATGTGTAATATGTACTGAATATCACGTAGTCATTGTGCGACCAAATATGTGTGCGTTAGTAGATATGAAATCCTAACAAGTTTGGTATGTATGTACCTGTTTTTGGTTAATTTGTGCATTCTAAAATGTTCCTTATCTGCTGTTCTTCAGCTTCCTGTCCACTGGCCCGCCCTCCACCATGAGTTTCTGATTGGAAGATCTACCATTTCTGGCATAGTCAGGTCTACACGTAGTGAAATATGGTCAAGACTACATCAACTCGTCATGCCCGAGCCCAGGATGGAAGACTGGTTGAGGATATCAAGGGACTTTGAGGACGACTGCCAGTTTCCTAATTGTATTGAGGCCCTTGATGGCAAACATATCCGGTGCGTAAGCCGCCGAACTCTGGCTCCCAATTCTTCAAGTATAAACAATACTTTTCTGTTGTATTGTTGGCTCTGGCAGACCCTCAATACAAGTTTATAATTGTTGACATTGGGGCCTATGGAAGGACAGGAGACTCTCGAGTCTTCAATACTTCCATACTGGCTCGGCGGCTACGCACCAACCAGTTGGATCTACCACCACCATGCCAGCTACCAGGCTCCACTGAAGAATCAGTCCCTTATGTCCTTGTGGCAGATGAGGCCTTTCAGTTAACACGCAATGTCTTGAGGCCATATCCCCGGCGCAACCTTGACCACCGGCGCAGAATTTTTAACTTGCGCCTATCACGTGCTCGGCGACTGGTGGAGTGTTCCTTTGGCATTCTTTGTGCCAAATGGCGGGTACTCCAGTCTGAGCTGAGTGAACAAAATGTTAATGAAGTAGTTAAAGCCAGTGTGGTTCTTCATAACTTCACCAGGATACATGATTGTTCTTCCTCTGCTGGTGTTGTGCGTGGGTCGGACAATGTGCGTAGGGCGAGACCACCTATCAACCCTCAACGTAGACCGCTCTCTGGCCTCAAAGTGCGTGATATTTTCACAAATTACTTTATGTCACCTGAGGGGGAAACTTCTTGGCAAGAGCATGCTGTGTCTATGTTATAATTTTTTGGTTTATATGTGTCTAAATATATATATTTCTTCCCCTTCTGATTCTATGACTGTTGAATTGCATTGGTAAGCGTATGTTAGTATGCTGACACGGTTTTTTAGAATTGAGACAGACGTAAAATGTAGTAGACAAATGTTTACTTTTGCCTTTTTTTTTTTTTTTTTTTAAAGCAAAACATATTATTGCCCTATGAGAACTGTGGCAATGGGCCAAATTGGCCTTTTTGCAGTTGTGAACATTTTTTCCAAATAACATTTTCACACATAGAAAAAAAAACAACATAATGCAATACCAAAATGGCTACATTATAAATTTTGGTAAGTTGGGGAAGGAGAAGGTGGAAGACCAGCCTGTGGTTGCTGCTGGCTACTTTGCCCAACATCGCCCTGTGTGGGGGCATACTGTTGCCCATGATGTGGGGAGTGTACTGCCTCCTGGGATTGTTGTGGGTACTGGCCAGAGTGATACGGAACAGGGGCATCTTGTTGGCTCGGGTAGGCCCGTGTCTCATACCCACCAATATATCCATGTCGTCTCCAACTAGGTTGGGACCAGCCTCCAGCACTGGGTGGGAACAAGTGGCCATATTGGTGAGGTTGGCTAGAGCCAGACATATGTGGCTGCTGTTGGGAAGGTTGGGTAGGGGGAGGAAGTGGGTGAGGTATAGGCCCACGTATTTGAGGATCCTCAGAGCCTGCTTGAGCAAGCATGTGTGTGGGGTGTCTAAGGCGCATTAGATTTCTGGGTGAAAGCTGCTACCTCTCCAGATATTCAAATAATTCATATGGGGTATTGGGGTGTGTGCAAGCATCAAGCAGGATCTGAAAACATACTCGAATAAGGAGCCTCACCTCACGGGAAAGGGCACGAAGATAAAGGGCCAGGCTGCGCGATTATGCCTCCTCGCCATCATCATTATTTTCTCTAGCCAAATAGTTGAGGACCCCAGTGTCCACATTTGTACGTGCATCTTGGGCAGGGATCTGGCGCCTTCTTCTTCCTCGCCGGGATGCTCCAGCAGGCTGTGGGGAGCCCCGGAGCTGGGCAGTTGGGCTGCTGCTCATGTTGCCCTGCTCCTCCTGTATGGCTGATGGTGCAGCAGCAGATGGTCCTGGTTGTGGATGTGGTCCTGGTGGTGGGGTTTGTGGAGCAGGCACTGGGTTCTCCTGAGACGATTCTTCACCCATGCTTCTTGTAGGGGGAGAAGATGGGCCAGCCACCTCATCCCCTACAGGATCAATGATGGTCTCTGTATCTGAGCCAGTTTCTTTCTCCGTAAGGTTGGACTGAGTTCCGTTATGAAATAGAACAGAGCAAAAAATAAATCAATATTTTTGGCCCTGTAAAGTATCGGTGTAATGTGGTGTGAGGTATCTACTTACGGTCTCAAATCCAGAATAGGGGCGAGGAAGGAGAGGCAGTCATAATAGATGTATTTCCTCTTTAGGTGGCCCGCATCACCACTCCTGGACCGCTGCTGACGTTCCCGCCTGTATTGGTCGCGGATGCTGCACCAGCGTCTCATCACATCTTCCACTGCAATGTGACAGGAAATTTTCTCAATTTCACATATTTGCTAGGTCAAATTTGCTACCAGTAGCCTAGGCATGTGGCCTTCTGGGGTGTGCTTTCTACCCAGGGCGGCATATATAATTGGGGCATCCAGGCCAGATACACAGGGTCACAATGGTTCAGGGATCAAGTAACTACACTTAATAACTTGGTAGGCTAGGAGGATGAGGAGCTTGTGGCCTGGGCCAAATTATGGCAGTGTAAAACCATGGGTCACATAAAAATCTACCCGCCTCATGAGGAAAAAAGTAGAAGCACAGGAAGGGGGGGCTGATTCTATATGCATTTTTTGACGTGAGGTAATTTTAAACAGTTTTTGGGTTGTACTTACTCAGTTGCTGCTGCTCCTCACGTGGCCGATCACCAAAATCGTGGAACATCTGGTGACATATGCGCCTCCATGACGCCTCCTTTCTTGCCCGGTTCGCATAATGGGCATTACGTTGGTCCCAGATTTCCGGCCGCTCCTGCACTAATACAATCAGCATCTCCACAATGACGCTGCTGTACTCCGTGGAGGCGTACTTCCTGGATGTCTGGAGCGCTTTTTGAGCTCATTTGCATGTCTAAGCTTCCTGATGATGGATTGGCCCATTTCCTGTCACCTGCCAAAAGACCTGCGTATTTCTCGCAAGTCACACGTGTGGTCCGTGTGTAATCCGTATTTTTTGCGCACACAGACTTGCATTGGCGTACTACGGGCGTAGTACGCTGACAGTCCCAGCATGCTGCGATTGGCACGGACCGTAGAATACGGACGAGAAATATACGGCTGGTGCGAGGGACCCCATAGAGAATCATTGGTCCGTGTGTAATGCGTGCTTTTGACGCCTCTCACTCGTCCGTATTCCTCTCTAGTGTGACCCCGGCCTAAGGGTTTTTCACTTGTGAATCATCATTTGTTGTGTATGTGATTAAATCCCCCTGCGGTCTCGGATATGTTGGTGAGAGCCAGCATACCCGAGGCCGCATTTCTCAGCACAAGCCGACCATTCAAAGTAGACACATCCTTCTGCCCATTCTAGCTCATTTAATGATCATGGGTCATTCAATTTTCACAATTGAGGTGGCAAATTATTGAACACATACCACTTGCCTGACAAGAAATTGAAAGAAAGTGAATCCTATATGACCATACTCTCGAAACGTTGCTTCCACGCGGCTTAAATAGAGAATATGAGGTTTACTCTGAGATCTCCTTGCACATCCATCAACAATAGTTAATTCATTATTTGTCTCTTCTTTTTTCTAGATGACCTTACTAATCCCAGGTAGCTATGGCTGGCTTCTTCTGGCTTTTCCTTCCCTTCACTTCGCATCTTACATGGTTTCTCACCTTTTCCTTTTTTATTTTCTTTTTTCTTCTAATTATTATTTACATATTTTTTTCTCTTTTTTCTTCATTTTTTATTTAATTATATACCACACTTCCCTTTGAATACTTATGTTTTTCTTTACCTTTTTTGTTTTACCCGTTTTTGTTATTATCCACTCTGGTTGCATTGCATGTACCATCTATTCTATCTGTTCTTATACTTGGCACTTTCCATCACCGATTGATACCAGTTGAATGGCGCCTGCGCACTACACACCCGGGACTCCGATATCATCTCCATGCTATCCGCATCACACGACCAGAACATTGTTGCCGCCCCGACGTCATAAAAGGTGCCTCTTCCTGCCTCACAGTATCTCCACTACACCACCGGAGTTTCACTACCCAGACCCAGGGCCGTTTTCCCCCCTGGTATTTCCTATAGCGCAGGGCTTATTTTGCACTTTGACCATGTGTTTTGTACACTGCGCTTCATGCCTATAAAATCTACGGTACTTACCCTACTCTTTTCGGCGTTTTCTTGCTCCATCCCCATTGTTTTAGTTTTGCTGCTTCCAAAGTGTTGGGTCATCTTCTATCCAATTTTTTTATTTTTCAATCCTTTCGAATTTTACCTTTTTTATTTTGTGTCCTTCTTTCTGGACATGGAGCCCGTGGCATTGGATCAATCCGACGGTTTACATGCAGGAAGGACAAATGTGGAGTCGTAGTTCATGGAATGAGAACAACATGACAAATTGCAGACACTCAGTACTAAATCCGTGGCGCCACGAATCTAGCAGAACGCGAGGTAACAACTCGCTGAAGTCTTACAATGATTGTGGCAGGTCCCTCGAAGTCTTACAGTATACAAGGAGATTTCTGATTTCAAAGACAACAAATCTTTTTTGGGTGAAGGGGACAGTATATTTTTGAAATGTTCTAAAGACCTTCTGAATTTGGTCCTGAAATACAATCTTCAGAATTATGCAGAGGTAAACCAAGAATTGATTAACACTAAAGATGAACCTCGTTCCCGTTTCACCGATAATCAGTGGTTGTCTTGTGATCGTAACAGTAAGCTAAATAAACAATTGATTCTTAAGGGCCTGTCACACTAAGCGATATCGCTAGCAATATCGCTATAACTTGTGACGCAGCAGTGATATTGCTAGTGGTATCGCTGTGTGATACTTACCTACGACCGCTCCCCTGCTGGTTATCGCTGATCGCGCGAGAACGTCCTGGACCGTTTCTCGTCGTCAGCTTCCTGCGGCGCTTCCTGTGGAGAGACGAGCGATGAGCGTGGAGCCGGGCGGGAGGACGTCAGGATCGCCTAGTGTGACAGGTAAGTAGTGACCCCCGTCCCCAGCGATGTCGCTGGTGAGATCTGCCTGTGTGGCAGCTCACTAGCGACCACTTAGCGATGCACCAGTGATCCTGACCGCGTCATATCACTGGTCGGGATCGCTGGTACAGTGTGACAGGGCCTTTAGCCAGTCAGATATCAAGCAACACAAACGTGATTAATTCTTAAGGGACAAAAGGGATTTAGATTCTGGCATTATCCACATGGAATACAAATAAAAAAGCCCCAAGGAAGAGAAGAGCGAATATTGCAGGTAGGAAAAATAATTCCAGAAAATTCAAAAAGGGCTCACTACTGATTCAGATTCTAGTGTGACTGATGACATGGGCGCTACTACCTCAGCCGCTGTTGCTAATCCATTAACCCCTTTAGGCGCAAGACCAGATGAGGGGGCAGGAGGAGGAACAAATATGGGCGCAATACGCAAGAGGAAACAAGTATCGTGGAGACATTCAATGAAACCACTGACACTAGCAGCCAGATTCGGAATTTGTCTGCCATCTTTTGGACACTGCTATGATATCCGTCTTCTCTAAAGGTTTGGGCTTTTGTCTACCGGGGATTTTTGATATTGTTGACTTTAAGATTGATATGTTTAAGGCAATTAGAAAAAAATCATCTTTATAAAGCACTAGCTGAAGAGCCCGGCGTTGCCTGGGCCTAGTAACCAACTGTGGTTAGTTATAACAAATTATAATGATTATATTGCACATAAAAAACATTTCACATCATATATTCCACACTACATATCTGCAACACAAACTAACTAAACGATCACCCAAGTACTGATAGGATTTTATTTTCAACTCATTCAAGAGCCTTTTGATAAACAACATTTTTGGTTTTTCCTTTCGGTGCAAAGATGAACAGATTTTTGGCAGTTCCAACTCTTGAACAGACCACGTAAAGTTGACCATGACAAAAGCATGGAGATTGCAAATCGATCCCTACTACTTTCAAGGACTCTCCCTGAGCATTGTTAATGGACATTGCAAATAGCAGTTGAACTGGAAACTGGAGGCGTTTAAAAACAAAAAACAAAATCAGATGGAATGAGTGGAATGAGTGGAATGAAAATGTCCTCTCCTTTGGCACATCCTGTTTCTGAGCTGTGTATCTAACCCAATCCTGTGTGATAATGTCTGCTGAGCCGTGTATCTAATCCTATCCTGTGTGATACTGACTGCAGAGCCGTGTATCTAACCCTATCCTGTGTGATAATGTCTGCTGAGCCGTGTATCTAATCCTATCCTCTGTGATACTGACTGCAGAGCCGTGTATCTAATCCTATCCTGTGTGATACTGACTGCTGATCCGTGTATCTAATCCTATCCTGTGTGATACTGACTGCTGAGCTGTGTATCCAATCCTATCCTGTGTGATACTGACTGCAGAGCCGTGTATCTAATCCTATCCTGTGTGATACTGACTTCTGAGCCGTGTATCTAATCCTATCCTGTGTGATACTGACTGCTGAGCCGTGTATCTAATCCTATCCTGTGTGATACTGACTGCTGAGCCGTGTATCTAATCCTCTCCTGTGTGATACTGACTGCTGAGCCGTGCATCTAATCCTATCCTGTGTAATACGGACTGCAGAGCCGTGTATCTAATCCTATCCTGTGTGATACTGACTTCCGAGCTGTGTATCTAATCCTATCCTGTGTGATACAGACTGCTGAGCCGTGTATCTAATCCTATCCTGTGTGATACTGACTGCTGAGCTGTGTATCTAATCCTATCCTGTGTGATACTGTCTGCTGAGCTGTGTATCTAATCCTATCCTGTGTGATACTGACTGCTGAGCCGTGTATCTAACCCTATCATGTGTGATACTGTCTGCTGAGCCGTGTATCTAATCCTATCCTGTGTGATACTGGGCTCCCCCTGCAGTCTGTGTCAGAGGGTGGTCTGTGTTTTGCACGGTAATAAATTGTGTTATTTCCAGATTTACAGAAGGACGATAACACCATAGAAATGATAAGAATAATCGGCAAAATTGTTTGGTGAATTGGAACGCGCAGGGTTAAAATTTTGCCTCACAACATAGCTTAGGACGCTCTCGGCGTCCAGACGTGCGACTGTGCCAAATTTTGTGGCTGTAGCTGCGACGGTGCGGATGCCAATCCCGGACATATACACACATTCAGCTTTATATATTAGATTTGCTATCCAGTTCAGAGAGTGATCCTGCGGTTTTAGAGGGCGAGAATGCACGGGCTCTTGGTCCCCTTGGTTTTATGGTACCAGGGTGTAGTGATGATTTCTGCATTGTTATGTGGTCTGAGCGATCCATCTGTACAGGGGGGTAATTTAGATTGTGAGCCCCATCGGGGACAGCGATGATGATGTGTGCAAACTGTAAAGCGCTGCGGAATATGTTAGCGCTATATAAAGATTATTATTATTATTATTATTATTATTATTATTATTATTAATATACAGCAGTGGGCATTCCATTCACTGGAGTTCAACCCTCAGCTATGCCACCTATTTCCCCGGGGAATATCATTGATTTTTTCTCTGAACAAGTGATTAATGACGTTGAAGCTTTGTCAGGACACAAAGCATCAGTTACCATCAGGAGCCAGGCAGACAAAGGAGGGGACACAGTGCCGAAGAAGCGGATCGCCACTGATCAGACAAGAAGACAGATTTTCTTTCCAACTAAAGTTTATAAAAGCGAGTTGAGAACATTTTTTAGAGACCAAGTAGAAAAAAGAATTTTGTCACGTAAAAAAGCAAAGAAATTGTTACCAAGTTTCCACGCAGAGCCTGTGGGTACCACATCCCAAAAATTCACAAAATTCACAAATCATTAACCCACCCCCCCAGGTGGTCGTATCGGTCTCTGAGCCCCTCTCCAAGTACATGGATTGGCTTTTGCGCCCCATTTTAAGGACAGTACCTTCCTATATTAAGGATGCCAACTCATTTTTATTAGCATTAAGAGCTTTTGATTGGCAGGAAGGTTTTTCTTTGGTGTCTACTGACGTGGTCAATCTGTACACGAGAATTCCTCAGGCAGGGGGGGTAGAGGCGTTGAGGATGAGATTAACAGGGACTGACAACAGTGTTGATTACACAAATTTCACTTGCGATGGTGTTCCATTTATTCTTGAACACAACGCCTCCATGTTTTTGGATAGATGTACTTGCAGTGGGTTGGCACCGCTATGGGCACCCCCGTTGCATGTACTTTTGTATGTCCATAATGTAAATAACTCTTTTTTCAAACATATCAAACTTTATCTAAGTTTATCTAAGATTTGTTGACGGCATATTTATGGCGGGGGACGGATCACAGATTACCTCAATACATCAAATTCCATGACCATGAATTTCACCTCCATATCTGGGGGTATGGAACTTGATTTTCTACATGTGAAAATTAAAATAAATCAGGGATTAATTAACACAGAAGTTTTCCGTAAACCCACTTCAACAAATTCCTTGTTGCATTACAAGTGCGCCCACCCAGCACATGTAAAAAAATCAGTACCATATCGCCAATTTTTAAGGTTAAAAAGAGTCAATAATGACCTCTTGAACCTTGAGGTACAGGCCTTGGATTTATATAAAAGATTCCCAGAAAGAGGATATTCCTAAAAAGTTTTGGACAGAGATAGAGACAGGGCATTCAACCCCGACTCTGTGAGTGCAAATGTATGCCCCTGTGAATAATCGCTCTGCTGCGGCTGCAATGAGTTCGGGTGTAACAAATAAAAAAGCAAAGAAAACGTTACTGGAGGTGAGGGGCCGGGACACAGTGCGTGTTCCCTGGAGAGGCTGGGACGTGGTGCACATAGCCTTGAGAAGCTGAGACACAGTACACATAACTCTAAGAGGCCAGGACACAGTACGCGTTCCCCAGAGAGAGGCCGAGACATGGTGCACATACTCTCAAGAACCCGAAGCATGGTGCACGTTACCTCCAGAGGCCAGGACAGGGTGTGCACACCACTTCCACATGGCTGAAGTGCGTATGTGCATACGTGGCTCATGTCACGTCTGAAAGATGGGTACACTGTGGACATATAGTATACCTGAGTGACCGGGACATGGTCCTAACAATCTGGGGACTAACCACCTGGGGTCTGATAGAGAAACCTTGAGAATCATGGTATCATGGGACCTGCTCACTGATTCTGCTATTGTGATCAGGATCCTCCTGCCTCCTCATAGGTTTTAAGATGTTCTAGTCAGGACTCTCCAGTCTCGTCATAGATTGTAAGCTCTTGAGATCAGGACACTCCTGTATCACAAAAGATTGTAAGCTCTTGACATCAGGACACTCCTGTATCCTCATAGATTGAAAGCTCTTGAGATCAGGACACTCCTGTATCCTCATAGATAGTAAGCTCTTGAGATCAGGACACTCCTGTATCCTCATAGATAGTAAGCTCTTGAGATCAGGACACTCCTGTATCCTCATAGATCGTAAGCTCTTGAGATCAGGACACTCCTGTATCCTCATAGATAGTAAGCTCTTGAGATCAGGACACTCCTGTATCCTCATAGATTGTAAGCTCTTGAGATCAGGACACTCCTGTATCCTCATAGATAGTAAGCTCTTGAGATCAGGACACTCCTGTATCCTCATAGATAGTAAGCTCTTGAGATCAGGACACTCCTGTATCCTCAAAGATAGTAAGCTCTTGAGATCAGGACACTCCTGTATCCTCATAGATCATAAGCTCTTGAGATCAGGACACTCCTGTATCCTCATAGATTGTAAGCTCTTGAGATCAGGACACTCCTGTATCCTCATAGATTGTAAGCTCTTGAGATCAGGACACTCCTGTATCCTCATAGATCGTAAGCTCTTGAGATCAGGTCACTCCTGTATCCTCATAGATCGTAAGCTCTTGAGATCAGGTCACTCCTGTATCCTCATAGATCGTAAGCTCTTGAGATCAGAACACTCCTGTATCCTCATAGATAGTAAGCTCTTGAGATCAGGACACTCCTGTATCCTCATAGATTGTAAGCTCTTGAGAACAGGACACTCCTGTATCCTCATAGATTGTAAGCTCTTGAGATCAGGACACTCCTGTATCCTCATAGATTGTAAGCTCTTGAGATCAGGACACTCCTGTATCCTCATAGATTGTAAGCTCTTGAGATCAGGACACTCCTGTATCCTCATAGATCGTAAGCTCTTGAGATCAGGACACTCCTGTATCCTCATAGATTGTAAGCTCTTGAGATCAGGACACTCCTGTATCCTCATAGATTGTAAGCTCTTGAGATCAGGACACTCCTGTATCCTCATAGATTGTAAGCTCTTGAGATCAGGACACTCCTGTATCCTCATAGATCGTAAGCTCTTGAGATCAGGACACTCCTGTATCCTCATAGATTGTAAGCTCTTGAGATCAGGACACTCCTGTATCCTCATAGATTGTAAGCTCTTGAGATCAGGACACTCCTGTATCCTCATAGATTGTAAGCTCTTGAGATCAGGACACTCCTGTATCCTCATAGATCGTAAGCTCTTGAGATCAGGACACTCCTGTATCCTCATAGATTGTAAGCTCGTGAGATCAGGACACTCCTGTATCCTCATAGATCGTAAGCTCTTGAGATCAGGACACTCCTGTATCCTCATAGATTGTAAGCTCGTGAGATCAGGACACTCCTGTATCCTCATAGATAGTAAGCTCTTGAGATCAGGACACTCCTGTATCCTCATAGATTGTAAGCTCGTGAGATCAGGACACTCCTGTATCCTCATAGATAGTAAGCTCTTGAGATCAGGACACTCCTGTATCCTATCCTCATAGATTGTAAGCTCTGGTAATTAGGAATATGCAGTATCCATCCCAGTGAGGGACAGCAGGGAGAACATTATAGATATAAAGGGGAGAGAAGCAGATGATTTGTGGAAGTCTCTTACCATTTCCTGATGCTGTTATGGTATCTTCCATTCCACCCTTCACTCCTCCATCACTTTCCTGCAAGAACCCAATAGGACACGAGAAAAATTAGAATAAAGAAAAAAAAGAACTTAGATGATCCTGAGTTCACAGAAAGGTGAATCCTCTCCCTAAGTAAAGACGCCTGGTATCCCTGCTGGGGACTGCACCTTCTTCTCTCCTCTCCTTGTGGTGGTCCTACTGGGAGAAACTGCTCATCTCATCTCTTACAACTGCACTAATGGATTACGTCCCCCTTAAACGACTTATTGTCGCGTTGCAGATGAAGTGGCAGTAATGCAGGCACACTGAGTCCAGAACTCATTATTATGGGCACCACATAGTCCTCTATACAGTATACAGTATTATGGGCACCACATAGTCCTCTATACAGTATACAGTATTATGGGCACCACATAGTCCTCCATACAGTATTATGGGCACCACATAGTCCTCCATACAGTGTTATGGGCACCACATAGTCCTCCATACAGTGTTATGGGCACCACATAGTCCTCCATACAGTGTTATGGGCACCACATAGTCCTCCATACAGTATTATGGGCACCACATAGTCCTCCATACAGTATTATGGGCACCACATAGTCCTCCATACAGTATTATGGGCACCACATAGTCCTCCTTACAGTATTATGGGCACAACATAGTACTCCATACAGAATAATGATCCCCATATAATGCTCCATACAGTATAATGAGCCCCATATATTGTTCCATACAGAATAATGAGCCCTATAGAATGCTCCATACAGTATAATGAGCCCCATATATTGCTCCATACAGAATTACGGGCCCCATATATTGCTCCACACAATATATGAAGGGTCCCATATAACGATCCATATATAATGAGCCCCATATAATGCTCTAGTATATGATGGGCCCCATATATTGCTCCTTACAGAATGATCACCATATATTGCTACATACAGTATATGAAGAGCCCCATAAAACTCTCCATATATAATGAGCAAAAGACAAAAAACTGACTGGCACATCCAGACTAGTGTGAATAAGTGCATAACAGGAGGAGCTACCTCCATATACAATATACAAAAAAAGGTTGCACTCTATCATGCTAAAGCATGTCAATGTGGAATATGTGAAATTTGAAAAGCAATACAGCTTTGGAGTATTAGGAAAAAATATGAGACACTTAGCATAAAATTTGATATCATATTAGATGGGTGTCATGAAATATGACGTAAGTCTTATTGTTGAATCACGCACACTGAACTCTGCTACATCTGCTTATGACATGCCAGCCCAGAAACACGCTGTGGGCTTGTCCCCCCCCCCACAGCTCCTGCTCCCTTTTCAATACAGCTGTAACTTGAGACTCCAGTGTGTGATCTCACCCCTCCCTCCTGCTACCAGCTAAAACTGGTAGAGCAGCTTTCAATCCGCATGGTGAGTTCTTTGTTCTAGGAAACTTAAATATTAGGGCATATCTCAACCCCAATTATGGATATAAGTATGAAAGTTACACATTTGGAATGTGCATTGATAGAACTACACCCCAGTGAATTTTCTACGTTCCAGTAGCAGCCGAATCCAAGTTATGGATTTGGCCTGAAGCGGGTTATGGACTTATATGAATGCCAATTTCACGCTGAGAAAAAGGATAATTTTGTCTACTTCCTTCGAATCTCACAGCCCGAGTTACAATGGTTACGAGGTTTTAGTAAGTTCTTAGCAACTTTGGAAAAGGTTACTTGGCACTCAAAATCGGAGAAGCAATTTTTTCTTTATTGTGCATCCAGACAAAAATGGACTCATATCATATGAACGTTTTCGGTCCAACAACGGACTTCATCAGAAAGGTCTTTTTGTTTCTTTAGAGTAGACTATAAGTTACAAAAAAAGTAAACAAGAAAACAAAACAATATGTCAGAACAATGCTATAGACATATAGTACACTTTCAGAATAATAAATAATAATCTGACGTCAGAAGCAGGATCTATAGTGAAGGAAAGTGACTGCAGAAATTCATTCCAAAAGTGTAAAAGGATATCCTTTTTACTTATAGCCATTTCACCATAGTTGTGGACTTTGGTCCCTGAAAAAATTTTTGTTACTCATAAATTTGTTTTCCTTAACCATGTTCTCACCCTCATTTATGGCACAGATGAAATCTGAAAACTGCATCTACACTTTTGGATTGTCTACTCTAAAGAAACAAAACGACCTTTCTGATGAAGGTCCGTTGTTGGACCGAAAACGTTGATATGATACGAGTCCATTTTTGTCTGGATGCACAATAAAGAAAAAATTGCTTCTCCGATTTTGAGTGCCAAGTAATTTTGTATATGTCTATGGGTTGGAAACCTTACTTGAGCACCAATTCTCCTCTGTTTTTCTCTGGAGTGCCGTGTTTTTTTGTGTACTAAACTTTGGAAAAGGGGCGTACATCCCATTGCTTTGCCCCCAGTGAGGTCACCCAGCTAAAATTATAAGGCTAGGAGGCTGATTCAGGGGGCATTCAGACCTGGGGGAAACAGCGTATATGTTACACCACTCTGACATACTCACCCGGCCTCCACTCCCACGCCGTCTCTACATACTCACCCGGCCTCCGCTCGCACGCCACAGCCTCTCACCACCCGACGGCCACGACGGTCACCTCTGACAGGCTCGCGGCCGACGCCATCTCTATGCGCATGCGGCATAGGCCGCGCCTCCCTTCTGCTTCTTGTGCTCCGGCTGTGACCTGACCCGGAAGCGCCTTCGGACCAATGGCAGACCAGATGGGGCCATATCAGGCCGCTTCCCCCTGAGGGAGGCGCCTGATCGCTGTGTTACCTTGCACACTGGGCCCTGCTTCCTCCTGTGCTCTCTGCAGCCTCTCGGTTCCATCCTCTGTTTCCTGCAGCAGCCTCACAGCCCTGTCATCCGTGTTCCCTGTAGTATTCTCCATCCTACTCCAGTCCTGTTCCTGTTCCATCCTACTCCAGTCCTGCTTCCTGTGTTCCTGTTCCATCCTAATCCACTCCTGCCTCCGGTGTTCCAACTCCATCCAGCTATCCACACTCCTACAATCCTACTCCAGTCCTGTCTCATGTGTTTAGCTCCAGCCATCTCTCCACGTTCCAGCCTTACAGTCTACACTTCAGTCCCGCACTCCTACTCCAGTCCATCCTGAGCCGCCCCTCTCGGTACCGGCTACCGTGGTACTTGAACCCCTGGGCCTGCTCCTAACGGTCCCTGTATAGGGGTTGGTTCCACCTGGCAGCTCGCCCGGGGCCCCTCGGTGCCACAGTCCAGAGCGTCCACTCCTGGAGATTCCGGCTCCTGACCACTCATGCTAACAGTATACCATCCATGCTGTGGGCTGAATCCTTGCCTTTGGGAACTCCTCCCCCCCACCACATGGCTTCCCATGGACTGAGATATCTGTAAGTGTTCATTTTCACCTTTAATCCTTCTTTATTTTGTAATTGCCTGTACATTCTATAATTGTCTCAATTTGTAACATCTTTTTGTATATTTGTAAACACTGTCTACTTTTTGAAGTAAAATACAAAATTACTAGCTTCGTTTCTCCTTGCTCTATAACGTACTTTCATGTCTCCTGGGGCTAAATTAACGCTACTGTTCGGGTCGGCCCCTGACCCGATATTAATTAAGCACGAATCAAGGGGCTGGCGGCAGACACATTGGTGGCAGCGGTGGGATAACCAAATATATCCCCCCTGTAATTCATGACATATTGGTGGCAGCAGTGGGATATACATAAATTCCTGCTAAAGAAGAACTAGGGGCAACCAAACACCCCCAGTTCATGACAATGGGCAGATATTTGGCCAAATTTTATGCTAAGTGTCTCATATTTTTTCCTAATACTCCAAAGCCGTATTGCTATTGAAATTTCACATATTCCACATTGACATGCTTTAGCATGATAAAGTGCAACCTTTATTGTATACCATATATAATGAGCCCCATATACTGTCCATATATAATGAGCCCTATATAATGCTCCACACAGTACATGATGGGCCCCATATAATTATCCATATATAATGAGCCCCATATAATGCTCCACACAGTACATGATGGGCCCTATATAATTCTCCATATATAATGAGCCCCATATAATGTTCCACACAGTACATGATGGGCACTATATAATGCTCCATATATGAGCCCCATATAATGCTCCACACAGTACATGATGGGCCCCATAATTCCCCATATATAATGAGCCCCATATAATGCTCCACACAGTATATGATGGGCCCCATATAATGTTCCATATATGAGCCCTATATAATGCTCCACACAGTACATGATGGGCCCCATATAACAGTCCATATATAATGAGCCCCATATATTTATCCAGTATATGATGGGCCCCATGTAATGCTCCATATGTAATGAGCCCCGTATAATGCTCCAGTATATGATGGGCCCCATATATTGCTCCAGTATATGATGGGCCCCATATAATGCTCCAGTATATGATGGGCCCCATATAATGCTCCAGACAGAATGGGCTCCATAAAATGCTCCAGTACATCATAGGCCCCATATAATACTCTATACAGAATGGGCCCATATAATGCTCCAGCACATGATGGACCCCATATAATACTCTATACAGAATAGACCCCATATAATGCTCCAGTATACGATGGGCCCCATATAATGCACCATACATAATGGGCCCCATATAATGCTTCAGTATATGTTGGGTCCCATATAATGCTCCATACAGAGTAATGGGCCCCATATAATACGCCAGTATATGATGGGCCCCATTAATTGCTCCAAACATTAAAATAAACAGTCACCTCTACTCACCGGCCGCTGTCTTCTGGGTCTCAGCTCTGTGACTGCTCAGAGGAGGGAGCGCACAATAGTCACATCATCGCGCCCTCGGACCTCAAACGTCACAGAGTCAGATGACACGGAGGACAACGCAGCGTAGGAACGTGGAGAGGTAAGTATTGCAATTGGGGGCCCATAGCACGGTTGCATCCCAGACAGCAAGTGAGTCCCAGGCCTGCAACTACCGTCCATGTTCTCCACTGCCGAGAGCGCACAATCAATTGTGTGCTCTACTGCAAGCACGGATTCTGGCCGAGCACGCACTCCACTGCCAAGTGCCCCCACAAAAGCTTCAATACATCAGTCAAGAATGGATTTCCAGAAATATTCACCAACCTCTCCATCCTGGAGGACAATTCTCTTTTCCTCCTCATCCATGGAGTATACAGGACATGGCCATCTCTCTGCTGAATCTGTCTGACGGCAACGATCTGTAGATGAAGTCAGAATGCATCATCTATATGTGATCATCAGAAAAGGGGGCATCAAGGAGACCCTCAGCCCATTTCCCCCCTATAAGTAGGATTGCCTCCTCTTACCTGGAGATGAGAGCAGTTGATGGTTCTCAATCATAAAGCTCCTGTACTGATCCCAGTGTCCTTCTATATAATCCAACTCCTCCAGGGTGAAGAAAACAGCGACGTCCTGACACCTGAGAAGTACCTGACAACCAAAAAGGCAGACATCACCCAGAATCCCCCAGTGTACACTGTATAATCTCCCAGCAGTCTCCACTCCTCCCATCACCCAGAATCCTCCAGTGTACACTGTATAATCTCCCAGCAGTCTCCTCTCCTCTCATCACCCAGAATCCTCCAGTGTACACTGTATAATCTCCCAGCAGTCTCCTCTCATCACCCAGAATCCTCCAGTGTATACTGTATAATCTCCCAGCAGTCTCCTCTCCTCTCATCACCCAGAATCCTCCAGTGTATACTGTATACTCTCCCAGCAGTCTCCTCCCATCACCCAGAATCCTCCAGTGTGTACTGTATAATCTTCCAGAATTCTCCTTTCATCACCCAGAATCCTCCAGTGTATACTGTATAATCTCCCAGCAGTCTCCTCTCATGACCCAGAATCCTCCAGTGTGTACTGTATAATCTCCCAGCAGTCTCCTCTCATGACCCAGAATCCTCCAGTGTACACTGTATAATCTCCCAGCAGCCTCCTCTCCTCACCCAGAATCCTCCAGTGTATACTGTATAATCTCACAGCAGTCTCCTCTCATGTCCCAGAATCCTCCAGTGCACACTGTATAATCTCCCAGCAGTCTCCTATCCTCTCATCACCCAGAATCCTCCAGTGTATACTGTATAATCTCCCAGTAGTCTCCTCTCATCACCCAAAATCCTCCAGTGTATACTGTATAATCTCCCAGCAGTCTCCTCTCATCACCCATAATCCTCCAGTGTATACTGTATAATCTCGCAGCAGTCTCCTCTCATCACCCAGAATCCTCCAGTGTATACTGTATAATCTCCCAGCAGTCTCCTCTCATCACCCAGAATCCTCCAGTGTATACTGTATAATCTCCCAGCAGTCTCCTCTCATCACCCAGAATCCTCCAGTGTATACTGTATAATCTCCCAGCAGTCTCCTCTCATCACTCAGAATCCTACAGTGTACACTGTATAATCTCCCAGCAGTCTGCTCTCATCACCCAGAATCCTCCAGTGTACACTGTATAATCTCCCAGCAGTCTCCTCTCCTCGCCCAGAATCCTCCAGTGTACACTGTATAATCTCCCAGCAGTCTGCTCTCATCGCCCAGAATCCTCCAATGTACACTGTATAATCTCCCAGCAGTCTCCTCTCATCACCCAGAATCCTCCAGTGTATACTGTATAATCTCCCAGCAGTCTCCTCTCCTCGCCCAGAATCCTCCAGTGTACACTGTATAATCTCCCAGCAGTCTGCTTTCATCGCCCAGAATCCTCCAGTGTACACTGTATAATCTCCCAGCAGTCTCCTCTCATCGCCCAGAATCCTCCAGTGTATACTGTATAATCTCCCAGCAGCCTCCTCTCCTCTCATCGCCCAGAATCCTCCAGTGTACACTGTATAATCTCCCAGCAGTCTCCTCTCCTCACCCAGAATCCTCCAGTGTATACTGTATAATCTCCCAGCAGTCTCCTCTCCTCTCATCACCCAGAATCCTCCAGTGTATACTGTATAATCTCCCAGCAGTCTCCTCTCCTCACCCAGAATCCTCCAATGTACACTGTATAATCTCCCAGCAGTCTCCTCTCATCACCCAGAATCCTCCAGTGTATACTGTATAATCTCCCAGAAGTCTCCTCTCATCACCCAGAATCCTCCAGTGTGTACTGTATAATCTCCCAGCAGTCTCCTCTCCTCTCATCGCCCAGAATCCTCCAGTGTATACTGTATAATCTCCCAGCAGTCTCCTCTCCTTTCATCGACCAGAATCCTCCAGTGTACACTGTATAATCTCCCAGCAGTCTGCTCTCATCGCCCAGAATCCTCCAGTGTACACTGTATAATCTCCCAGCAGTCTCCTCTCATCACTCAGAATCCCCCAGTGTATACTGTATAATCTCCCAGCAGTCTCCTCTCATCACCCAGAATCCTCCAGTGTATACTGTATAATCTCCCAGCAGTCTCCTCTCATCACTCAGAATCCCCCAGTGTATACTGTATAATCTCCCAGCAGTCTCCTCTCATCACCCAGAATCCTCCAGTGTATACTGTATAATGTCCCAGCAGTCTCCTCTCATCACCCAGAATCCTCCAGTGTATGCTGTACAATCTCCCAGCAGTCTCCTCTCATCACCCAGAATCCTCCAGTGTATACTGTATAATCTCCCAGCAGTCTCCTCTCATCACCCAGAATCCTCCAGTGTATACTATATAATCTCCCAGCAGTCTCATCTCCTCACCCAGAATCCTCCAGTGTACACTGTATAATCTCCCAGCAGTCTCCTCTCATCACCCAGAATCCTCCAGTGTATACTGTATAATCTCCCAGCAGTCTCCTCTCCTCGCCCAGAATCCTCCAGTGTACACTGTATAATCTCCCAGCAGTCTGCTTTCATCGCCCAGAATCCTCCAGTGTACACTGTATAATCTCCCAGCAGTCTCCTCTCATCGCCCAGAATCCTCCAGTGTATACTGTATAATCTCCCAGCAGCCTCCTCTCCTCTCATCGCCCAGAATCCTCCAGTGTACACTGTATAATCTCCCAGCAGTCTCCTCTCCTCACCCAGAATCCTCCAGTGTATACTGTATAATCTCCCAGCAGTCTCCTCTCCTCTCATCACCCAGAATCCTCCAGTGTATACTGTATAATCTCCCAGCAGTCTCCTCTCCTCACCCAGAATCCTCCAATGTACACTGTATAATCTCCCAGCAGTCTCCTCTCATCACCCAGAATCCTCCAGTGTATACTGTATAATCTCCCAGAAGTCTCCTCTCATCACCCAGAATCCTCCAGTGTGTACTGTATAATCTCCCAGCAGTCTCCTCTCCTCTCATCGCCCAGAATCCTCCAGTGTATACTGTATAATCTCCCAGCAGTCTCCTCTCCTTTCATCGACCAGAATCCTCCAGTGTATACTGTATAATCTCCCAGCAGTCTCCTCTCCTCTCATCGCCCAGAATCCTCCAGTGTACACTGTATAATCTCCCAGCAGTCTGCTCTCATCGCCCAGAATCCTCCAGTGTACACTGTATAATCTCCCAGCAGTCTCCTCTCATCACTCAGAATCCCCCAGTGTATACTGTATAATCTCCCAGCAGTCTCCTCTCATCACCCAGAATCCTCCAGTGTATACTGTATAATCTCCCAGCAGTCTCCTCTCATCACTCAGAATCCCCCAGTGTATACTGTATAATCTCCCAGCAGTCTCCTCTCATCACCCAGAATCCTCCAGTGTATACTGTATAATCTCCCAGCAGTCTCCTCTCATCACCCAGAATCCTCCAGTGTATGCTGTATAATCTCCCAGCAGTCTCCTCTCATCACCCAGAATCCTCCAGTGTGTACTGTATAATCTCCCAGCAGTCTCCTCTCATCACCCATAATCCTCCAGTGTATACTGTATAATCTCCCAGCAGTCTCCTCTCATCACCCAGAATCCTCCAGTGTATACTGTATAATCTCCCAGCAGTCTCCTCTCATCACCCAGAATCCCCCAGTGTATACTGTATAATCTCCCAGCAGTCTCCTCTCATCACCAGAATCCTCCAGTGTATACTGTATAATCTCCCAGCAGTCTCCTCTCATCACCCAGAATCCTCCAGTGTATACTGTATAATCTCCCAGCAGTCTCCTCTCCTCACCCAGAATCCTCCAGTGTATACTGTATAATCTCCCAGCAGTCTCCTCTCATCACCCAGAATCCCCCAGTGTATACTGTATAATCTCCCAGCAGTCTCCTCTCATCACCAGAATCCTCCAGTGTATACTGTATAATCTCCCAGCAGTCTCCTCTCATCACCCAGAATCCTCCAGTGTACACTGTATTATCTCCCAGCAGTCTACTCTCCTCACCCAGAATCCTCCAGTGTATACTGTATAATCTCCCAGCAGTCTCATCTCCTCACCCAGAATCCTCCAGTGTACACTGTATAATCTCCCAGCAGTCTCCTCTCATCACCCAGAATCCTCCAGTGTACACTGTATAATCTCCCAGCAGTCTCCTCTCATCGCCCAGAATCCTCCAGTGTACACTGTATAATCTCCCAGCAGCCTCCTCTCCTCACCCAGAATCCTCCAGTGTATACTGTATAATCTCCCAGCAGTCTTCTCTCCTCTCATCGCCCAGAATCCTCCAGTGTACACTGTATTATCTCCCAGCAGTCTCCTCTCCTCACCCAGAATCCTCCAGTGTATACTGTATAATCTCCCAGCAGTCTCCTCTCATCGCCCAGAATCCTCCAGTGTATACTGTATAATCTCCCAGCATTCTCCTCTCATCACCCAGAATCCTCCAGTGTATACTGTATAATCTCCCAGCAGTCTCCTCTCCTCACCCAGAATCCTCCAATGTACACTGTATAATCTCCCAGCAGTCTCCTCTCATTACCCAGAATCCTCCAGTGTATACTGTATAATCTCCCAGCAGTCTCCTCTCCTCTCATCACCCAGAATCATCCAGTGTATACTGTATAATCTCCCAGCAGTCTCCCCTCATCACCCAGAATCCTCCAGTGTATACTGTATAATCTCCCAGCAGTCTCCTCTCATCACCCAGAATCCTGCAGTGTAAACTGTATAATCTCCCATCAGTCTCCTCTCATCACCCAGAATCCTCCAGTGTATACTGTATAATCTCCCAGCAGTCTCCTCTCATCACCCAGAATCCTCCAGTGTATGCTGTATAATCTCCCAACAGTCTCCTCTCATCACCCAGAATCCTCCAGTGTATACTGTATAATCTCCCAGCAGTCTCATCTCATCACCCAGAATCCTCCAGTGTACACTGTATAATCTCCCAGCAGTCTCCTCTCATCACCCAGAATCCTCCAGTGTACACTGTATAATCTCCCAGCAGTCTCCTCTCATCGCCCAGAATCCTCCAGTGTACACTGTATAATCTCCCAGCAGCCTCCTCTCCTCACCCAGAATCCTCCAGTGTATACTGTATAATCTCCCAGCAGTCTCCTCTCCTCTCATCGCCCAGAATCCTCCAGTGTACACTGTATTATCTCCCAGCAGTCTCCTCTCCTCACCCAGAATCCTCCAGTGTATACTGTATAATCTCCCAGCAGTCTCCTCTCCTCTCATCGCCCAGAATCCTCCAGTGTATACTGTGTTATCTCCCAGCAGTCTCCTCTCATCACCCAGAATCCTCCAGTGTATACTGTATAATCTCCCAGCAGTCTCCTCTCATCACCCAGAATCCTCCAGTGTATACTGTATAATCTCCCAGCAGTCTCCTCTCCTCACCCAGAATCCTCCAATGTACACTGTATAATCTCCCAGTAGTCTCCTCTCATCACCCAGAATCCTCCAGTGTATACTGTATAATCTCCCAGCAGTCTCCCCTCATCACCCAGAATCCTCCAGTGTATACTGTATAATCTCCCAGCAGTCTCCTCTCATCACCCAGAATCCTGCAGTGTAAACTGTATAATCTCCCATCAGTCTCCTCTCATCACCCAGAATCCTCCAGTGTATACTGTATAATCTCCCAGCAGTCTCCACTCATCACCCAGAATCCTCCAGTGTATTCTGTATAATCTCCCAGCAGTCTCCTCTCATCACCCAGAATCCCCCAGTGTACACTGTATAATCACCCAGCAGTCTCCTCTCATCACCCAGAATCCTGCAGTGTAAACTGTATAATCTCCCAGCAGTCTCCTCTCATCACCCAGAATCCTCCAGTGTACACTGTATAATCTCCCAGCAGTCTCCTCTCATCGCCCAGAATCCTCCAGTGTACACTGTATAATCTCCCAGCAGCCTCCTCTCCTCACCCAGAATCCTCCAGTGTATACTGTATAATCTCCCAGCAGTCTCCTCTCCTCTCATCGCCCAGAATCCTCCAGTGTACACTGTATTATCTCCCAGCAGTCTCCTCTCCTCACCCAGAATCCTCCAGTGTATACTGTATAATATCCCAGCAGTCTCCTCTCCTCTCATCGCCCAGAATCCTCCAGTGTATACTGTGTTATCTCCCAGCAGTCTCCTCTCATCACCCAGAGTCCTCCAGTGTATACTGTATAATCTCCCAGCAGTCTCCTCTCATCACCCAGAATCCTCCAGTGTATACTGTATAATCTCCCAGCAGTCTCCTCTCCTCACCCAGAATCCTCCAATGTACACTGTATAATCTCCCAGTAGTCTCCTCTCATCACCCAGAATCCTCCAGTGTATACTGTATAATCTCCCAGCAGTCTCCCCTCATCACCCAGAATCCTCCAGTGTATACTGTATAATCTCCCAGCAGTCTCCTCTCATCACCCAGAATCCTGCAGTGTAAACTGTATAATCTCCCATCAGTCTCCTCTCATCACCCAGAATCCTCCAGTGTATACTGTATAATCTCCCAGCAGTCTCCACTCATCACCCAGAATCCTCCAGTGTATACTGTATAATCTCCCAGCAGTCTCCTCTCATCACCCAGAATCCCCCAGTGTACACTGTATAATCACCCAGCAGTCTCCTCTCATCACCCAGAATCCTGCAGTGTAAACTGTATAATTTCCCATCAGTCTCCTCTCATCACCCAGAATCCTCCAGTGTATACTGTATAATCTCCCAGCAGTCTCCTCTTATCACCCAGAATCCTCCAGTGTATACTGTATAATCTCCCAGCAGTCTACTCTCATCACCCAGAATCCTCCAGTGTATACTGTATAATCTCCCAGCAGTCTCCTCTCCTCACCCAGAATCCTCCAATGTACACAGTATAATCTCCCAGCAGTCTCCTCTCATCACCCAGAATCCTCCAGTGTGTACTGTATAATCTCCCAGCAGTCTCCTCTCATCACCCAGAATCCTCCAGTGTACACTGTATAATCTCCCAGCAGTCTCCTCTCCTCACCCAGAATCCTCCAGTGTATACTGTATAATCTAACAGCAGTCTCCTCTCATCACCCAGAATCCTCCAGTGTATACTGTATAATCTCCCAGCAGTCTCCTCTCATCGCCCAGAATCCTCCAGTGTACACTGTATAATCTCCCAGCAGTCTCCTCTCCTCTCATCGCCCAGAATTCTCCAGTGTACACTGTATAATCTCCCAGCAGTCTGCTCTCATCACCCAGAATCCTCCAGTGTACACTGTATAATCTCCCAGCAGTCTCCTCTCATCGCCCAGAATCCTCCAGTGTACACTGTATAATCTCCCAGCAGTCTCCTCTCATCGCCCAGAATTCTCCAGTGTACACTGTATAATCTCCCAGCAGTCTGCTCTCATCACCCAGAATCCTCCAGTGTACACTGTATAATCTCCCAGCAGTCTCCTGTCATCACCCAGAATCCTCCAGTGTACACTGTATAATCTCCCAGCAGTCTCCTCTCATCACCCAGAATCTTCCAGTGTACACTGTATAATCTCCCAGCAGTCTGCTCTCATCGCCCAGAATCCTCCAGTGTACACTGTATAATCTCCCAGCAGTCTCCTCTCATCACCCAGAATCCTCCAGTGTATACTGTATAATCTCCCAGCAGTCTCCTCACATCACCCAGAATCCTCCAGTGTATACTGTATAATCTCCCAGCAGTCTCCTCTCATCACCCAGAATCCTCCAGTGTACACTGTATAATCTCCCAGCAGTCTCCTCTCACCACCCAGAATCCTCCAGTGTATACTGTATAATCTCCCAGCAGTCTCATCTCCTCACCCAGAATCCTCCAGTGTACACTGTATAATCTCCCAGCAGTCTGCTCTCATCACCCAGAATCCTCCAGTGTACACTGTATAATCTCCCAGCAGTCTCCTCTCATCACCCACAATCCTCCAGTGTACACTGTATAATCTCCCAGCAGTCTCCTCTCCTCTCATCGCCCAGAATCCTCCAGTGTACACTGTGTTATCTCCCAGCAGTCTCCTCTCATCACCCAGAATCCTCCAGTGTATACTGTATAATCTCCCAGCAGTCTCCTCTCCTCACCCAGAATCCTCCAATGTACACTGTATAATCTCCCAGCAGTCTCCTCTCATCACCCAGAATCCTCCAGTGTACACTGTATAATCTCCCAGCAGTCTCCTCTCATCACCCAGAATCCGCCAGTGTATACTGTATAATCTCCCAGCAGCCTCCTCTCCTCTCATCGCCCAGAATCCTCCAGTATACACTGTATTATCTCCCAGCAGACTCCTCTCCTCACCCAGAATCCTCCAGTGTATACTGTATAATCTCCCAGCAGTCTCCTCTCATCACCCAGAATCCTCCAGTGTACACTGTATAATCTCCCAGCAGTCTCCTCTCATCACCCAGAATCCTCCAGTGTACACTGTATAATCTCCCAGCAGTCTCCTCTCATCACCCAGAATCCGCCAGTGTATACTGTATAATCTCCCAGCAGCCTCCTCTCCTCTCATCGCCCAGAATCCTCCAGTATACACTGTATTATCTCCCAGCAGACTCCTCTCCTCACCCAGAATCCTCCAGTGTATACTGTATAATCTCCCAGCAGTCTCCTCTCATCACCCAGAATCCTCCAGTGTACACTGTGTTATCTCCCAGCAGTCTCCTCTCATCACCCAGAATCCTCCAGTGTATACTGTATAATCTCCCAGCAGTCTCCTCTCATCACCCAGAATCCTCCAGTGTATACTGTATAATCTCCCAGCAGTCTCCTCTCATCGCCCAGAATCCTCCAGTGTACACTGTGTTATCTCCCAGCAGTCTCCTCTCATCACCCAGAATCCTCCAGTGTATACTGTATAATCTCCCAGCAGTCTCCTCTCATCACCCAGAATCCTCCACTGTACACTGTATAATCTCCCAGCAGTCTCCTCTCATCACCCAGAATCCTCCAGTGTATACTGTATAATCTCCCAGCAGTCTCCTCTCATCACCCAGAATCCTCCAGTGTATGCTGTATAATCTCCCAGCAGTCTCCTCTCATCACCCAGAATCCTCCAGTGTATACTGTATAATCTCCCAGCAGTCTCCTCTCATCACCCAGAATCCTCCAGTGTATACTGTATAATCTCCCAGCAGTCTCCTCTCATCACCCAGAATCCTCCAGTGTATGCTGTATAATCTCCCAGCAGTCTCCTCTCATCACCCAGAATCCTCCAGTGTATACTGTATAATCTCCCAGCAGTCTCCTCTCATCACCCAGAATCCTCCAGTGTATACTGTAT
This sequence comes from Dendrobates tinctorius, assembly GCF_039654945.1. Taxonomy (NCBI): domain Eukaryota; kingdom Metazoa; phylum Chordata; class Amphibia; order Anura; family Dendrobatidae; genus Dendrobates; species Dendrobates tinctorius. Next base: position 332,153 of record NW_027362089.1, read on the forward strand.
AATCTCCCAGCAGTCTCCTCTCATCACCCAGAATCCTCCAGTGTATACTGTATAATCTCCCAGTAGTCTCCTCTCATCACCAAGAATCCTCCAGTGTATACTGTACAATCTCCCAGCAGTCTCCTCTCATCACCCAGAATCCTCCAGTGTATACTGTATAATCTCCCAGCAGTCTCCTCTCATCACCCAGAATCCTCCAGTGTATACTGTATAATCTCCCAGCAGTCTCCTCTCATCACCCAGAATCCTCCAGTGTATACTATATAATCTCCCAGCAGTCTCCTCTCATCACCCAGAATCCTCCAGTGTATACTGTATAATCTCCCAGCAGTCTCCTCTCATCACCCAGAATCCTCCAGTGTATACTGTATAATCTCCCAGCAGTCTCCTCTCCTCACCCAGAATCCTCCAGTGTATACTGTATAATCTCCCAGCAGTCTCCTCTCATCACCCAGAATCCCCCAGTGTATACTGTATAATCTCCCAGCAGTCTCCTCTCATCACCCAGAATCCTCCACTGTACACTGTATAATCTCCCAGCAGTCTCCTCTCATCACCCAGAATCCTCCAGTGTATACTGTATAATCTCCCAGCAGTCTCCTCTCATCACTCAGAATCCTACAGTGTACACTGTATAATCTCCCAGCAGTCTGCTCTCATCACCCAGAATCCTCCAGTGTACACTGTATAATCTCCCAGCAGTCTCCTCTCATCACCCAGAATCCTCCAGTGTATACTGCATAATCTCCCAGCAGTCTCCTCTCATCACTCAGAATCCTACAGTGTACACTGTATAATCTCCCAGCAGTCTGCTCTCATCACCCAGAATCCTCCAGTGTACACTGTATAATCTCCCAGTAGTCTCCTCTCATCACCCAGAATCCTCCAGTGTATACTGTATAATCTCCAAGCAGTCTCCTCTCATCACCCAGAATCCTCCAGTGTATACTGTATAATCTCCCAGCAGTCTCCTCTCATCACCCAGAATCCTCCAGTGCATACTATATAATCTCCCAGCAGTCTCCTCTCATCACCCAGAATCCTCCACTGTACACTGTATAATTTCCCAGCAGTCTCCTCTCATCACCCAGAATCCTCCAGTGTATACTGTATAATCTCCCAGCAGTCTCCTCTCATCACCCAGAATCCTCCAGTGTATACTGTATAATCTCCCAGCAGTCTCCTCTCATCACCCAGAATCCTCCAGTGTATACTGTATAATCTCCCAGCAGTCTCCTCTCATCACCCAGAATCCCCCAGTGTATACTGTATAATCTCCCAGCAGTCTCCTCTCATCACCCAGAATCCTCCACTGTACACTGTATAATCTCCCAGCAGTCTCCTCTCATCACCCAGAATCCTCCAGTGTATACTGTATAATCTCCCAGCAGTCTCCTCTCATCACCCAGAATCCTCCAGTGTATACTGTATAATCTCCCAGCAGTCTCCTCTCATCACCCAGAATCCTCCAGTGTACACTGTATAATCTCCCAGCAGTCTCCTCTCATCACCCAGAATCCTCCAGTGTATACTGTATAATCTCCCAGCAGTCTCCTCTCATCACCCAGAATCCTCCAGTGTATACTGTATAATCTCCCAGCAGTCTCCTCTCATCACCCAGAATTCTCCAGTGTATACTGTATAATCTCCCAGCAGTCTCCTCTCATCACCCAGAATCCTCCAGTGTATACTGTATAATCTCCCAGTAGTCTCCTCTCATCACCAAGAATCCTCCAGTGTATACTGTACAATCTCCCAGCAGTCTCCTCTCATCACCCAGAATCCTCCAGTGTACACTGTATAATCTCCCAGCAGTCTCCTCTCATCACCCAGAATCCTCTAGTGTATACTGTATAATCTCCCAGCAGTCTCCTCTCATCACCCAGAATCCTCCAGTGTATACTGTATAATCTCCCAGCAGTCTCCTCTCATCACCCAGAATCCTCCAGTGTATACTGTATAATCTCCCAGCAGTCTCCTCTCATCACCCAGAATCCTCCAGTGTATACTATATAATCTCCAAGCAGTCTCCTCTCATCACCCAGAATCCTCCAGTGTATACTGTATAATCTCCCAGCAGTCTCGTCTCATCACCCAGAATCCTCCAGTGTATACTGTATAATCTCCCAGCAGTCTCCTCTCATCACCCAGAATCCTCCAGTGTATACTGTATAATCTCCCAGCAGTCTCCTCTCCTCACCCAGAATCCTCCAGTGTATACTATATAATCTCCCAGCAGTCTCCTCTCATCACCCAGAATCCCCCAGTGTATACTGTATAATCTCCCAGCAGTCTCCTCTCATCACCCAGAATCCTCCACTGTACACTGTATAATCTCCCAGCAGTCTCCTCTCATCACCCAGAATCCTCCAGTGTATACTGTATAATCTCCCAGCAGTCTCCTCTCATCACTCAGAATCCTACAATGTACACTGTATAATCTCCCAGCAGTCTGCTCTCATCACCCAGAATCCTCCAGTGTACACTGTATAATCTCCCAGCAGTCTCCTCTCATCACCCAGAATCCTCCAGTGTATACTGCATAATCTCCCAGCAGTCTCCTCTCATCACTCAGAATCCTACAGTGTACACTGTATAATCTCCCAGCAGTCTGCTCTCATCACCCAGAATCCTCCAGTGTACACTGTATAATCTCCCAGTAGTCTCCTCTCATCACCCAGAATCCTCCAGTGTATACTGTATAATCTCCAAGCAGTCTCCTCTCATCACCCAGAATCCTCCAGTGTATACTGTATAATCTCCCAGCAGTCTCCTCTCATCACCCAGAATCCTCCAGTGCATACTATATAATCTCCCAGCAGTCTCCTCTCATCACCCAGAATCCTCCACTGTACACTGTATAATTTCCCAGCAGTCTCCTCTCATCACCCAGAATCCTCCAGTGTATACTGTATAATCTCCCAGCAGTCTCCTCTCATCACCCAGAATACTCCAGTGTATACTGTATAATCTCCCAGCAGTCTCCTCTCATCACCCATAATCCTCCAGTGTATACTGTATAATCTCCCAGCAGTCTCCTCTCATCACCCAGAATCCCCCAGTGTATACTGTATAATCTCCCAGCAGTCTCCTCTCATCACCCAGAATCCTCCACTGTACACTGTATAATCTCCCAGCAGTCTCCTCTCATCACCCAGAATCCTCCAGTGTATACTGTATAATCTCCCAGCAGTCTCCTCTCATCACCCAGAATCCTCCAGTGTATACTATATAATCTCCCAGCAGTCTCCTCTCATCACCCAGAATCCTCCAGTGTATACTATATAATCTCCCAGCAGTCTCCTCTCATCACCCAGAATCCTCCAGTGTATACTGTATAATTTCCCAGCAGTCTCCTCTCATCACCCAGAATCCTCCAGTGTATACTGTATAATCTCCCAGCAGTCTCCTCTCATCACCCAGAATCCTCCAGTGTATACTGTATAATCTCCCAGCAGTCTCCTCTCTTCACGCAGAATCCTCCAGTGTATACTGTATAATCTCCCAGCAGTCTCCTCTCATCACCCAGAATCCCCCAGTGTATACTGTATAATCTCCCAGCAGTCTCCTCTCATCACCCAGAATCCTCCAGTGTATACTGTATAATCTCCCAGCAGTCTCCTCTCATCACCCAGAATCCTCCACTGTATACAGTATAATCTCCCAGCAGTCTCCTCTCATCACCCAGAATCCTCCAGTGTATACTGTATAATCTCCCAGCAGTCTCCTCTCATCACCCAGAATCCTCCAGTGTATACTGTATAATTTCCCAGCAGTCTCCTCTCATCACCCAGAATCCCCCAGTGTATACTGTATAATCTCCCAGCAGTCTCCTCTCATCACCCAGAATCCTCCAGTCTACACTGTATAATCTCCCAGCAGTCTCCTCTCATCACCCAGAATCCTCCAGTGTGTACTGTATAATCTCCCAGCAGTCTCCTCTCATCACCCAGAATCCTCCACTGTACACTGTATAATTTCCCAGCAGTCTCCTCTCATCACCCAGAATCCTCCAGTGTATACTGTATAATCTCCCAGCAGTCTCCTCTCATCACCCAGAATCCTCCAGTGTATACTGTATAATCTCCCAGCAGTCTCCTCTCATCACCCATAATCCTCCAGTGTATACTGTATAATCTCCCAGCAGTCTCCTCTCATCACCCAGAATCCTCCAGTGTATACTATATAATCTCCCAGCAGTCTCCTCTCATCACCCAGAATCCTCCAGTGTATACTGTATAATCTCCCAGCAGTCTCCTCTCATCACCCAGAATCCTCCAGTGTATACTGTATAATCTCCCAGCAGTCTCCTCTCCTCACCCAGAATCCTCCAGTGTATACTGTATAATCTCCCAGCAGTCTCCTCTCATCACCCAGAATCCCCCAGTGTATACTGTATAATCTCCCAGCAGTCTCCTCTCATCACCCAGAATCCTCCACTGTACACTGTATAATCTCCCAGCAGTCTCCTCTCATCACCCAGAATCCTCCAGTGTATACTGTATAATCTCCCAGCAGTCTCCTCTCATCACTCAGAATCCTACAGTGTACACTGTATAATCTCCCAGCAGTCTGCTCTCATCACCCAGAATCCTCCAGTGTACACTGTATAATCTCCCAGCAGTCTCCTCTCATCACCCAGAATCCTCCAGTGTATACTGCATAATCTCCCAGCAGTCTCCTCTCATCACTCAGAATCCTACAGTGTACACTGTATAATCTCCCAGCAGTCTGCTCTCATCACCCAGAATCCTCCAGTGTACACTGTATAATCTCCCAGTAGTCTCCTCTCATCACCCAGAATCCTCCAGTGTATACTGTATAATCTCCAAGCAGTCTCCTCTCATCACCCAGAATCCTCCAGTGTATACTGTATAATCTCCCAGCAGTCTCCTCTCATCACCCAGAATCCTCCAGTGCATACTATATAATCTCCCAGCAGTCTCCTCTCATCACCCAGAATCCTCCACTGTACACTGTATAATTTCCCAGCAGTCTCCTCTCATCACCCAGAATCCTCCAGTGTATACTGTATAATCTCCCAGCAGTCTCCTCTCATCACCCAGAATCCTCCAGTGTATACTGTATAATCTCCCAGCAGTCTCCTCTCATCACCCAGAATCCTCCAGTGTATACTGTATAATCTCCCAGCAGTCTCCTCTCATCACCCAGAATCCCCCAGTGTATACTGTATAATCTCCCAGCAGTCTCCTCTCATCACCCAGAATCCTCCACTGTACACTGTATAATCTCCCAGCAGTCTCCTCTCATCACCCAGAATCCTCCAGTGTATACTGTATAATCTCCCAGCAGTCTCCTCTCATCACCCAGAATCCTCCAGTGTATACTGTATAATCTCCCAGCAGTCTCCTCTCATCACCCAGAATCCTCCAGTGTACACTGTATAATCTCCCAGCAGTCTCCTCTCATCACCCAGAATCCTCCAGTGTATACTGTATAATCTCCCAGCAGTCTCCTCTCATCACCCAGAATCCTCCAGTGTATACTGTATAATCTCCCAGCAGTCTCCTCTCATCACCCAGAATCCTCCAGTGTATACTGTATAATCTCCCAGCAGTCTCCTCTCATCACCCAGAATCCTCCAGTGTATACTGTATAATCTCCCAGCAGTCTCCTCTCATCACCCAGAATCCTCCAGTGTATACTGTATAATCTCCCAGCAGTCTCCTCTCATCACCCAGAATCCTCCACTGTATACAGTATAATCTCCCAGCAGTCTCCTCTCATCACCCAGAATCCTCCAGTGTATACTGTATAATCTCCCAGCAGTCTCCTCTCATCACCCAGAATCCTCCAGTGTATACTGTATAATTTCCCAGCAGTCTCCTCTCATCACCCAGAATCCCCCAGTGTATACTGTATAATCTCCCAGCAGTCTCCTCTCATCACCCAGAATCCTCCAGTCTACACTGTATAATCTCCCAGCAGTCTCCTCTCATCACCCAGAATCCTCCAGTGTATACTGCATAATCTCCCAGCAGTCTCCTCTCATCACTCAGAATCCTACAGTGTACACTGTATAATCTCCCAGCAGTCTGCTCTCATCACCCAGAATCCTCCAGTGTACACTGTATAATCTCCCAGTAGTCTCCTCTCATCACCCAGAATCCTCCAGTGTATACTGTATAATCTCCCAGCAGTCTCCTCTCATCACCCAGAATCCTCCAGTGCATACTATATAATCTCCCAGCAGTCTCCTCTCATCACCCAGAATCCTCCACTGTACACTGTATAATTTCCCAGCAGTCTCCTCTCATCACCCAGAATCCTCCAGTGTATACTGTATAATCTCCCAGCAGTCTCCTCTCATCACCCAGAATCCTCCAGTGTATACTGTATAATCTCCCAGCAGTCTCCTCTCATCACCCAGAATCCTCCAGTGTATACTGTATAATCTCCCAGCAGTCTCCTCTCATCACCCAGAATCCCCCAGTGTATACTGTATAATCTCCCAGCAGTCTCCTCTCATCACTCAGAATCCTACAATGTACACTGTATAATCTCCCAGCAGTCTGCTCTCATCACCCAGAATCCTCCAGTGTACACTGTATAATCTCCCAGCAGTCTCCTCTCATCACCCAGAATCCTCCAGTGTATACTGCATAATCTCCCAGCAGTCTCCTCTCATCACTCAGAATCCTACAGTGTACACTGTATAATCTCCCAGCAGTCTGCTCTCATCACCCAGAATCCTCCAGTGTACACTGTATAATCTCCCAGTAGTCTCCTCTCATCACCCAGAATCCTCCAGTGTATACTGTATAATCTCCAAGCAGTCTCCTCTCATCACCCAGAATCCTCCAGTGTATACTGTATAATCTCCCAGCAGTCTCCTCTCATCACCCAGAATCCTCCAGTGCATACTATATAATCTCCCAGCAGTCTCCTCTCATCACCCAGAATCCTCCACTGTACACTGTATAATTTCCCAGCAGTCTCCTCTCATCACCCAGAATCCTCCAGTGTATACTGTATAATCTCCCAGCAGTCTCCTCTCATCACTCAGAATCCTACAGTGTACACTGTATAATCTCCCAGCAGTCTGCTCTCATCACCCAGAATCCTCCAGTGTACACTGTATAATCTCCCAGCAGTCTCCTCTCATCACCCAGAATCCTCCAGTGTATACTGCATAATCTCCCAGCAGTCTCCTCTCATCACTCAGAATCCTACAGTGTACACTGTATAATCTCCCAGCAGTCTGCTCTCATCACCCAGAATCCTCCAGTGTACACTGTATAATCTCCCAGTAGTCTCCTCTCATCACCCAGAATCCTCCAGTGTATACTGTATAATCTCCCAGCAGTCTCCTCTCATCACCCAGAATCCTCCAGTGTATACTGTATAATCTCCCAGCAGTCTCCTCTCATCACCCAGAATCCTCCAGTGTATACTATATAATCTCCCAGCAGTCTCCTCTCATCACCCAGAATCCTCCAGTGTATACTATATAATCTCCCAGCAGTCTCCTCTCATCACCCAGAATCCTCCAGTGTATACTGTATAATTTCCCAGCAGTCTCCTCTCATCACCCAGAATCCTCCAGTGTATACTGTATAATCTCCCAGCAGTCTCCTCTCATCACCCAGAATCCTCCAGTGTATACTGTATAATCTCCCAGCAGTCTCCTCTCTTCACGCAGAATCCTCCAGTGTATACTGTATAATCTCCCAGCAGTCTCCTCTCATCACCCAGAATCCCCCAGTGTATACTGTATAATCTCCCAGCAGTCTCCTCTCATCACCCAGAATCCTCCAGTGTATACTGTATAATCTCCCAGCAGTCTCCTCTCATCACCCAGAATCCTCCACTGTATACAGTATAATCTCCCAGCAGTCTCCTCTCATCACCCAGAATCCTCCAGTGTATACTGTATAATCTCCCAGCAGTCTCCTCTCATCACCCAGAATCCTCCAGTGTATACTGTATAATTTCCCAGCAGTCTCCTCTCATCACCCAGAATCCCCCAGTGTATACTGTATAATCTCCCAGCAGTCTCCTCTCATCACCCAGAATCCTCCAGTCTACACTGTATAATCTCCCAGCAGTCTCCTCTCATCACCCAGAATCCTCCAGTGTATACTGTATAATCTCCCAGCAGTCTCCTCTCATCACCCAGAATCCTCCAGTGTATACTGTATAATCTCCCAGCAGTCTCCTCTCATCACCCAGAATCCTCCAGTGTATACTGTATAATCTCCCAGCAGTCTCCTCTCATCACCCAGAATCCTCCAGTATATACTGTATAGTCTCCCAGCAGTCTCCTCTCATCACCCAGAATCCTCCAGTATATACTGTATAGTCTCCCAGCAGTCTCCTCTCATCACCCAGAATCCTCCAGTGTATACTGTATAATCTCCCAGCAGTCTCCTCTCATCACCCAGAATCCTCCATTGTACACTGTATAATCTCCCAGCAGTCTCCTGATCACCCAGAATCCTCCAGTGTACACTGTATAATCTCCCAGCAGTCTCCTCTCATCACCCAGAATCCCCCAGTGTATACTATATAATCTCCCAGCAGTCTCCTCTCATCACCCAGAATCCTCCACTGTACACTGTATAATTTCCCAGCAGTCTCCTCTCATCACCCAGAATCCTCCAGTGTATACTGTATAATCTCCCAGCAGTCTCCTCTCATCACCCAGAATCCCCCAGTGTATACTGTATAATCTCCCAGCAGTCTCCTCTCATCACCCAGAATCCTTCAGTGTACACTGTATAATCTCCCAGCAGTCTCCTCTCATCACCCAGAATCCTCCAGTGTATACTGTATAATTTCCCAGCAGTCTCCTCTCATCACCCAGAATCCCCCAGTGTATACTGTATAATCTCCCAGCAGTCTCCTCCCATCACCCAGAATCCTCCAGTCTACACTGTATAATCTCCCAGCAGTCTCCTCTCATCACCCAGAATCCTCCAGTGTATACTGTATAATCTCCCAGCAGTCTCCTCTCATCACCCAGAATCCTCCAGTGTATACTGTATAATCTCCCAGCAGTCTCCTCTCATCACCCAGAATCCTCCAGTGTATACTGTATAATCTCCCAGCAGTCTCCTCTCATCACCCAGAATCCTCCAGTATATACTGTATAATCTCCCAGCAGTCTCCTCTCATCACCCAGAATCCTCCAGTGTACACTGTATAATCTCCCAGCAGTCTCCTGATCACCCAGAATCCTCCAGTGTACACTGTATAATCTCCCAGCAGTCTCCTCTCATCACCCAGAATCCCCCAGTGTATACTGTATAAAATCCCAGCAGTCTCCTCTCATCACCCAGAATCCTCCACTGTACACTGTATAATTTCCCAGCAGTCAACTCTCATCACCCAGAATCCTCCAGTGTATACTGTATAATCTCCCAGCAGTCTCCTGATCACCCAGAATCCTCCAGTGTACACTGTATAATCTCCCAGCAGTCTCCTCTCATCACCCAGAATCCCCCAGTGTATACTATATAATCTCCCAGCAGTCTCCTCTCATCACCCAGAATCCTCCACTGTACACTGTATAATTTCCCAGCAGTCTCCTCTCATCACCCAGAATCCTCCAGTGTATACTGTATAATCTCCCAGCAGTCTCCTCTCATCACCCAGAATCCCCCAGTGTATACTGTATAATCTCCCAGCAGTCTCCTCTCATCATCCAGAATCCTTCAGTGTACACTGTATAATCTCCCAGCAGTCTCCTCTCATCACCCAGAATCCTCCAGGGTATACTGTATAATCTCCCAGCAGTCTCCTCTCATCACACAGAATCCCCCAGTGTATACTATATAATCTCCCAGCAGTCTCCTCTCATCACCCAGAATCCTCCAGTGTACACTGTATAATTTCCCAGCAGTCTCCTCTCATCACCCAGAATCCCCCAGTGTATACTGTATAATCTCCCAGCAGTCTCCTCTCATCACCCAGAATCCCCCAGTGTATACTATATAATCTCCCAGCAGTCTCCTCTCATCACCCAGAATCCTCCAGTGTACACTGTATAATTTCCCAGCAGTCTCCTCTCATCACCCAGAATCCCCCAGTGTATACTGTATAATCTCCCAGCAGTCTCCTCTCATCACCCAGAATCCTTCAGTGTACACTGTATAATCTCCCAGCAGTCTCCTCTCATCACCCAGAATCCTCCAGGGTATACTGTATAATCTCCCAGCAGTCTCCTCTCATCACACAGAATCCCCCAGTGTATACTATATAATCTCCCAGCAGTCTCCTCTCATCACCCAGAATCCTCCAGTGTACACTGTATAATTTCCCAGCAGTCTCCTCTCATCACCCAGAATCCCCCAGTGTATACTGTATAATCTCCCAGCAGTCTCCTCTCATCACCCAGAATCCCCCAGTGTATACTATATAATCTCCCAGCAGTCTCCTCTCATCACCCAGAATCCTCCAGTGTACACTGTATAATTTCCCAGCAGTCTCCTCTCATCACCCAGAATCCCCCAGTGTATACTGTATAATCTCCCAGCAGTCTCCTCTCATCACCCAGAATCCCCCAGTGTATACTATATAATCTCCCAGCAGTCTCCTCTCATCACCCAGAATCCTCCAGTGTATACTGTATAATCTCCCAGCAGTCTCCTCTCATCACCCAGAATCCTCCACTGTACACTGTATAATTTCCCAGCAGTCTCCTCTCATCACCCAGAATCCTCCACTGTACACTGTATAATTTCCCAGCAGTCTCCTCTCATCACCCAGAATCCTCCACTGTACACTGTATAATTTCCCAGCAGTCTCCTCTCATCACCCAGAATCCTCCAGTGTACACTGTATAATTTCCCAGCAGTCTCCTCTCATCACCCAGAATCCCCCAGTGTATACTGTATAATCTCCCAGCAGTCTCCTCTCATCACCCAGAATCCTCCAGTGTATACTGTATAATCTCCCAGCAGTCTCCTCTCATCACCCAGAATCCTCCAGTGTACACTGTATAATCTCCCAGCAGTCTCCTCTCATCACCCAGAATCCTCCAGTGTACACTGTATAATCTCCCAGCAGTCTCCTCTCATCACCCAGAATCCTCCAGTGTACACTGTATAATCTCCCAGCAGTCTCCTCTCATCACCCAGAATCCTCCAGTGTATACTGTATAATCTCCCAGCAGTCTCCTCTCATCACCCAGAATCCTCCAGTGTACACTGTATAATTTCCCAGCAGTCTCCTCTCATCACCCAGAATCCTCCAGTGTACACTGTATACTCTCCCAGCAGTCTCCTCTCATCACTCAGAATCCTCCAGTGTATACTGTATAATCTCCCAGCAGTCTCCTCTCATCACCCAGAATCCTCCAGTGTACACTGTATAATTTCCCAGCAGTCTCCTCTCATCACCCAGAATCCCCCAGTGTATACTGTATACTCTCCCAGCAGTCTCCTCTCATCACCCAGAATCCTCCAGTGTATACTGTATAATCTCCCAGCAGTCTCCTCTCATCACCCAGAATCCTCCAGTGTACACTGTATAATTTCCCAGCAGTCTCCTCTCATCACCCAGAATCCCCCAGTGTACACTGTATAATCTCCCAGCAGTCTCCTCTCATCACCCAGAATCCTCCACTGTACACTGTATAATCTCCCAGCAGTCTCCTCTCATCACCCAGAATCCTCCACTGTACACTGTATAATCTCCCAGCAGTCTCCTCTCATCACCCAGAATCCCCCAGTGTATACTGTATAATCTCCCAGCAGTCTCCTCTCATCACCCAGAATCCTCCAGTGTATACTGTATAATCTCCCAGCAGTCTCCTCTCATCACCCAGAATCCTCCAGTGTATACTGTATAATCTCCCAGCAGTCTCCTCTCATCACCCAGAATCCCCCAGTGTATACTATATAATCTCCCAGCAGTCTCCTCTCATCACCCAGAATCCTCCAGTGTATACTGTATAATCTCCCAGCAGTCTCCTCTCATCACCCAGAATCCCCCAGTGTATACTATATAATCTCCCAGCAGTCTCCTCTCATCACCCAGAATCCTCCAGTGTATACTGTATAATCTCCCAGCAGTCTCCTCTCATCACCCAGAATCCTCCACTGTACACTGTATAATTTCCCAGCAGTCTCCTCTCATCACCCAGAATCCTCCACTGTACACTGTATAATTTCCCAGCAGTCTCCTCTCATCACCCAGAATCCCCCAGTGTATACTGTATAATCTCCCAGCAGTCTCCTCTCATCACCCAGAATCCTCCAGTGTACACTGTATAATCTCCCAGCAGTCTCCTCTCATCACCCAGAATCCTCCAGTGTATACTGTATAATCTCCCAGCAGTCTCCTCTCATCACCCAGAATCCTCCAGTGTATACTGTATAATCTCCCAGCAGTCTCCTCTCATCACCCAGAATCCTCCAGTGTACACTGTATAATCTCCCAGCAGTCTCCTCTCATCACCCAGAATCCTCCAGTGTACACTGTATAATCTCCCAGCAGTCTCCTCTCATCACCCAGAATCCCCCAGTGTATACTGTATACTCTCCCAGCAGTCTCCTCTCATCACCCAGAATCCTCCAGTGTACACTGTATACTCTCCCAGCAGTCTCCTCTCATCACCCAGAATCCTCCAGTGTACACTGTATAATCTCCCAGCAGTCTCCTCTCATCACCCAGAATCCTCCAGTGTAAACTGTATAATCTCCCAGCAGTCTCCTCATCACCCAGAATCATCCAGTGTATACTGTATAATCTCCCAGCAGTCTCCTCTCATCACCCAGAATCCTCCAGTGTACACTGTATAATCTCCCAGCAGTCTCCTCTCATCACCCAGAATCCTCCAGTGTACACTGTATAATCTCCCAGCAGTCTCCTCTCATCACCCAGAATCCTCCAGTGTAAACTGTATAATCTCCCAGCAGTCTCCTCATCACCCAGAATCCTCCAGTGTATACTGTATAATCTCCCAGCAGTCACCTCTCATCACCCAGAATCCTCCACTGTACACTGTATAATTTCCCAGCAGTCTCCTCTCATCACCCAGAATCCTCCAGTGTACACTGTATAATTTCCCAGCAGTCTCCTCTCATCACCCAGAATCCTCCAGTGTATACTGTATAATCTCCCAGCAGTCTCCTCTCATCACCCAGAATCCCCCAGTGTATACTATATAATCTCCCAGCAGTCTCCTCTCATCACCCAGAATCCTCCACTGTACAATTTCCCAGCAGTCTCCTCTCATCACCCAGAATCCTCCAGTGTATACTGTATAATCTCCCAGCAGTCTCCTCTCATCACCCAGAATCCCCCAGTGTATACTGTATAATCTCCCAGCAGTCTCCTCTCATCACCCAGAATCCTCCACTGTACAATTTCCCAGCAGTCTCCTCTCATCACCCAGAATCCTCCAGTGTATACTGTATAATCTCCCAGCAGTCTCCTCTCATCACCCAGAATCCCCCAGTGTATACTATATAATCTCCCAGCAGTCTCCTCTCATCACCCAGAATCCTCCACTGTACAATTTCCCAGTCTCCTCTCATCACCCAGAATCCCCCAGTGTATACTGTATAATCTCCCAGCAGTCTCCTCTCATCACCCAGAATCCTCCAGTGTATGCTGTATAATCTCCCAGCAGTCTCCTCTCATCACTCAGAATCCTCCACTGTATACTGTATACTCTCCCAGCAGTCTCCTCTCATCACCCAGAATCCTCCAGTGTACACTGTATAATTTCCCAGCAGTCTCCTCTCATCACCCAGAATCCTCCAGTGTATACTGTATAATCTCCCAGCAGTCTCCTCTCATCACCCAGAATCCTCCACTGTACAATTTCCCAGCAGTCTCCTCTCATCACCCAGAATCCTCCACTGTATACTGTATACTCTCCCAGCAGTCTCCTCTCATCACCCAGAATCCTCCACTGTACAATTTCCCAGCAGTCTCCTCTCATCACCCAGAATCCTCCACTGTATACTGTATACTCTCCCAGCAGTCTCCTCTCATCACCCAGAATCCTCCAGTGTACACTGTATAATTTCCCAGCAGTCTCCTCTCATCACCCAGAATCCTCCAGTGTATACTATATAATCTCTCAGCAGTCTCCTCTCATCACCCAGAATCCTCCACTGTACAATTTCCCAGCAGTCTCCTCTCATCACCCAGAATCCTCCAGTGTATACTGTATAATCTCCCAGCAGTCTCCTCTCATCACCCAGAATCCTCCAGTGTATACTGTATAATCTCCCAGCAGTCTCCTCTCATCACCCAGAATCCTCCAGTGTATGCTGTATAATCTCCCAGTAGTCTCCTCTCATCACCCAGAATCCCCCAGTGTATATTGTATACTCTCCCAGCAGTCTCCTCTCATCACCCAGAATCCCCCAGTGTATACTATATAATCTCCCAGCAGTCTCCTCTCATCACCCAGAATCCTCCACTGTACAATTTCCCAGCAGTCTCCTCTCATCACCCAGAATCGCCCAGTGTACACTGTATACTCTCCCAGCAGTCTCCTCTCATCACCCAGAATCCTCCAGTGTATGCTGTATAATCTCCCAGCAGTCTCCTCTCATCACCCAGAATCCTCCAGTGTATACTGTATAATCTCCCAGCAGTCTCCTCTCATCACCCAGAATCCCCCAGTGTATACTGTATAATCTCCCAGCAGTCTCCTCTCATCACCCAGAATCCTCCAGTGTATACTGTATAATCTCCCAGCAGTCTCCTCTCATCACCCAGAATCCTCCAGTGTATACTGTATACTCTCCCAGCAGTCTCCTCTCATCACCCAAAATCCTCCAGTGTATGCTGTATAATCTCCCAGCAGTCTCCTCTCATCACCCAGAATCCTCCAGTGTATACTGTATAATCTCCCAGCAGTCTCCTCTCATCCCCCAGAATCCTCCAGTGTATACTGTATACTCTCCCAGCAGTCTCCTCTCATCCCCCAGAATCCTCCAGTGTATACTGTATAATCTCCCAGCAGTCTCCTCTCATCACCCAGAATCCTCCAGTGTATACTGTATAATCTCCCAGCAGTCTCCTCTCATCCCCCAGAATCCTCCAGTGTATACTGTATAATCTCCCAGCAGTCTCCTCTCATCACCCAGAATCCCCCAGTGTATACTGTATAATCTCCCAGCAGTCTCCTCTCATCACCCAGAATCCTCCAGTGTATACTGTATAATCTCCCAGCAGTCTCCTCTCATCACCCAGAATCCTCCAGTGTATACTGTATAATCTCCCAGCAGTCTCCTCTCATCACCCAGAATCCTCCAGTGTATACTGTATAATCTCCCAGCAGTCTCCTCTCATCACCCAGAATCCTCCAGTGTATACTGTGTAATCTCCCAGCAGTCTCCTCTCATCACCCAGAATCCTCCAGTGTATGCTGTATAATCTCCCAGCAGTCTCCTCTCATCACCCAGAATCCTCCAGTGTATGCTGTATAATCTCCCAGCAGTCTCCTCTCATCACCCAGAATCCTCCAGTGTATACTGTATAATCTCCCAGCAGTCTCCTCTCATCACCCAGAATCCTCCAGTGTATACTGTATAATCTCCCAGCAGTCTCCTCTCATCACCCAGAATCCTCCACTGTATACTGTATAATCTCCCAGCAGTCTCCTCTCATCACCCAGAATCCTCCAGTGTATGCTGTATAATCTCCCAGCAGTCTCCTCTCATCACCCAGAATCCTCCAGTGTATACTGTATAATCTCCCAGCAGTCTCCTCTCATCACCCAGAATCCTCCAGTGTATACTGTATAATCTCCCAGCAGTCTCCTCTCATCACTCAGAATCCTCCACTGTATACTGTATAATCTCCCAGCAGTCTCCTCTCATCACCCAGAATCCTCCAGTGTATACTGTATAATCTCACAGCAGTCTCCTCTCATCACCCAGAATCCTCCACTGTATACTGTATAATCTCCCAGCAGTCTCCTCTCATCACCCAGAATCCTCCAGTGTATACTGTATAATCTCCCAGCAGTCTCCTCTCATCACCCAGAATCCTCCAGTGTATACTGTATAATCTCCCAGCAGTCTCCTCTCATCACCCAGAATCCTCCAGTGTATGCTGTATAATCTCCCAGCAGTCTCCTCTCATCACTCAGAATCCTCCACTGTATACTGTATAATCTCCCAGCAGTCTCCTCTCATCACCCAGAATCCTCCAGTGTATGCTGTATAATCTCCCAGCAGTCTCCTCTCATCACCCAGAATCCTCCAGTGTATACTGTAAAATCTCCCAGCAGTCTCCTCTCATCACCCAGAATCCCCCAGTGTATACTGTATACTCTCCCAGCAGACTCCTCTCATCACCCAGAATCCTCCAGTGTATACTGTATAATCTCCCAGCAGTCTCCTCTCATCACCCAGAATCCCCCAGTGTATACTGTATAATCTCCCAGCAGTCTCCTCTCATCACCCAGAATCCTCCAGTGTATACTGTATAATCTCCCAGCAGTCTCCTCTCCTCTCATCACCAAGAATCCTCCAGTGTATACTGTATAATCTCTCAGCAGTCTCCTCTCATCACCCAGAATCCTCCACTGTACACTGTATAATCTCCCAGCAGTCTCCTCTCATCACTCAGAATCCTCCACTGTATACTGTATAATCTCCCAGCAGTCTCCTCTCATCACCCAGAATCCTCCAGTGTATACTGTATAATCTCCCAGCAGTCTCCTCTCATCACCCAGAATCCCCCAGTGTATACTGTATAATCTCCCAGCAGTCTCCTCTCATCACCCAGAATCCTCCAGTGTATACTGTATAATCTCCCAGCAGTCTCCTCTCCTCTCATCACCAAGAATCCTCCAGTGTATACTGTATAATCTCCCAGCAGTCTCCTCTCATCACCCAGAATCCTCCAGTGTACACTGTATAATCTCCCAGCAGTCTCCTCTCATCACCCAGAATCCTCCAGTGTATACTGTATAATCTCCCAGCAGTCTCCTCTCATCACCCAGAATCCTCCAGTGTATACTGTATAATCTCCCAGCAGTCTCCTCTCATCACCCAGAATCCTCCAGTGTATACTGTATAATTTCCCAGCAGTCTCCTCTCATCACCCAGAATCCTCCAGTGTATACTGTATAATCTCCCAGCAGTCTCCTCTCATCACCCAGAATCCTCCACTGTACACTGTATAATTTCCCAGCAGTCTCCTCTCATCACCCAGAATCCTCCAGTGTACATTGTATAATTTCCCAGCAGTCTCCTCTCATCACCCAGAATCCTCCAGTGTATACTGTGTAATCTCCCAGCAGTCTCCTCTCATCACCCAGAATCCCCCAGTGTATACTGTATAATCTCCCAGCAGTCTCCTCTCATCACCCAGAATCCTCCAGTGTATACTGTATAATCTCCCAGCAGTCTCCTCTCATCAACCAGAATCCTCCAGTGTATACTGTATAATCTCCCAGCAGTCTCCTCTCATCACTCAGAATCCTCCAGTGTATACTGTATAATCTCCCAGCAGTCTCCTCTCATCACCCAGAATCCTCCAGTGTATACTGTATAATCTCCCAGCAGTCTCCTCTCATCACCCAGAATCCTCCAGTGTACACTGTATAATCTCCCAGCAGTCTCCTCTCATCACCCAGAATCCTCCAGTGTATACTGTATAATCTCCCAGCAGTCTCCTCTCATCACCCAGAATCCTCCAGTGTATACTGTATAATCTCCCAGCAGTCTCCTCTCATCACCCAGAATCCCCCAGTGTATACTATATAATCTCCCAGCAGTCTCCTCTCATCACCCAGAATCCTCCACTGTACAATTTCCCAGCAGTCTCCTCTCATCACCCAGAATCGCCCAGTGTATACTGTATACTCTCCCAGCAGTCTCCTCTCATCACCCAGAATCCTCCAGTGTATACTGTATAATCTCCCAGTAGTCTCCTCTCATCACCCAGAATCCTCCAGTGTATACTGTATAATCTCCCAGCAGTCTCCTCTCATCACTCAGAATCCTCCACTGTATACTGTATAATCTCCCAGCAGTCTCCTCTCATCACCCAGAATCCCCCAGTGTATATTGTCTACTCTCCCAGCAGTCTCCTCTCATCACTCAGAATCCTCCAGTGTATTCTGTATAATCTCCCAGCAGTCTCCTCTCATCACCCAGAATCCTCCAGTGTATACTGTATAATCTCCCAGCAGTCTCCTCTCATCACCCAGAATCCTCCACTGTATACTGTATAATCTCCCAGCAGTCTCCTCTCATCACCCAGAATCCCCCAGTGTATATTGTATACTCTCCCAGCAGTCTCCTCTCATCACCCAGAATCCTCCAGTGTATACTGTATAATCTCCCAGCAGTCTCCTCTCATCACCCAGAATCCTCCAGTGTATACTGTATAATCTCCCAGCAGTCTCCTCTCATCACCCAAAATCCTCCAGTGTATGCTGTATAATCTCCCAGCAGTCTCCTCTCATCACTCAGAATCCTCCACTGTACACTGTATAATCTCCCAGCAGTCTCCTCTCATCACCCAGAATCCTCCAGTGTATACTGTATAATCTCCCAGCAGTCTCCTCTCATCACCCAGAATCCCCCAGTGAATACTGTATACTCTCCTAGCAGTCTCCTCTCCTCTCATCACCCAGAATCCTCCAGTGTATACTGTTTAATCTCCCAGCAGTCTCCTCTCCTCTCATCACCAAGAATCCTCCAGTGTATACTGTATAATCTCTCAGCAGTCTCCTCTCATCACCCAGAATCCTCCAGTGTACACTGTATAATCTCCCAGCAGTCTCCTCTCATCACCCAGAATCCTCCAGTGTATACTGTATAATCTCCCAGCAGTCTCCTCTCATCACCCAGAATCCTCCAGTGTACACTGTATAATCTCCCAGCAGTCTCCTCTCATCACCCAGAATCCTCCAGTGTATACTGTATAATCTCCCAGCAGTCTCCTCTCATCACCCAGAATCCTCCAGTGTATACTGTATAATCTCCCAGCAGTCTCCTCTCATCACCCAGAATCCTCCAGTGTGTAATCTCCCAGCAGTCTCCTCTCATCACCCAGAATCCTCCAGTGTACATTGTATAATCTCCCAGCAGTCTCCTCTCATCACCCAGAATCCTCCGGTGTGTAATCTCCCAGCAGTCTCCTCTCCTCTCATCACCCAGAATCCTCCAGTGTATACTGTATAATCTCCCAGCAGTCTCCTCTCATCACCCAGAATCCTCCGGTGTATACTGTATAATCTCCCAGCAGTCTCCTCTCATCACCCAGAATCCTCCAGTGTATACTGTATAATCTCCCAGCAGTCTCCTCTCATCACCCAGAATCCTCCAGTGTATACTGTATAATCTCCCAGCAGTCTCCTCTCATCACCCAGAATCCTCCGGTGTGTAATCTCCCAGCAGTCTCCTCTCATCACCCAGAATCCTCCAGTGTACACTGTATAATCTCCCAGCAGTCTCCTCTCATCACCCAGAATCCTCCAGTGTATACTGTATAATCTCCCAGCAGTCTCCTCTCATCACCCAGAATCCTCCAGTGTATACTGTATAATCTCCCAGCAGTCTCCTCTCATCACCCAGAATCCTCCGGTGTGTAATCTCCCAGCAGTCTCCTCTCATCACCCAGAATCCTCCGGTGTGTAATCTCCCAGCAGTCTCCTCTCCTCTCATCACCCAGAATCCTCCAGTGTATACTGTATAATCTCCCAGCAGTCTCCTCTCATCACCCAGAATCCTCCGGTGTGTAATCTCCCAGCAGTCTCCTCTCATCACCCAGAATCCTCCGGTGTGTAATCTCCCAGCAGTCTCCTCTCATCACCCAGAATCCTCCGGTGTGTAATCTCCCAGCAGTCACCTCTCCGGTCAGCAGCTCAGTGATCTTGTCGGTGATGTCTAGGATCTCATTCTCCGGTATCGGGGATTCTGTGATGCGGCGTTTGCTCCTCCTCCTCGCTCCGGACACATGGGGTGTCACACAGTCACCGGACGCCTTCTTCGCCACCGTGTGCTCCTGGGTAAGGTGGGAGACGCTGATCACTACATGGAGTCTAATAATCCTTCATCTTTCCAGTCATTCTCTGCTTTATTACTACAGATAATGAGGTCACATGATACTCTCACCTTTCCCGTTATCAGCTCCATTATCTTTAGGGCGAGGGTTACAATCTCTGCAGCCATGTGTCTTCTGTCCTCTTCCATCCTCGGCAGGACATTTTCCATTATAAAGCTCTTGTACTGATCCCGATGTCCTTCTATATAATCCCACTCCTCCAGGGAGAAATAGATAGCCACGTCCTGACACCGGAGAGGAGCCTGACAACCGACAAGGCAGATATCACCCAGAATCCTCCAGTGTATACTGTATAATCTCCCAGCAGTCTCCTCTCATCACCCAGAATCCTCCAGTGTATACTGTATAATCACCCAGCAGTCTGCTCCCCTTTCGTCACCCAGAATCCTCCAGTGTATAATGTATAATCTCCCAGCAGTCTCTCCTCATCACCCAGAATCCTCCAGTGTATACTGTATAATCACCCAGCAGTCTCCTCTCCTCTCATCACCCAGAATCCTCCAGTGTATACTGTATAATCTCCCAGCAGTCTCTCCTCATCACCCAGAATCCTCCAGTGTATACTGTATAATCTCCCAGCAGTCTCCTCTCCTCTCATCACCCAGAATCCCAAAGTGTATACTGTATAATCACCCAGCAGTCTCCTCCCCTTTCGTCACCCAGAATCCTCCAGTGTATACTGTATAATCTCCCAGCAGTCTCCTCTCATCACCCAGAATCCTCCAGTGTATACTGTATAATCTACCAGCAGTCTCCTCCCCTTTCGTCACCCAGAATCCTCCAGTGTATAATGTATAATCTCCCAGCAGTCTCTCCTCATCACCCAGAATCCTCCAGTGTATACTGTATAATCTCCCAGCAGTCTCCTCCCCTTTCGTCACCCAGAATCCTCCAGTGTATACTGTATAATCACCCAGCAGTCTCCTCCCCTTTCGTCACCCAGAATCCTCCAGTGTATACTGTATAATCTCCCAGCAGTCTCTCCTCATCACCCAGAATCCTCCAGTGTATACTGTATAATCTCCCAGCAGTCTCCTCTCCTCTCATCACCCAGAATCCTCCAGTGTATACTGTATAATCACCCAGCAGTCTCCTCCCCTTTCGTCACCCAGAATCCTCCAGTGTATACTGTATAATCTCCCAGCAGTCTCCTCTCATCACCCAGAATCCTCCAGTGTATACTGTATAATCTCCCAGCAGTCTCCTCCCCTTTCGTCACCCAGAATCCTCCATTGTATACTGTATAATCTCCCAGCAGTCTCCTCTCCTCTCATCACCCAGAATCCTCCAGTGTATACTGTATAATCACCCAGCAGTCTCCTCCCCTTTCGTCACCCAGAATCCTCCAGTGTATACTGAATAATCTCCCAGCAGTCTCCTCTCATCACCCAGAATCCTCCAGTGTATACTGTATAATCTCCCAGCAGTCTCCTCCCCTTTCGTCACCCAGAATCCTCCAGTGTATACTGTATAATCTCCCAGCAGTCTCCTCTCCTCTCATCACCCAGAATCCTCCAGTGTATACTGTATAATCTCCCAGCAGTCTCCTCTCATCACCCAGAATCCTCCAGTGTATACTGTATAATCACCCAGCAGTCTCCTCCCCTTTCGTCACCCAGAATCCTCCAGTGTATACTGTATAATCTCCCAGCAGTCTCCTCTCATCACCCAGAATCCTCCAGTGTACACTGTATAATCTACCAGCAGTCTCCTCTCCTCACCCAGAATCCTGCAGTGTAAACTGTATAATCTCCCAGCAGTCTCCTCTCATTACCCAGAATCATTCAGTGTATACTGCATAATCTCCCAGCAGTCTCCTCTCATCACCCAGAATCCTCCAGTGTATACTGTATAATCTCCCAGCAGTCTCCTCTCATCACCCAGAATTCTCCAGTGTATACTGTATAATCTCCCATCAGTCTCCTCTCATCACCCAGAATCCTCCAGTGTATACTGTATAATCACCCAGCAGTCTCCTCCCCTTTCGTCACCCAGAATCCTCCAGTGTATAATGTATAATCTCCCAGCAGTCTCCTCTCATCACCCAGAATCCTCCAGTGTATACTGTATAATCACAAAGCAGTCTCCTCCCCTTTCGTCACCCAGAATCCTCCAGTGTATACTGTATAATCTCCCAGCAGTCTCCTCTCATCACCCAGAATCCTCCAGTGTATACTGTATAATCTCCCAGCAGTCTCCTCTCATCACCCAGAATCCTCCAGTGTACACTGTATAATCTACCAGCAGTCTCCTCTCATCACCCAGAATCCTCCAGTGTAAACTGTATAATCTCCCAGCAGTCTCCTCTCATCACCCAGAATCCTGCAGTGTAAACTGTATAATCTCCCAGCAGTCTCCTCTCATTACCAAGAAACCTTCAGTGTATACTGCATAATCTCCCAGCAGTCTCCTCTCATCACCCAGAATCCTCCAGTGTATACTGTATAATCTCCCAGCAGTCTCCTCTCATCACCCAGAATTCTCCAGTGTATACTGTATAATCTCCCAGCAGTCTCCTCTCATCACCCAGAATCCTCCAGTGTATACTGTATAATCTCCCAGCAGTCTCCTCTCATCACCCAGAATTCTCCAGTGTATACTGTATAATCTCCTAGCAGTCTCCTCTCATCACCCAGATTTCTCCAGTGTATACTGCATAATCTCCCAGCAGTCTCCTCTCATCACCCAGAATCCTACAGTGTATACTGTATAATCTCCCAGCAGTCTCCTCTCATCACCCAGAATTCTCCAGTGTACACTGTATAATCTCCCAGCAGTCTCCTCTCATCACCCAGAATCCCCCAGTGTATACTGTATAATCTCCCAGCAGTCTCCTCTCATCACCCAGAATCCTCCAGTGTACACTGTATAATCTCCCATCAGTCTCCTCTTATCACCCAGAATCCTCCAGTGTATACTGTATAATCTCCCAGCAGTCTCCTCTTATCACCCAGAATCCTCCAGTGTATACTGTATAATCTCCCAGCAGTCTCCTCTCATCACCCAGAATCCTCCAGTGTATACTGTATAATCTCCCAGCAGTCTCCTCTCCTCACCCAGAATCCTCCAGTGTATACTGTATAATCTCCCAGCAGTCTCCTCTCATCACCCAGAATCCTCCAGTGTATACTGTATAATCTCCCAGCAGTCTCCACTCCTCACCCAGAATCCTCCAGTGTATACTGTATAATCTCCCAGCAGTCTCCTCTCATCACCCAGAATCCTCCAGTGTATACTGTATAATCTCCCAGCAGTCTCCTCTCATCACCCAGAATCCTCCAGTGTATACTGTATAATCTCCCAGCAGTCTCCTCTCATCACCCAGAATCCTCCAGTGTATACTGTATAATCTCCCTGCAGTCTCCTCTCATCACCCAGAATCCTCCAGTGTATACTGTATAATCTCCCAGCAGTCTCCTCTCATCACCCAGAATCCTCCAGTGTATACTGTATAATCTCCCTGCAGTCTCCTCTCATCACCCAGAATCCTCCAGTGTATACTGTATAATCTCCCAGCAGTCTCCTCTCATCACCCAGAATCCTCCAGTGTATACTGTATAATCTCCCAGCAGTCTCCTCTCATCACCCAGAATCCTCCAGTGTATACTGTATAATCTCCCAGCAGTCTCCTCTCATCACCCAGAATCTTCCAGTGTAAACTGTATAATCTCCCAGCAGTCTCCTCTCATCACCCAGAATCCTCCACTGTATACTGTATAATCTCCCAGCAGTCTCCTCTCATCACCCAGAATCCTCCAGTGTATACTGTATAATCTCCCAGCAGTCTCCTCTCATCACCCAGAATCCTGCAGTGTAAACTGTATAATCTCCCAGCAGTCTCCTCTCATTACCCAGAATCCTTCAGTGTAAACTGTATAATCTCCCAGCAGTCTCCTCTCATCACCCAGAATCCTGCAGTGTAAACTGTATAATCTCCCAGCAGTCTCCTCTCATCACCCAGAATCTTCCAGTGTAAACTGTATAATCTCCCAGCAGTCTCCTCTCATTACCCAGAATCCTGCAGTGTAAACTGTATAATCTCCCAGCAGTCTCCTATCATCACTCAGAATCCTCCAGTGTATACTGTATAATCTCCCAGCAGTCTCCTCTCATCACCCAGACTCCTCCAGTGTATACTGTATAATCTCCCAGCAGTCTCCTCTCATCACCCAGAATCCTCCAGTGTACACTGTATAATCTCCCAGCAGTCTCCTCTCATCACTCAGAATCCTCCAGTGTATACTGTATAATCTCCCAGCAGTCTCCTCTCATCACCCAGAATCCTCCAGTGTATACTGTATAATCTCCCAGCAGTCTCCTCTTATCACCCAGAATCCTGCAGTGTAAACTGTATAATCTCCCATCAGTCTCCTCTCATCACCCAGAATCCTCCAGTGTATACTGTATAATCTCCCCGCAGTCTCCTCTCATCACCCAGAATCCTCCAGTATATACTGTATAATCTCCCAGCAGTCTCCTCTCATTACCCAGAATCCTCCAGTGTACACTGTATAATCTCCCAGCAGTCTCCTCTCATCACCCAGAATCCTGCAGTGTAAACTGTATAATCTCCCATCAGTCTCCTCTCATCACCCAGAATCCTCCAGTATATACTGTATAATCTCCCAGCAGTCTCCTCATCACCCAGAATCCTCCAGTATATACTGTATAATCTCCCATCAGTCTCCTCTCATTACCCAGAATCCTCCAGTATATACTGTATAATCTCCCAGCAGTCTCCTCTCATTACCCAGAATCCTCCAGTGTACATTGTATAATCTCCCAGCAGTCTCCTCTCATCACCCAGAATCCTGCAGAGTAAACTGTATAATCTCCCATCAGTCTCCTCTCATCACCCAGAATCCTCCAGTATATACTGTATAATCTCCCAGCAGTCTCCTCTCATCACCCACAATCCTGCAGTGTAAACTGTATAATCTCCCAGCAGTCTCCTCTCATCACCCAGAATCCTCCAGTGTATACTGTATAATCTCCCAGCAGTCTCCTCTCATCACCCAGAATCCCCCAGTGTATACTGTATACTCTCCCAGCAGTCTCCTCTCATCACCCAGAATCCTCCAGTGTATACTGTATAATCTCCCAGCAGTCTCCTCTCCTCTCATCACCCAGAATCCTCCAGTGTATACTGTATAATCTCCCAGCAGTCTCCTCTCATCACCCAGAATCCTCCAGTGTATACTGTATAATCTCCCAGCAGTCTCCTCTCATCACCCAGAATCCTCCAGTGTACACTGTATAATCTCCCAACAGTCTCCTCTCATCACCCAGAATCCTCCAGTGTATACTGCATAATCTCCCAGCAGTCTCCTCTCATCACCCAGAATCCTCCAGTGTATACTGTATAATCTCCCAACAGTCTCCTCTCATCACCCAGAATCCTCCAGTGTATACTGCATAATCTCCCAGCAGTCTCCTCTCATCACCCAGAATCCTCCAGTGTATACTGTATAATCTCCCAGCAGTCTCCTCTCATCACCCAGAATCCTCCAGTGTACACTGTATAATCTCCCAGCAGTCTCCTCTCATCACCCAGAATCCTCCAGTGTATACTGTATAATCTCCCAGCAGTCTCCTCTCATCACCCAGAATCCTCCAGTGTGTAATCTCCCAGCAGTCTCCTCTCATCACCCAGAATCCTCCAGTGTACATTGTATAATCTCCCAGCAGTCTCCTCTCATCACCCAGAATCCTCCGGTGTGTAATCTCCCAGCAGTCTCCTCTCCTCTCATCACCCAGAATCCTCCAGTGTATACTGTATAATCTCCCAGCAGTCTCCGCTCATCACCCAGAATCCTCCAGTGTATACTGTATAATCTCCCAGCAGTCTCCTCTCATCACCCAGAATCCTGCAGTGTATACTGTATAATCTCCCAGCGGTCTCCTCTCATCACCCAGAATCCTCCAGTGTACACTGTATAATCTCCCAGCAGTCTCCTCTCATCACCCAGAATCCTCCAGTGTAAACTGTATAATCTCCCAGCAGTCTCCTCTCATTACCCAGAATCCTTCAGTGTATACTGCATAATCTCCCAGCAGTCTCCTCTCATCACCCAGAATCCTCCAGTGTATACTGTATAATCTCCCAGCAGTCTCCTCTCATCACCCAGAATCCTCCAGTGTATACTGTATAATCTCCCAGCAGTCTCCTCTCATCACCCAGAATCCCCCAGTGTACACTGTATAATCTCCCATCAGTCTCCTCTCATCACCCAGAATCCTCCAGTGTATACTGTATAATCTCCCAGTAGTCTCCTCTCATCACCCAGAATCCTCCAGTGTATACTGTATAATCTCCCAGCAGTCTCCTCTCATCACCCAGAATCCTCCAGTGTACACTGTATAATCTCCCAGCAGTCTCCTCTCATCACCCAGAATCCCCCAGTGTATACTGTATAATCTCCCAGCAGTCTCCTCTCATCACCCAGAATCCTACAGTGTACACTGTATAACCTCCCAGCAGTCTCCTCTCATCACCCAGAATCCTCCAGTGTACACTGTATAATCTCCCAGCAGTCTCCTCTCATCACCCAGAATCCTCCAGTGTACACTGTATAATCTCCCAGCAGTCTCCTCTCATCACCCAGAATCCCCCAGTGTATACTGTATAATCTCCCAGCAGTCTCCTCTCATCACCCAGAATCCTACAGTGTATACTGTATAATCTCCCAGCAGTCTCCTCTCATCACCCAGAATCCTCCAGTGTATACTGTATAATCTCCCAGCAGTCTCCTCTCATCACCCAGAATCCCCCAGTGTACACTGTATAATCTCCCAGCAGGCTCCTCTCACCACCCAGAATCCTCCAGTGTACACTGTATAATCTCCCAGCAGTCTCCTCTCATCACCCAGAATCCTCCAGTGTATTCTGTATAATCTCCCAGCAGTCTCCTCTCATCACCCAGAATCCTCCAGTGTATACTGTATACTCTCCCAGCAGTCTCCTCTCATCACCCAGAATCCTCCAGTGTATACTGTATAATCTCCCAGCAGTCTCCTCTCATCACCCAGAATCCTCCAGTGTACACTGTATAATCTCCCAGCAGTCTCCTGATCACCCAGAATCCTCCAGTGTATACTGTATACTCTCCCAGCAGTCTCCTCTCATCACCCAGAATCCTCCAGTGTATACTGTATAATCTCCCAGCAGTCTCCTCTCCTCTCATCACCCAGAATCCTCCAGTGTATACTGTATAATCTCCCAGCAGTCTCCTCTCATCACCCAGAATCTGTATAATCTCCCAGCAGTTTCCTCTCATCACCCAGAATCCTCCAGTGTACACTGTATAATCTCCCAACAGTCTCCTCTCATCACCCAGAATCCTCCAGTGTATACTGTATAATCTCCCAGCATTCTCCTCTCATCACCCAGAATCCTCCAGTGTATACTGTATAATCTCCCAGCAGTCTCCTCTCATCACCCAGAATCCTCCAGTGTACACTGTATAATCTCCCAGCAGTCTCCTCTCATCACCCAGAATCCTCCAGTGTATACTGTATAATCTCCCAGCAGTCTCCTCTCATCACCCAGAATCCTCCAGTGTGTAATCTCCCAGCAGTCTCCTCTCATCACCCAGAATCCTCCAGTGTACATTGTATAATCTCCCAGCAGTCTCCTCTCATCACCCAGAATCCTCCGGTGTGTAATCTCCCAGCAGTCTCCTCTCCTCTCATCACCCAGAATCCTCCAGTGTATACTGTATAATCTCCCAGCAGTCTCCTCTCATCACCCAGAATCCTCCAGTGTATACTGTATAATCTCCCAGCAGTCTCCTCTCATCACCCAGAAACCTCCAGTGTATACTGTATAATCTCCCAGCAGTCTCCTCTCATCACCCAGAATCCTCCAGTGTACACTGTATAATCTCGCAGCAGTCTCCTCTCCTCACTCAGAATCCTGCAGTGTATACTGTATAATCTCCCAGCAGTCTCCTCTCATCACCCAGAATCCTCCAGTGTACACTGTATAATCTCCCAGCAGTCTCCTCTCATCACCCAGAATCCTCCAGTGTAAACTATATAATCTCCCAGCAGTCTCCTCTCATCACCCAGAATCCTGCAGTGTAAACTGTATAATCTCCCAGCAGTCTCCTCTCATTACCCAGAATCCTTCAGTGTATACTGCATAATCTCCCAGCAGTCTCCTCTCATCACCCAGAATCCTCCAGTGTATACTGTATAATCTCCCAGCAGTCTCCTCTCATCACCCAGAATTCTCCAGTGTATACTGTATAATCTCCCAGCAGTCTCCTCTCATCACCCAGAATCCTCCAGTGTATACTGCATAATCTCCCAGCAGTCTCCTCTCATCACCCAGAATCCTCCAGTGTATACTGTATAATCTCCCATCAGTCTCCTCTCATCACCCAGAATCCTCCAGTGTATACTGTATAATCTCCCAGCAGTCTCCTCTCATCACCCAGAATCCTCCAGTGTATACTGTATAATCTCCCAGCAGTCTCCTCTCATCACTCAGAATTCTCCAGTGTATACTGTATAATCTCCCAGCAGTCTCCTCTCATCACCCAGAATCCTCCAGTGTATACTGTATAATCTCACAGCAGTCTCCTCTCATCACCCAGAATACTCCAGTGTACACTGTATAATCTCCCAGCAGTCTCCTCTCATCACCCAGAATCCTCCAGTGTATACTGTATAATCTCCCAGCAGTCTCATCTCATCACCCAGAATCCTCCAGTGTATACTGTATAATCTCCCAGCAGTCTCATCTCATCACCCAGAATCCTCCAGTGTACACTGTATAATCTCCCAGCAGTCTCCTCTCATCACCCAGAATCCTCCAGTGTAAACTGCATAATCTCCCATCAGTCTCCTCTCATCACCCAGAATCCTCCAGTGTATACTGTATAATCTCGCAGCAGTCTCCTCTCATCACTCAGAATCCTCCAGTGTATACTGTATAATCTCCCAGCAGTCTCCTCTCATCACCCAGAATCCTCCAGTGTATACTGTATAATCTCCCAGCAGTCTCCTCTCATCACCCAGAATCCTCCAGTGTATACTGTATAATCTCCCAGCAGTCTCATCTCATCACCCAGAATCCTCCAGTGTACACTGTATAATCTCCCAGCAGTCTCCTCTCATCACCCAGAATCCTCCAGTGTAAACTGTATAATCTCCCATCAGTCTCCTCTCATCACCCAGAATCCTCCAGTGTATACTGTATAATCTCGCAGCAGTCTCCTCTCATCACTCAGAATCCTCCATTGTATACTGTATAATCTCCCAGCAGTCTCCTCTCATCACCCAGAATCCTCCAGTGTATACTGTATAATCTCCCAGCAGTCTCCTCTCATCACCCAGAATCCTCCAGTGTATACTGTATAATCTCCCAGCAGTCTCCTCTCATCACCCAGAATTCTCCAGTGTATACTGTATAATCTCCCATCAGTCTCCTCTCATCACCCAGAATCCTCCAGTGTATACTGCATAATCTCCCAGCAGTCTCCTCTCATCACCCAGAATCCTCCAGTGTATACTGTATAATCTCCCATCAGTCTCCTCTCATCACCCAGAATCCTCCAGTGTATACTGTATAATCTCGCAGCAGTCTCCTCTCATCACTCAGAATCCTCCATTGTATACTGTATAATCTCCCAGCAGTCTCCTCTCATCACCCAGAATCCTCGAGTGTATACTGTATAATCTCCCAGCAGTCTCCTCTCATCACCCAGAATCCTCCAGTGTATACTGTATAATCTCCCAGCAGTCTCCTCTCATCACCCAGAATTCTCCAGTGTATACTGCATAATCTCCCATCAGTCTCCTCTCATCACCCAGAATCCTCCAGTGTATACTGCATAATCTCCCAGCAGTCTCCTCTCATCACCCAGAATCCTCCAGTGTATACTGTATAATCTCCCATCAGTCTCCTCTCATCACCCAGAATCCTCCAGTGTATACTGTATAATCTCCCAGCAGTCTCCTCTCATCACCCAGAATCCTCCAGTGTATACTGTATAATCTCCCAGCAGTCTCCTCTCATCACTCAGAATTCTCCAGTGTACACTGTATAATCTCACAGCAGTCTCCTCTCATCACCCAGAATACTCCAGTGTACACTGTATAATCTCCCAGCAGTCTCCTCTCATCACCCAGAATCCTCCAGTGTATACTGTATAATCTCCCAGCAGTCTCATCTCATCACCCAGAATCCTCCAGTGTACACTGTATAATCTCCCAGCAGTCTCCTCTCATCACCCAGAATCCTCCAGTGTAAACTGTGTAATCTCCCATCAGTCTCCTCTCATCACCCAGAATCCTCCAGTGTATACTGTATAATCTCGCAGCAGTCTCCTCTCATCACCCAGAATCCTCCATTGTATACTGTATAATCTCCCAGCAGTCTCCTCTCATCACCCAGAATCCTCCAGTGTATACTGTATAATCTCCCAGCAGTCTCCTCTCATCACCCAGAATCCTCCAGTGTATACTGTATAATCTCCCAGCAGTCTCCTCTCATCACCCAGAATTCTCCAGTGTATACTGTATAATCTCCCATCAGTCTCCTCTCATCACCCAGAATCCTCCAGTGTATACTGTATAATCTCCCAGCAGTCTCCTCTCATCACCCAGAATCCTCCACTGTATACTGTATAATCTCCCAGCAGTCTCCTCTCATTACCCAGAATCCTGCAGTGTAAACTGTATAATCTCCCAGCAGTCTCCTATCATCACTCAGAATCCTCCAGTGTATACTGTATAATCTCCCAGCAGTCTCCTCTCATCACCCAGACTCCTCCAGTGTATACTGTATAATCTCCCAGCAGTCTCCTCTCATCACCCAGAATCCTCCAGTGTACACTGTATAATCTCCCAGCAGTCTCCTCTCATCACTCAGAATCCTCCAGTGTATACTGTATAATCTCCCAGCAGTCTCCTTTCATCACCCAGAATCCTCCAGTGTATACTGTATAATCTCCCAGCAGTCTCCTCTCATCACCCAGAATCCTCCAGTGTAAACTGTATAATCTCCCATCAGTCTCCTCTCATCACCCAGAATCCTCCAGTGTATACTGTATAATCTCCCCGCAGTCTCCTCTCATCACCCAGAATCCTCCAGTATATACTGTATAATCTCCCAGCAGTCTCCTCTCATTACCCAGAATCCTCCAGTGTACACTGTATAATCTCCCAGCAGTCTCCTCTCATCACCCAGAATCCTGCAGTGTAAACTGTATAATCTCCCATCAGTCTCCTCTCATCACCCAGAATCCTCCAGTATATACTGTATAATCTCCCAGCAGTCTCCTCATCACCCAGAATCCTCCAGTATATACTGTATAATCTCCCATCAGTCTCCTCTCATTACCCAGAATCCTCCAGTATATACTGTATAATCTCCCAGCAGTCTCCTCTCATTACCCAGAATCCTCCAGTGTACATTGTATAATCTCCCAGCAGTCTCCTCTCATCACCCAGAATCCTGCAGTGTAAACTGTATAATCTCCCATCAGTCTCCTCTCATCACCCAGAATCCTCCAGTATATACTGTATAATCTCCCAGCAGTCTCCTCTCATCACCCACAATCCTGCAGTGTAAACTGTATAATCTCCCAGCAGTCTCCTCTCATCACCCAGAATCCTCCAGTGTATACTGTATAATCTCCCAGCAGTCTCCTCTCATCACCCAGAATCCCCCAGTGTATACTGTATACTCTCCCAGCAGTCTCCTCTCATCACCCAGAATCCTCCAGTGTATACTGTATAATCTCCCAGCAGTCTCCTCTCCTCTCATCACCCAGAATCCTCCAGTGTATACTGTATAATCTCCCAGCAGTCTCCTCTCATCACCCAGAATCCTCCAGTGTATACTGTATAATCTCCCAGCAGTCTCCTCTCATCACCCAGAATCCTCCAGTGTACACTGTATAATCTCCCAACAGTCTCCTCTCATCACCCAGAATCCTCCAGTGTATACTGCATAATCTCCCAGCAGTCTCCTCTCATCACCCAGAATCCTCCAGTGTATACTGTATAATCTCCCAACAGTCTCCTCTCATCACCCAGAATCCTCCAGTGTATACTGCATAATCTCCCAGCAGTCTCCTCTCATCACCCAGAATCCTCCAGTGTATACTGTATAATCTCCCAGCAGTCTCCTCTCATCACCCAGAATCCTCCAGTGTACACTGTATAATCTCCCAGCAGTCTCCTCTCATCACCCAGAATCCTCCAGTGTATACTGTATAATCTCCCAGCAGTCTCCTCTCATCACCCAGAATCCTCCAGTGTGTAATCTACCAGCAGTCTCCTCTCATCACCCAGAATCCTCCAGTGTACATTGTATAATCTCCCAGCAGTCTCCTCTCATCACCCAGAATCCTCCGGTGTGTAATCTCCCAGCAGTCTCCTCTCCTCTCATCACCCAGAATCCTCCAGTGTATACTGTATAATCTCCCAGCAGTCTCCGCTCATCACCCAGAATCCTCCAGTGTATACTGTATAATCTCCCAGCAGTCTCCTCTCATCACCCAGAATCCTGCAGTGTATACTGTATAATCTCCCAGCGGTCTCCTCTCATCACCCAGAATCCTCCAGTGTACACTGTATAATCTCCCAGCAGTCTCCTCTCATCACCCAGAATCCTCCAGTGTAAACTGTATAATCTCCCAGCAGTCTCCTCTCATCACCCAGATTCCTGCAGTGTAAACTGTATAATCTCCCAGCAGTCTCCTCTCATTACCCAGAATCCTTCAGTGTATACTGCATAATCTCCCAGCAGTCTCCTCTCATCACCCAGAATCCTCCAGTGTATACTGTATAATCTCCCAGCAGTCTCCTCTCATCACCCAGAATCCTCCAGTGTATACTGTATAATCTCCCATCAGTCTCCTCTCATCACCCAGAATCCTCCAGTGTATACTGTATAATCTCCCAGTAGTCTCCTCTCATCACCCAGAATCCTCCAGTATATACTGTATAATCTCCCAGCAGTCTCCTCTCATCACCCAGAATCCTCCAGTGTACACTGTATAATCTCCCAGCAGTCTCCTCTCATCACCCAGAATCCCCCAGTGTATACTGTATAATCTCCCAGCAGTCTCCTCTCATCACCCAGAATCCTACAGTGTACACTGTATAACCTCCCAGCAGTCTCCTCTCATCACCCAGAATCCTCCAGTGTACACTGTATAATCTCCCAGCAGTCTCCTCTCATCACCCAGAATCCTCCAGTGTACACTGTATAATCTCCCAGCAGTCTCCTCTCATCACCCAGAATCCCCCAGTGTATACTGTATAATCTCCCAGCAGTCTCCTCTCATCACCCAGAATCCTACAGTGTATACTGTATAATCTCCCAGCAGTCTCCTCTCATCACCCAGAATCCTCCAGTGTATACTGTATAATCTCCCAGCAGTCTCCTCTCATCACCCAGAATCCCCCAGTGTACACTGTATAATCTCCCAGCAGGCTCCTCTCACCACCCAGAATCCTCCAGTGTACACTGTATAATCTCCCAGCAGTCTCCTCTCATCACCCAGAATCCTCCAGTGTATTCTGTATAATCTCCCAGCAGTCTCCTCTCATCACCCAGAATCCTCCAGTGTACACTGTATACTCTCCCAGCAGTCTCCTCTCATCACCCAGAATCCTCCAGTGTATACTGTATAATCTCCCAGCAGTCTCCTCTCATCACCCAGAATCCTCCAGTGTACACTGTATAATCTCCCAGCAGTCTCCTGATCACCCAGAATCCTCCAGTGTATACTGTATACTCTCCCAGCAGTCTCCTCTCATCACCCAGAATCCTCCAGTGTATACTGTATAATCTCCCAGCAGTCTCCTCTCCTCTCATCACCCAGAATCCTCCAGTGTATACTGTATAATCTCCCAGCAGTCTCCTCTCATCACCCAGAATCTGTATAATCTCCCAGCAGTTTCCTCTCATCACCCAGAATCCTCCAGTGTACACTGTATAATCTCCCAACAGTCTCCTCTCATCACCCAGAATCCTCCAGTGTATACTGTATAATCTCCCAGCATTCTCCTCTCATCACCCAGAATCCTCCAGTGTATACTGTATAATCTCCCAGCAGTCTCCTCTCATCACCCAGAATCCTCCAGTGTACACTGTATAATCTCCCAGCAGTCTCCTCTCATCACCCAGAATCCTCCAGTGTATACTGTATAATCTCCCAGCAGTCTCCTCTCATCACCCAGAATCCTCCAGTGTGTAATCTCCCAGCAGTCTCCACTCATCACCCAGAATCCTCCAGTGTACATTGTATAATCTCCCAGCAGTCTCCTCTCATCACCCAGAATCCTCCGGTGTGTAATCTCCCAGCAGTCTCCTCTCCTCTCATCACCCAGAATCCTCCAGTGTATACTGTATAATCTCCCAGCAGTCTCCTCTCATCACCCAGAATCCTCCAGTGTATACTGTATAATCTCCCAGCAGTCTCCTCTCATCACCCAGAAACCTCCAGTGTATACTGTATAATCTCCCAGCAGTCTCCTCTCATCACCCAGAATCCTCCAGTGTACACTGTATAATCTCCCAGCAGTCTCCTCTCATCACCCAGAATCCTCCAGTGTAAACTATATAATCTCCCAGCAGTCTCCTCTCATCACCCAGAATCCTGCAGTGTAAACTGTATAATCTCCCAGCAGTCTCCTCTCATTACCCAGAATCCTTCAGTGTATACTGCATAATCTCCCAGCAGTCTCCTCTCATCACCCAGAATCCTCCAGTGTATACTGTATAATCTCCCAGCAGTCTCCTCTCATCACCCAGAATTCTCCAGTGTATACTGTATAATCTCCCAGCAGTCTCCTCTCATCACCCAGAATCCTCCAGTGTATACTGCATAATCTCCCAGCAGTCTTCTCTCATCACCCAGAATCCTCCAGTGTATACTGTATAATCTCCCATCAGTCTCCTCTCATCACCCAGAATCCTCCAGTGTATACTGTATAATCTCACAGCAGTCTCCTCTCATCACCCAGAATACTCCAGTGTACACTGTATAATCTCCCAGCAGTCTCCTCTCATCACCCAGAATCCTCCAGTGTATACTGTATAATCTCCCAGCAGTCTCATCTCATCACCCAGAATCCTCCAGTGTATACTGTATAATCACCCAGCAGTCTCATCTCATCACCCAGAATCCTCCAGTGTACACTGTATAATCTCCCAGCAGTCTCCTCTCATCACCCAGAATCCTCCAGTGTAAACTGCATAATCTCCCATCAGTCTCCTCTCATCACCCAGAATCCTCCAGTGTATACTGTATAATCTCGCAGCAGTCTCCTCTCATCACTCAGAATCCTCCAGTGTATACTGTATAATCTCCCAGCAGTCTCCTCTCATCACCCAGAATCCTCCAGTGTATACTGTATAATCTCCCAGCAGTCTCCTCTCATCACCCAGAATCCTCCAGTGTATACTGTATAATCTCCCAGCAGTCTCATCTCATCACCCAGAATCCTCCAGTGTACACTGTATAATCTCCCAGCAGTCTCCTCTCATCACCCAGAATCCTCCAGTGTAAACTGTATAATCTCCCATCAGTCTCCTCTCATCACCCAGAATCCTCCAGTGTATACTGTATAATCTCGCAGCAGTCTCCTCTCATCACTCAGAATCCTCCATTGTATACTGTATAATCTCCCAGCAGTCTCCTCTCATCACCCAGAATCCTCCAGTGTATACTGTATAATCTCCCAGCAGTCTCCTCTCATCACCCAGAATCCTCCAGTGTACACTGTATAATCTCCCAGCAGTCTCCTCTCATCACCCAGAATCCTCCAGTGTATACTGTATAATCTCGCAGCAGTCTCCTCTCATCACTCAGAATCCTCCATTGTATACTGTATAATCTCCCAGCAGTCTCCTCTCATCACCCAGAATCCTCCAGTGTATACTGTATAATCTCCCAGCAGTCTCCTCTCATCACCCAGAATCCTCCAGTGTACACTGTATAATCTCCCAGCAGTCTCCTCTCATCACCCAGAATCCTGCAGTGTAAACTGTATAATCTCCCATCAGTCTCCTCTCATCACCCAGAATCCTCCAGTGTATACTGTATAATCTCGCAGCAGTCTCCTCTCATCACTCAGAATCCTCCATTGTATACTGTATAATCTCCCAGCAGTCTCCTCTCATCACCCAGAATCCTCGAGTGTATACTGTATAATCTCCCAGCAGTCTCCTCTCATCACCCAGAATCCTCCAGTGTATACTGTATAATCTCCCAGCAGTCTCCTCTCATCACCCAGAATTCTCCAGTGTATACTGTATAATCTCCCATCAGTCTCCTCTCATCACCCAGAATCCTCCAGTGTATACTGCATAATCTCCCAGCAGTCTCCTCTCATCACCCAGAATCCTCCAGTGTATACTGTATAATCTCCCATCAGTCTCCTCTCATCACCCAGAATCCTCCAGTGTATACTGTATAATCTCCCAGCAGTCTCCTCTCATCACCCAGAATCCTCCAGTGTACACTGTATAATCTCCCAGCAGTCTCCTCTCATCACCCAGAATCCTCCAGTGTAAACTGTATAATCTCCCATCAGTCTCCTCTCATCACCCAGAATCCTCCAGTGTATACTGTATAATCTCCCAGCAGTCTCCTCTCATCACCCAGAATCCTCCATTGTATACTGTATAATCTCCCAGCAGTCTCCTCTCATCACCCAGAATCCTCCAGTGTATACTGTATAATCTCCCAGCAGTCTCCTCTCATCACCCAGAATCCTCCAGTGTACACTGTATAATCTCCCAGCAGTCTCCTCTCATCACCCAGAATCCTGCATTGTAAACTGTATAATCTCCCATCAGTCTCCTCTCATCACCCAGAATCCTCCAGTGTATACTGTATAATCTCGCAGCAGTCTCCTCTCATCACTCAGAATCCTCCATTGTATACTGTATAATCTCCCAGCAGTCTCCTCTCATCACCCAGAATCCTCGAGTGTATACTGTATAATCTCCCAGCAGTCTCCTCTCATCACCCAGAATCCTCCAGTGTATACTGTATAATCTCCCAGCAGTCTCCTTTCATCACCCAGAATCCTCCAGTGTAAACTGTATAATCTCCCAGCAGTCTCCTCTTATCACCCAGAATCCTCCAGTGTATACTGTATAATCTCCCAGCAGTCTCCTCTCATCACCCAGAATCCCCCAGTGTATACTGTATAATCTCCCAGCAGTCTCCTCTCATCACCCAGAATCCTCCAGTGTATACTGTATAATCTCCCAGCAGTCTCCTCTCATCACCCAGAATCCTCCAGTGTATACTGTATAATCTCCCATCAGTCTCCTCTCATCACCCAGAATCTTCCAGTGTATACTGTATAATCTCCCAGCAGTCTCCTCTCATCACCCAGAATCCTCCAGTGTATACTGTATAATCTCCCAGCAGTCTCCTCTCATCACTCAGAATTCTCCAGTGTATACTGTATAATCTCCCAGCAGTCTCCTCTCATCACCCAGAATCCTGCAGTGTAAACTGTATAATCTCCCATCAGTCTCCTCTCATCACCCAGAATCCTCCAGTATATACTGTATAATCTCTCAGCAGTCTCCTCTCATCACCCAGAATCCTGCAATGTAAACTGTATAATCTCCCAGCAGTCTCCTCGCATCACCCAGAATCCTCCAGTGTATACTGTATAATCTCCCAGCAGTCTCCTCTCATCACCCAGAATCCTGCAGTGTAAACTGTATAATCTCCCATCAGTCTCCTCTCATCACTCAGAATACTCCAGTGTATACTGTATAATCTCCCATCAGTCTCCTCTCATCACCCAGAATCCTCCAGTGTATACTGTATAATCTCCCAGCAGTCTCCTCTCATCACCCAGAATCCTCCAGTGTATACTGTATAATCTCCCAGCAGTCTCCTCTCATCACTCAGAATCCTCCAGTGTATACTGTATAATCTCCCAGCAGTCTGCTCTCATCACCCAGAATCCTCCAGTGTACACTGTATAATCTCCCAGCAGTCTGCTCTCATCGCCCAGAATCCTCCAGTGTATACTGTATAATCTCCCAGCAGCCTCCTCTCCTCTCATCGCCCAGAATCCTCCAGTGTACACTGTATAATCTCCCAGCAGTCTCCTCTCCTCACCCAGAATCCTCCAGTGTATACTGTATAATCTCCCAGCAGTCTCCTCTCCTCTCATCGCCCAGAATCCTCCAGTGTACACTGTATTATCTCCCAGCAGTCTCCTCTCATCACCCAGAATCCTCCAGTGTATAATGTATAATCTCCCAGCAGTCTCCTCTCCTCACCCAGAATCCTCCAATGTACACTGTATAATCTCCCAGCAGTCTCCTCTCATCACCCAGAATCCTCCAGTGTATACTGTATAATCTCCCAGAAGTCTCCTCTCATCACCCAGAATCCTCCAGTGTGTACTGTATAATCTCCCAGCAGTCTCCTCTCATCGCCCAGAATCCTCCAGTGTACACTGTATAATCTCCCAGCAGTCTCCTCTCCTTTCATCGACCAGAATCCTCCAGTGTATACTGTATAATCTCCCAGCAGTCTCCTCTCATCACTCAGAATCCCCCAGTGTATACTGTATAATCTCCCAGCAGTCTCCTCTCATCACCCAGAATCCTCCAGTGTGTACTGTATAATCTCCCAGCAGTCTCCTCTCATCGCCCAGAATCCTCCAGTGTACACTGTATTATCTCCCAGCAGTCTCCTCTCATCACCCAGAATCCTCCAGTGTATACTGTATAATCTCCCAGCAGTCTCCTCTCCTCACCCAGAATCCTCCAATGTACACTGTATAATCTCCCAGCAGTCTCCTCTCATCACCCAGAATCCTCCAGTGTATACTGTATAATCTCCCAGAAGTCTCCTCTCATCACCCAGAATCCTCCAGTGTGTACTGTATAATCTCCCAGCAGTCTCCTCTCATCGCCCAGAATCCTCCAGTGTACACTGTATAATCTCCCAGCAGTCTCCTCTCCTTTCATCGACCAGAATCCTCCAGTGTATACTGTATAATCTCCCAGCAGTCTCCTCTCCTCTCATCGCCCAGAATCCTCCAGTGTACACTGTATAATCTCCCAGCAGTCTGCTCTCATCACTCAGAATCCCCCAGTGTATACTGTATAATCTCCCAGCAGTCTCCTCTCATCACCCAGAATCCTCCAGTGTGTACTGTATAATCTCCCAGCAGTCTCCTCTCATCGCCCAGAATCCTCCAGTGTACACTGTATAATCTCCCAGCAGTCTCCTCTCCTTTCATCGACCAGAATCCTCCAGTGTATACTGTATAATCTCCCAGCAGTCTCCTCTCCTCTCATCGCCCAGAATCCTCCAGTGTACACTGTATAATCTCCCAGCAGTCTGCTCTCATCACTCAGAATCCCCCAGTGTATACTGTATAATCTCCCAGCAGTCTCCTCTCATCACCCAGAATCCTCCAGTGTATACTGTATAATCTCCCAGTAGTCTCCTCTCATCACTCAGAATCCCCCAGTGTATACTGTATAATCTCCCAGCAGTCTCCTCTCATCACCCAGAATCCTCCAGTGTATACTGTATAATCTCAAAGCAGTCTCCTCTCATCACCCAGAATCCTCCAGTGTATGCTGTATAATCTCCCAGCAGTCTCCTCTCATCACCCAGAATCCTCCAGTGTACACTGTATAATCTCCCAGCAGTCTCATCTTCTCACCCAGAATTCTCCAGTGTACACTGTATAATCTCCCAGCAGTCTCCTCTCATCGCCCAGAATCCTCCAGTGTACACTGTATAATCTCCCAGCAGCCTCCTCTCCTCACCCAGAATCCTCCAGTGTATACTGTATAATCTCCCAGCAGTCTCCTCTCCTCTCATCGCCCAGAATCCTCCAGTGTACACTGTATTATCTCCCAGCAGTCTCCTCCTCTCACCCAGAATCCTCCAGTGTATACTGTATAATCTCCCAGCAGTCTCCTCTCCTCTCATCGCCCAGAATCCTCCAGTGTACACTGTGTTATCTCCCAGCAGTCTCCTCTCATCACCCAGAATCCTCCAGTGTATACTGTATAATCTCCAAGCATTCTCCTCTCATCACCCAGAATCCTCCAGTGTATACTGTATAATCTCCCAGCAGTCTCCTCTCATCACCCAAAATCCTCCAATGTACACTGTATAATCTCCCAGCAGTCTCCTCTCATCACCCAGAATCCTCCAGTGTACACTGTATTATCTCCCAGCAGTCTCCTCTCATCACCCAGAATCCTCCAGTGTATACTGTATAATCTCCCAGCAGTCTCCTCTCATCACCCAGAATCCTCCAGTGTATACTGTATAATCTCCCAGCAGTCTCCTCTCATCACCCAGAATCCTCCAGTGTACACTGTATAATCTCCCAGCAGTCTCCTCTCATCACCCAGAATCCTCCAGTGTACACTGTATAATCTCCCAGCAGTCTCCTCTCATCACCCAGAATCCTCCAGTGTGTACTGTATAATCTCCCAGCAGTCTCCTCTCATCACCCAGAATCCTCCAGTGTGTACTGTATAATCTCCCAGCAGTCTCCTCTCATCACCCAGAATCCTCCAGTGTATACTGTATAATCTCCCAGCATTCTCCTCTCATCACCCAGAATCCTCCAGTGTACACTGTATTATCTCCCAGCAGTCTCCTCTCCTCACCCAAAATCCTCCAATGTACACTGTATAATCTCCCAGCAGTCTCCTCTCATCACCCAGAATCCTCCAGTGTACACTGTATAATCTCCCAGCAGTCTCCTCTCATCACCCAGAATCCTCCAGTGTATACTGTATAATCTCCCAGCAGTCTCCTCTCATCACCCAGAATCCTCCAGTGTATACTGTATAATCTCCCAGCAGTCTCCTCTCATCACCCAGAATCCTCCAGTGTACACTGTATAATCTCCCAGCAGTCTCCTCTCATCACCCAGAATCCTCCAGTGTGTACTGTATAATCTCCCAGCAGTCTCCTCTCATCACCCAGAATCCTCCAATGTATACTGTATAATCTCCCAGCAGTCTCCTCTCATCACCCAGAATCCTCCAGTGTATACTGCATAATCTCCCAGCAGTCTCCTCTCATCACCCAGAATCCTCCAGTGTATACTGTATAATCTCCCAGCAGTCTCCTCTCATCACCCAGAATCCTCCAGTGTATACTGTATAATCTCCCAGCAGTCTCCTCTCCTCACCCAGAATCCTCCAGTGTATACTGTATAATCTCCCAGCAGTCTCCTCTCATCACCCAGAATCCTCCAGTGTATACTGTATAATCTCCCAGCAGTCTCCTCTCATCACCCAGAATCCTCCAGTGTATACTGTATAATCTCCCAGCAGTCTCCTCTCATCACCCAGAATCCTCCAGTGTATACTGTATAATCTCCCAGCAGTCTCCTCTCATCACCCAGAATCCTCCAGTGTATACTGTATAATCTCCCAGCAGTCTCCTCTCATCACCCAGAATCCTCCAGTGTACACTGTATAATCTCCCAGCAGTCTCCTCTCATCACCCAGAATCCTCCAGTGTGTACTGTATAATCTCCCAGCAGTCTCCTCTCATCACCCAGAATCCTCCAGTGTGTACTGTATAATCTCCCAGCAGTCTCCTCTCATCACCCAGAATCCTCCAGTGTATACTGTATAATCTCCCAGCAGTCACCTCTCATCACTCAGAATCCTCCAGTGTATACTGTATAATCTCCCAGCAGTCTCCTCTCATCACCCAGAATCCTCCAGTGTACACTGTATAATCTCCCAGCAGTCTCCTCTCATCACCCAGAATCCTCCATTGTATACTGTATAATCTCCCAGCAGTCTCCTCTCATCACCCAGATTCCTCCAGTGTATACTGTATAATCTCCCAGCAGCCTCCTCTCATCACCCAGAATCCTCCATTGTATACTGTATAATCTCCCAGCAGTCTCTTCTCATCACCCAGAATCCTCCATTGTATACTGTATAATCTCCCAGCAGCCTCCTCTCATCACCCAGATTCCTCCAGTGTATACTGTATAATCTCCCAGCAGCCTCCTCTCATCACCCAGAATCCTCCAGTGTATACTGTATAATCTCCCAGCAGTCTCCTCTCATCACCCAGAATCCTCCATTGTATACTGTATAATCTCCCAGCAGTCTCCTCTCATCACCCAGATTCCTCCAGTGTATACTGTATAATCTCCCAGCAGTCTCCTCTCATCACCCAGAATCCTCCAGTGTATACTATATAATCTCCCAGCAGTCTCCTCTCATCACCCAGAATCCTCCAGTGTATATTGTATAATCTCCCAGCAGTCACCTCTCATCACCCAGAATCCTCCAGTGTACACTGTATAATCTCCCAGCAGTCTCCTCTCATCACCCAGAATCCTCCAGTGTATACTGTATAATCTCCCAGCAGTCTCCTCTCATCACCCAGAATCCTCCAGTGTACACTGTATAATCTCCCAGCAGTCTCCTCTCATCACCCAGAATCCTCCAGTGTATACTGTATAATCTCCCAGCAGTCTCCTCTCATCACCCAGAGTCCTCCAGTGTATACTGTATAATCTCCCAGCAGTCTCCTCTCATCACCCAGAATCCTCCAGTGTATACTGTATAATCTCCCAGCAGTCTCCTCTCATCACCCAGAATCCTCCAGTGTATACTATATAATCTCCCAGCAGTCTCCTCTCATCACCCAGAATCCTCCAGTGTATATTGTATAATCTCCCAGCAGTCACCTCTCATCACCCAGAATCCTCCAGTGTACACTGTATAATCTCCCAGCAGTCTCCTCTCATCACCCAGAATCCTCCAGTGTATACTGTATAATCTCCCAGCAGTCTCCTCTCATCACCCAGAATCCTCCAGTGTACACTGTATAATCTCCCAGCAGTCTCCTCTCATCACCCAGAATCCTCCAGTGTATACTGTATAATCTCCCAGCAGTCTCCTCTCATCACCCAAAGTCCTCCAGTGTATACTGTATAATCT
The DNA here is from genome assembly GCF_039654945.1 of Dendrobates tinctorius. Taxonomy (NCBI): domain Eukaryota; kingdom Metazoa; phylum Chordata; class Amphibia; order Anura; family Dendrobatidae; genus Dendrobates; species Dendrobates tinctorius. The sequence goes on from NW_027362089.1 coordinate 375,123, forward strand.
CCCAGCAGTCTCCTCTCATCACCCAGAATCCTCCAGTGTATACTGTATAATCTCCCAGCAGTCTCCTCTCATCACCCAGAATCCTCCAGTGTATACTGTATAATCTCCCAGCAGTCTCCTCTCATCACCCAGAATCCTCCAGTGTATACTGTATAATCTCCCAGCAGTCACCTCTCATCACCCAGAATCCTCCAGTGTACACTGTATAATCTCCCAGCAGTCTCCTCTCCTCACCCAGAATCCTCCAGTGTATACTGTATAATCTCCCATCAGTCTCATCTCATCACCCAGAATCCTCCAGTGTATACTGTATAATCTCCCAGCAGTCACCTCTCATCACCCAGAATCCTCCAGTGTACACTGTATAATCTCCCAGCAGTCTCCTCTCCTCACCCAGAATCCTCCAGTGTATACTGTATAATCTCCCATCAGTCTCATCTCATCACCCAGAATCCTCCAGTGTATACTGTATAATCTCCCAGCAGTCTCCTCTCATCACCCAGAATCCTCCAGTGTACACTGTATAATCTCCCAGCAGTCTCCTCTCACCACCCAGAATCCTCCAGTGTATACTGTATAATCTCCCAGCAGTCTCCTCTCATCACCCAGAATCCTCCAGTGTATACTGTATAATCTCCCAGCAGTCTCCTGTCATCACCCAGAATCCTCCAGTGTATACTGTATAATCTCCCAGCAGTCTCCTCTCATCACCCAGAATCCTCCAGTGTATACTGTATAATCTCCCAGCAGTCTCCTCTCATCACCCAGAATCCTCCAGTGTATACTGTATAATCTCCCAGCAGTCTCCTCTCCTCACCCAGAATCCTCCAGTGTATACTGTATAATCTCCCAGCAGTCTCCTGATCACCCAGAATCCTCCAGTGTATACTGTATTATCTCCCAGCAGTCTCCTCTCATCACTCAGAATCCTCCAGTGTATACTGTATAATCTCCCAGCAGTCTCCTCTCCTCACCCAGAATCCTCCAGTGTATACTGTATAATCTCCCAGCAGTCTCCTCTCCTCACCCAGAGTCCTCCAGTGTATACTGTATAATCTCCCAGCAGTCTCATCTCATCACCCAGAATCCTCCAGTGTATACTGTATAATCTCCCAGCAGTCTCCTCTCATCACCCAGAATCCTCCAGTGTATACTGTATAATCTCCCAGCAGTCTCCTCTCATCACCCAGAATCCCCCAGTGTACACTGTATAATCTCCCAGCAGTCTCCTCTCATCACCCAGAATCCTCCAGTGTATACTGTATAATCTCCCAGCAGTCTCCTCTCATCACCCAGAATCCTCCAGTGTGTACTGTATAATCTCCCAGCAGTCTCCTCTCATCACCCAGAATCCTCCAGTGTATACTGTATAATCTCCCAGCAGTCTCCTCTCCTCTCATCACCCAGAATCCTCCAGTGTACACTGTATAATCTCCCAGCAGTCTCCTCTCCTCTCATCACCCAGAATCCTCCAGTGTATACTGTATAATCTCCCAGCAGTCTCCTCTCCTCTCATCACCCAGAATCCTCCAGTGTACACTGTATAATCTCCCAGCAGTCTCCTCTCATCACCCAGAATCCTCCAGTGTATACTGTATAATCTCCCAGCAGTCTCCTCTCATCACCCAGAATCCTCCAGAGTACACTGTATAATCTCCCAGCAGTCTCCTCTCATCACGCAGAATCCTCCAGTGTACACTGTATAATCTCCCAGCAGTCTCCTCTCATCACCCAGAATCCTCCAGTGTATACTGTATAATCTCCCAGCAGTCTCCTCTCATCACCCAGAATCCTCCAGTGTACACTGTATAATCTCCCAGCAGTCTCCTCTCATCACCCAGAATCCTCCAGTGTATACTGTATAATCTCCCAGCAGTCTCCTCTCATCACCCAGAATCCTCCAGTGTATACTGTATAATCTCCCAGCAGTCTCCTCTCATCACCCAGAATCCCCCAGTGTACACTGTATAATCTCCCAGCAGTCTCCTCTCATCACCCAGAATCCTCCAGTGTATACTGTATAATCTCCCAGCAGTCTCCTCTCATCACCCAGAATCCTCCAGTGTATACTGTATAATCTCCCAGCAGTCTCCTCTCATCACCCAGAATCCTCCAGTGTATACTGTAGAATCTCCCAGCAGTCTCCTCTCATCACCCAGAATCCTCCAGTGTATACTGTAGAATCTCCCAGCAGTCTCCTCTCATCACCCAAAATCCTCCAGTGTACACTGTATAATCTCCCAGCAGTCTCCTCTCATCACCCAGAATCCTCCAGTGTACACTGTATAATCTCCCAGCAGTCTCCTCTCATCACCCAGAATCCTCCAGTGTATACTGTATAATCTCCCAGCAGTCTCCTCTCATCACCCAGAATCCTCCAGAGTACACTGTATAATCTCCCAGCAGTCTCCTCTCATCACCCAGAATCCTCCAGTGTACACTGTATAATCTCCCAGCAGTCTCCTCTCATCACCCAGAATCCTCCAGTGTATACTGTATAATCTCCCAGCAGTCTCCTCTCATCACCCAGAATCCTCCAGTGTACACTGTATAATCTCCCAGCAGTCTCCTCTCATCACCCAGAATCCTCCAGTGTATACTGTATAATCTCCCAGCAGTCTCCTCTCATCACCCAGAATCCTCCAGTGTATACTGTATAATCTCCCAGCAGTCTCCTCTCATCACCCAGAATCCCCCAGTGTATACTGTAGAATCTCCCAGCAGTCTCCTCTCATCACCCAGAATCCTCCAGTGTACACTGTATAATCTCCCAGCAGTCTCCTCTCATCACCCAGAATCCTCCAGTGTATACTGTATAATCTCCCAGCAGTCTCCTCTCATCACCCAGAATCCTCCAGTGTACACTGTATAATCTCCCAGCAGTCTCCTCTCATCACCCAGAATCCTCCAGTGTATACTGTATAATCTCCCAGCAGTCTCCTCTCATCACCCAGAATCCTCCAGAGTACACTGTATAATCTCCCAGCAGTCTCCTCTCATCACCCAGAATCCTCCAGTGTACACTGTATAATCTCCCAGCAGTCTCCTCTCATCACCCAGAATCCTCCAGTGTATACTGTATAATCTCCCAGCAGTCTCCTCTCATCACCCAGAATCCTCCAGTGTACACTGTATAATCTCCCAGCAGTCTCCTCTCATCACCCAGAATCCTCCAGTGTACACTGTATAATCTCCCAGCAGTCTCCTCTCATCACCCAGAATCCTCCAGTGTACACTGTATAATCTCCCAGCAGTCTCCTCTCGTCACCCAGAATCCTCCAGTGTACACTGTATAATCTCCCAGCAGTCTCCTCTCATCACCCAGAATCCTCCAGTGCACACTGTATAATCTCCCAGCAGTCTCCTCTCATCACCCAGAATCCTCCAGTGCACACTGTATAATCTCCCAGCAGTCTCCTCTCGTCACCCAGAATCCTCCAGTGTATACTGTAGAAATCTCCCAGCAGTCTCCTCTCATCACCCAGAATCCTCCAGTGTACACTGTATAATCTCCCAGCAGTCTCCTCTCATCACCCAGAATCCTCCAGTGTATACTGTATCATCTCCCAGCAGTCTCCTCTCCTCACCCAGAATCCTCCAGTGTACACTGTATAATCTCCCAGCAGTCTCCTCTCATCACCCAGAATCCTCCAGTGTACACTGTATTATCTCCCAGTAGTCTCCTCTCATCACCCAGAATCCTCCAGTGTATACTGTATAATCTCCCAGTAGTCTCCTCTCATCACCCAGAATCCTCCAGTGTATACTGTATAATCTCCCAGCAGTCTCCTCTCATCACCCAGAATCCTCCAGTGTATACTTTATCATCTCCCAGCAGTCTCTTCTCATCACCCAGAATCCTCCAGTGTACACTGTATAATCTCCCAGCAGTCTCCTCTCATCACCCAGAATCCTCTAGTGTATACTGTATCATCTCCCAGCAGTCTCCTCTCCTCACCCAGAATCCTCCAGTGTACACTGTATAATCTCCCAGCAGTCTCCTCTCATCACCCAGAATCCTCCAGTGTACACTGTATAATCTCCCAGCAGTCTCCTCTCATCACCCAGAATCCTCCAGTGTATACTGTATAATCTCCCAGCAGTCTCCTCATCACCCAGAATCCTCCAGTGTACACTGTATAATCTCCCAGCAGTCTCCTCTCATCACCCAGAATCCCCCAGTGTACACTGTATCATCTCCCAGCAGTCTCTTCTCATCACCCAGAATCCTCCAGTGTACACTGTATAATCTCCCAGCAGTCTCCTCTCATCACCCAGAATCCTCCAGTGTACACTGTATTATCTCCCAGTAGTCTCCTCTCATCACCCAGAATCCTCCGGTGTGTAATCTCCCAGCAGTCACCTCTCCGGTCAGCAGCTCAGTGATCTTGTCGGTGATGTCTAGGATCTCATTCTCCGGTATCGGGGATTCTGTGATGCGGCGTTTGCTCCTCCTCCTCGCTCCGGACACATGGGGTGTCACACAGTCACCGGACGCCTTCTTCGCCACCGTGTGCTCCTGGGTAAGGTGGGAGACGCTGATCACTACATGGAGTCTAATAATCCTTCATCTTTCCAGTCATTCTCTGCTTTATTACTACAGATAATGAGGTCACATGATACTCTCACCTTTCCCGTTATCAGCTCCATTATCTTTAGGGCGAGGGTTACAATCTCTGCAGCCATGTGTCTTCTGTCCTTGTTCATCTCTGAGGGCTCATTGAGACCAAAGACCACTGTCGCATACAGGAGACTTTAGCTGTAAAATGTCCTAGATGTAAAGAACCTGGGGTAGAACAAGGAAAAGAGATCACACAGTCACATTCATTGACTACATGGTCTCACTCGGAATTAGGAAAGGATTAGAAATGGATGTGACACACAATACTTAAAGAAAAGTATGTGCCCCCTCCAGGTCCTTTTCTGCCCTCCCATCCTATATCGATAGACATTTATATGGAGCTCGCAGTCTTCTGGGAAAGTTTTTACTAAATTTGGAGATGTCTGTGACAATTTACTCATCAAGAGAGTTTTAAACTAGAACAATGTGGAAAGGGAAGCAAAAGACCAGAAAAAGCCATACACCTGACAAATGCTATTGAGAACTCTGCTATTAGAAGTGGAAAGGAAGAACAAAGACAAAAGAATCTAAATAATAAAAATATTGGGGAAAGAGAAACCAATCACAAACTAAAATGTTTCTATACTAATGCACAAAGCATGGGCAACAAACAAGGAGAATTGGAACTACTAACACAGGAAAAGAAATATGATGTCATTGGAATCACTGAAACTTGGTGGGACAATACACATGATTGGAATACAAGACTAGAAGGATACAACTTATTTGCAAGAAACAGACTTGATAAACGAGGAGGGGGTGTCGCATTGTATGTTCGAAACGCTTATATCTGCACAGAGATTGAAGCTTCAGAGACTGGGAGTTCTGTGGAAACTGTTTGGGTAAGAATACAAGGACAGAACAATGGAAAGGACACCATTGTAGGCATTTACTACAGGCCGCCTGTGCAAGCTGAAGATATGGATGAACTCTTTATGCATCAAATGGCCAAGTTCTCCAAAAAATATGACATAGTTGTCATGGGAGATTTCAACTATCCAGACATTTGTTGGGAATCTCTCTCAGGCAAAACTAACAGGTCAAGGAAATTCTTATCCTCTCTTGCTGACAACTTTATCTTCCAAAAGGTAGGGGAGAAAACAAGGGGAACTGCTACCTCGGATCTAATCCTTATAAACAGGGAGGAAATGGTTGAGGAGGTAAGAGTGGCTGGGACCCTAGGAGGTAGTGACCATGCTATTTTAGAATTTTGGATAACTAGAGGAAGACCTGTGAAGACTCAGACGTCAAGGTTAGATTTCAGAAAGGCAGATTTTAAGGGATTCAGAAAGAGAATTGGAGGGATCCAATGGCTGGATATCCTTAAGGACAAAAATGTCCAGAAAGTATGGGAAGTCTTGAAAAATGAGATTCTCAAAGCACAATTGTTAACAATTCCAAAAAGAGGGAAGAATAGGAAGCATTTAAGGAAACCAGGATGGATGAACACAGAACTTATGCACATGCTAAAAAGGAAGAAAGAAATGTTTATAAAATGGAAATAGGGAGGCATATCTAAAGAAGAATATAATGCTGTCTGCAGAGGCGATCGCTCTGCAGCAGTTAACCTTTTATACACCGCAATTCCAGCACCACTTCCTTATCCACCTAGCAGCAGGTAAAATCCGCTTCCATTTTTGCTTTACACACCTGCATACTTATATCCCACTATTTGGATGATCATTTGGTGTCTATAATGTTGATTATTATTTATTCCTTGTGCCTTCACCAATTTTGGTGAATTTTTTGGTGTCCTTACTAGTGTTGAGCGATACCACCCGATACTGAAAAATATCGGATCGAAATGGATCGGCCGATCTAAAAAAAGTATCGGGTATCGCCAATTCCGATCCTGGAAGTCCCATTCAAGTCAATGGAACAGAAATATCGGAATTAAAAAAAACCCTTTCTTTCCCTGTCGGTTAATTCTACATGAAGAAAAACAACTGATAATAATGTAGAATGTATTGTGGGAGGTGTAGGAGACATTAAAGCCATAGAGGTTTAGCCCAATCAAATGGAATAGCAGGAATTTGTTTTTTTTAAAGACGTTCGTAGTTACAAAGATATTGACTATGTTAGTGTCTTTAATTTTTTGTCCGATATGTATGTTTCACTACGTCCATGCTCTTCACCTTCTTTTTTACTTCTCCCGCACTTTCTCCTTCATCATCTTCAGCAGCAGCAGTATCTTCTTTTTCTTCCTCCTATTCTTCTTCTTCCTATTCTTCATCTTCTTCCTCTTCCTATTCTTCTTCCTATTCTTCTTCATCATATTCTTATTTGTGTCAGGCATTCCTGTAGTTGTTATCTATAAAAGTTTGAAGATTACACCTTCCGTTCAGCCTGTCACAAAAGATTTACAACAGGATTTGTCCGTGTTCATTTTGGCCTGCAGCAGCAGGCCTTTTCCATGGGCACCACGAGGAGGAACGGACTCACCCCCATACACTGCTTAGTCTTCTTCTGCTTATAAATTTGATAATCTCATTTGCTCAGATTTTTAGTCTTATGCTTAATGTTCTTCTGCTTTTGGTTTTTATGCTTCTTGGTCTTCTGTCTCTTGTTGTTCTGCATCTTGGTGGGTGTCTTCCTGTTCTTTGTCCTCTTGGTCATCTTCTTCAGGGTCATCTTTTAGGTATTCTTCTGTGTGGTCTTCAGGGTCGTCATCTTCAGGGTCATTGTCAGGGAGATCCAGAGTGAGAATCAAAAACCATTTCCACAAGCTTGAACTTTGAAAAGTAGCGGAAGTTACAAGAAGGCTGCGGAACTGGCGAGAACCAGGTGATGGTACTGGAATCCGGAGTGGCAGCAGAATGAACAAGAGCCAATGGCACAACCGTGGACCAGCTGACGGTGCTGGAACACGGTTACTAAGCAGGAGGTACCTGTGCTCCAAAGCACTACCAAGGACCAGCAGACGTTGGTGGAACTCGGATACCGACAAGGAGGCACCTAGGCCAAAGGCTCTGCCGGGAACCAGCTGACGTTGCTGGAACCCGGATGGGTAGCAGAAGGTACCCATGATTAACAAAGTGTCGCGTCCGCGAGCAGGTCGCAGTTAGCGAAACCCACAGTCCTACAGGGGGTGTTTTTCCTATTGGCACTATGGAACCAGCCTTTGTTACCAGAACCCGCAGTCCATATAGGAAGCACTGAAACTGCAGGCACCATAGACTCGGCTAACCCGACCGCAACACGACAGGACAATGTATCAGTGGCAAAGTGACGTTGACACTACCCGGAAACAGCAGGCGTGCTGGAACCAGGCTGGGCTGGAGGGAGAGCCCCTGCCAAAGACACTTCCGAGAACCAACTGACGGTGCTGGAACCCGGAGGGGTAGTATTAGCTACAAGAGTCAATGGAACTACCGAGAACCAGCTGACGGTGCTGGAACCCAGAGTGGCAGCAGAAGGAACAACAGCCAATGGCACAACCGTGGACCAGCTGACGGTGCTGGAACACGGTTACTAAGCAGGAGGTACCTGTGCTCCAAAGCACTACCAAGGACCAGCAGACGTTGCTGGAACTCGGATACCGACAAGGAGGCACCTAGGCCAAAGGCTCTGCCGAGAGCCAGCTGACGGTGCTGGAACCCGAATGGGTAGCAGAAGCTGCAAGAGCAAATGACACTAGCGAGGACCAGCTGACGGTGCTGGAACCCAGAGGGGCAGCAGAAGGAACAAGAACCAATGGGACAACCGTGGAACAGCTGACGGTGCTAGAACATGGTTTCTAAGCAGGAGGTACCTGTGCTAAAAAGCACTACCAAGGACCATCAGATGTTGCTGGAACTCGGATACCGAGGAGGCACCTAGGCAAAAGGCTCTGCCGAGAACCAGCTGACGGTGCTGGAACCCGAATGGGTAGCACAAGGTACCAAGGAAAAAAACAAAGTTGCAAGGCCGTGAGCCGGCCGCAGTTACCGAAACCCACAGTCCAACAGGGGGTGCTTGTCCTATTGGCACTACGGAACCAGCCTTTATTATCAGAACCCGCAGCCCACATAGGAAGCACCGAAACTGCAGGCACCATAGAATCGGCTAACCCGACCGCAACACGACAGGACAACGTATCAGTGGCAAAGTGACGTTGACACTACCCAGAAACAGCAGGCGTGCTGTAACCAGGCTGGGCAGGAGGGAGTACCCGTGCCAAAGACACTGCCGAGAACCAGCTGACAGTGCTGGAACCCGGAGGGGCAGCAAAAGGAACAAGAGCCAATGGCACAACCGTGGACCAGCTGACGGTGCTGGAACACTGTTTGAAAGCAGGAGTTAACCCTAACCCTAAGCACTACCAAGGACCAGCAGACGTTGCTGGAACTCAGATACCAAGAAGGAGGCACCTAGGCCAAAGGCTCTGCCGAGAAACAGCTGACGGTGCTGGAAACCGGCTGGGCAGGAGGGAGTACCCGTGGTAAACACACTTCTGAGCAGCAACATGCGACGTTGAAGCCCAGGGGTCAATCATGCAGCAGGCTGAGGCCAACTTGGAGCGAGTTTTATATTGGTTGTACAAAACTACTGATTGTAACCCTGCTCCACTTTGGCCTCTGGCTCTACTGTCTAGTATTTCACCTGGCCTCCAACCACGCCAACTGCTGCTCTGCAGTGTTGTCTGCACAATCCACACTTGTTCGTGAGTTACTGGGACTCAGTCACGTCCGTTGATCCCCTGATGTGTGTCCGGCAAGGTGTCCTGCTCTGTCCACATTCCCACAACTATTAATGGGATTGGGGACAGAGCAGGAGACATTGCAGGACACACATCAGGGGATCAACTGACGTGACTGAGCACCAGTAACACAGGAACAAGTGTGGATTGTGCAGACGGCACATCAGAGCAGCGACTGGCGGGCTTGGAGGCCAGGGGAAATACTAGAGACAGTACAGCCAGAGGCCTAAGTGGACCACGGTTAAAAGTCAGTACTAGTGTGATGTTGGAGGCAGCAGTAGACTTTGCCATCCGCACAGCAGGGGAACAGCTGGCGTTACTGAACCCCACAGACACAGGAGCGAGTGATTCTATCTGTGCGGACGGCACTTCCAAGCTACAGCTGGCTGTGTTGAAGCCCAGGATCAATGCTCCGAGCAGGCTGAGGCCTACTTGGAGCAAGTGGAAAATAACATGTAGTGTGATGTTGGAGGCAGCAGGAGACTTTGCCATCTACACAGCAGGGGAACAGCTGGCATTACTGAACCCCACAGACACAGTAGCGAGTGTTTTTCTCTGTGAAGACGGCACTTCTGAACACCAACTGGCCTTGTTGGAGACCAGGATGAGGCATGGAGTAGGCTGAGGCCTGATAGGGTTGGCATGTGGAGGCAGCAGGAGACTTTGCCATCTACACAGCAGGGGAACAGCTGGCATTACTGAACCTCACTAACACAGGAGCAAGTGTGTGTTTCTCTGTGAAGACGACACTTCTGAACACCAAATGGCGTTGTTGGAGACCAGGATGAGGCATGGAGCTGGCTGAGGCCAACTTGCAGCACGTTTTATAGAGGTAGTAGACTACTACTGATTGTAACCGTGCTCCACTATGGCCTCCGGCTCCACTGTCTCTAGTATTTCCCCTGGCCTCCAACCCCGCCAGTGACAGCTCTGAAGTGGCATCAGCACAATCCACACTTGTTCCTGTGTTACTTGGGCTCAGTCCCGTCAGTTGATCCCCTGATGTGTGTCCGGCAAGGTCTCCTGCTCTGTCCTCATTCACACTACTAGTAAGGGGAATGTGGACAGAGCAGGAGACCTTGCCAGACACACATCAGAGGATCAACTGACATGACTGAGGCCAAGTAACACTGGAACAAGTGTGGATTATGCAGACGCCACTTAAGAGCTGTCAGTGGCGGGGTTGGAGGCCAGGGGAAATACTAGAGACAGTGGAGCCAGAGGCCTAAGTGGAGCAGGGTTAAAAATCAGTAGTACAGTCATGGCCAAAAGTTTTGAGAATGGCACAAATATTATATTTTCACATGATCTGCTGGCGTCTGGTTTTTATGTGTGTTTGTCAGATGTTTTTATCACATACAGAAATACAACTGCCATCATATTATGAGTAGCAAAAGGTTATATTGACAGTTAGAATGAGTTAATGCAGAAAGTCAATATTTGCAGTGTTGACCCTTCTTCAGGACCTCAGCAATTCTCCCTGGCATGCTCTCAATCAACTTCTGGATCAAATCCTGACTGATAGCAGTCCATTCTTGCAAAATCAATGCTTTTATTTTGTCTGAATTTGAAGGTTTTTGTTTGTCCACCCGTCTCTTGATGATTGACCACAAGTTCTCAATGGGATTAAGATCTGTGGAGTTTCCAGGCCATGGTCCCAAAATCTCTATGTTTTGTTCCCTGAGCCATTTAGTTATCACCTTTGCTTTATGGCAAGGTGCTCCATCATGTTGAAAAAGGCATTGTTGATCGCCAAACTGCTCTTGGACGGTTGGGAGAAGTTGCTCTTGGAGGACATTTTGGTACCATTCTTTATTCATGGCTGTGTTTTTAGGCAAGACTGAGAGAGAGCCCATTCCCTTGGCTGAGAAGCAACCCCACACATGAATGGTTTCAGGATGCTTGACAGTTGGCATGAGACAAAACTGCTGGTAGCGCTCACCTCGTCTTCTCCGAATAAGCCGTTTTCCAGATGTCCCAAACAATCGAAAAGGGGATTCATCAGAGAAAATGACTTTACCCCAGTCCTCAGCAGTCCACTCCCTGTACCTCTTGCAGAATATCAGTCTGTCCATGATGTTTTTCCTGGAGAGAAGTGGCTTCTTTGCTGCCCTCCTTGAGACCAGGCTTGCTCCAAGAGTCTCCGCCTCACAGCGCGTGCAGATGCACTCACACCTGCCTGCTGCCATTCCTAAGCAAGCTCTGCACTGCTGGTAGCCCGATCCCGCAGCTGAAACACTTTTAAGAGACGGTCCTGGCGCTTGCTGGTCTTTCTTGGGCGCCCTGGAGCCTTTTTGTCAACAAGGGAACCTCTCTCCTTGAAGTTCTTGATGATGCGATAGATTGTTGACTGAGGTGCAATCTTTCTAGCTGTGATACTCTTCCCTGTTAGGCCATTTTTGTGCAGTGCAATGATGACTGCACGTGTTTCTTTAGAGATAACCATGGTTAACAGAAGAGAAACAATGATGCCAAGCACCAGCCTCCTTTTAAAGTGTCCAGTGGTGTCATTCTTACTTAATCATGACAGATTGATCTCCAGCCCTGTCTTCATCGACACCCACACCTGTGTTAATGGAACAATCACTGAAACGATGTTAGCTGGTCCTTTTAAGGCAGGGCTGCAATGATGTTGAAATGTGTTTTTGGGGATAAAGTTCATTTTCTAGGCAAATATTGACTTTTCAAGTAATTGCTGTTAAGCTGATCACTCTTTATAACATTCTGGAGTATATGCAAATTACCATTAGAAAAAATGAAGCAGTAGACTTTGAAAAAAATTAATATTTGTGTCATTCTCAAAACTTTTGGCCATGACTGTAGTTTGAATGTGGATGGAGCAGGAGACTTTGCCGTCCACACAGCAGGGGGGCAGCTGGCGTTACTGAACCCCACTAACACAGGAGCTAGTGTATTTCTCTGTGCAGACGACACATCTTAGCGACAACTGGCTGTGTTGAAGCCCAGGGATGATAGTTCAGGTGGTAGAAACATGAACGCAACAGGAGACCTGTATACAGTTGCCAACCAATTATTTAGTCGGGAAGAGGACTGGCAAATTCTGGGGAGATCCAGGCCTTGTTCATTTTCAGAAAAGTAAGCCGGTCGACGTTATCGGAAGAAAGTCGCGTGCGACGGTCTGTTAGTACACCACCTGCGGCACTAAAGACGCGTTCCGATAATACACTGGCAGCAGGGCAAGCCAGCACCTCCAATGCATACTGGCTAAGCTCTGGCCATGTATCCAGCTTAAAGACCCAAAACTTGAAGGGGGAAGAGCCATCTGGGAGTACAGTCACAGGGCAAGACATGTAGTCTGTCACCATCTGACGGAAACGTTGCCTCCTGCTGACTGGAGCCGTCAGTGATGGTGTAGACAATTGTGGCGGACACACAAAACTTTGCCACATTTGGGCCATAGTGGTCTTGCCTTGTGCTGAGGCGCTGCCTCTGCTCCCTCTTTGTGCAGAGTTTCCTCCACTGGCTCGGCACACAGAGGTGCTTTGTAAAGCACTAGCACCACTGCTGTCGGGTGGAATGGAGAACATGATGGACTGCACCAGTGTGGCTTGGTACTCCCGCAGTTTACGCTCCCGGTTCAATGTTGGTATGAGGGTTTGCAAGTTGTCCCGGTAGCGAGGATCTAGGAGGGTGTACACCCAATAATCAGCCGTGTAGAGAATGTGGGCGATGCGGCGGTCGTTTCTCAGGCACTGCAGCATGAAGTCAACCATGTGCTGCAGACTCCCAACTGCCAAAGAACCGCTGTCCCCTGCTTGAGGCGTGATCTCTGCCTGCTCTGCATCACCCCACCCTCACTGTACATACTGACTAGAACTTTGTGTACCTCCCTCCTCTGGAGAGATGTATTCCTCCTCCATCGACTCCTCCTCACAAAGTGTCCCCTGCCTAGGCCTTTGTGAGGAAGCACGTAGCGCAGACTGTGCAGAAGCAGATGGCATTTGGGACTCCTCATCCTCCACCTCTTCCAAAACCTCATCCCTTAGTGCTTGCAGTGTTTTTTGAAGCAGGCAGATAAGGGGGACAGTCATGCTGACTAGTGCATCATCTCACTCGCCATCCGCGTGGAATCGTCGAAGGCACGCAAAACGAGGCAGATGTCCTTCATAGAGGCCCACTCAGTGGTGCTGAAGTGTGACCGGCGCACATTGCGACTTGTTTGCGCCTGATGCAGCTGTACTTCATTACTGCTGCCTGCTGCTCACACAACCGCTCCAACATATGTAACGTAGAATTCCACCTGGTGGGTAGGTCACATATGATGCGATGTTCCGGAAGGCGTAATCGGCGCTGCAGAGCAGCAAGGCGCGATCTTGCCGTGCTGGAACGCCGCAAGTGAGCGCACTCTATGTGGACCTTGTGCAGCAGTGCATCAAGATCCGGATAGTCCCTCAGAAAGCTCTGCATGACCAAGTTGAGCACATGTGCCAGACATGGGATGTGAGTGAGGTTGCCTAGGCCAAGAGCTGCCACCAGATTTCGGCCATTGTCACACACTACCAAGCCCGGCTGGAGAGTCGCTGGCACAAACCACACGTCGCTCTCCTGCTTGATGGCATTCCAGAGCTCCTGCGCTGTGTGGCTTCGATTCCCCAAAGAAATTAATTTCAGTACGGCCTGTTGACGTTTGGCCACGGCTGTGCTCATATCGGTCGTAACAGGCTCCTGCTGCGCTGTTTCAGAGGAACTGGAGTAGGAGGAGGAGTCAATATGTACAGACTGGATTCCTGCAATCCGTGGATTTGGCAGAACACGTAGAGCGCCACTCTCCAGATCTATACCCGGCTCCACAACATTGACTCAATGGGCAGTGAGGGAAAGGTATCGTCCTTGTCCACGGTTACTGGTCCACGCATCAGTGGTCAGGTGAACCTTGCTACTGACGGCGTTTAGTAGCGCATGTTTTATGTTTGCCTCCACATGTTTCTGCAGGGCAGGGACGGCTCGCCTGCTGAAATAAAAGCGGCTGGGCACGGTGTATTGTGGGACTGCCAATGCCATGAAGTCCCAGAAGGTGTCAGTCTCCACCAGCCTGAATGACAGCATTTCAAGAGCCAGTAGTTTGGCAATGCCAGCATTCAGAGCCTGTGCTCGGGGATAGTTTGCCGAGTATGGCCGCCTTTTCTCCCATGCCTGTGCTACCGATGGCTGCCGAGTGGCCTGGGAGTGTGAGGATGACTTGGAACGTGGTGCTGTGGGTGGAATGTCACAGGGTCTCCGGACAACAGTGCCAGAGGTTCTTCCTTGGCGATCCTGTGAGGAAGCCGAACCAGCTGTGTGTGAGCTGGAGGAAGAGGCCCCAACACGAGCTGAAGAGGTGGTAGGTGGTGCTGTACGTTGGCCTACGTCTTCAGTGTGTCTGTGTAACTCCAGCTCATGCTTGGTCCGCACATGTTTCCACATATTAGTGGTATTGAGGTTGCTGACATTTTTCCCTCTTTTGACTCTCTGATGACACAGCTTGCATTTGACAAAGCAAATGTCATCTGCAACTGTGTCAAAAAAGGACCACGCACTGCAAGTCTTGGGAGCGCCCGTTTTGCCTTTTGAAAGTGGAATGCTCCTAACGGGTGCCGAAGTGGAGGCTACAGGCAACTAAGTCTGCCCCCTCCCTCTCCCTCCGGTTTTGGCCGTTCGGGGAATCTCTTCCTCAGAGCTGCTCCCACCACCTTCCTGTTCCTCACGCCATGATGGGTCAAGGACCTCATCATCTACACTCCCCTCTTCAAACACCTGCTTCTACTGGGTTGTCTCGCCAGCACCGTACGCACCAGAAAGTGGTAACTGAGTCTCGTCATCATCTGATGCGTACTGAGGTGTGCTGACCATAGGCACTGGCCCACCCGCCTCTTCAGATTCAGAGGGACAAAGAAGTTGCGCATCACTGCATACTCCCTCTTCTTCACATTCTGGAATGCTGCTTGGCTGGCCCCCTCTTTCCAAACCAACAGATTCCAAGAACAGAAGTAGAGACTGTGATGGCTCCTGTCCAGGGCTCTCTGACTGCCTGGGCACTTTGGCAGGTGGTGAAGAGACAGATGGTTGCTCTTCGGTGCTCTGGCCCTGAGAGGATGTGGAAGTAATTGAAGTCGATGCGTTAGCTGCCATCCATCCGACAACGGCTTCAATTTGTTCCTCCCGCAGCAGTGGGGTACGGTGAGGTCAAACAAAGCTGCGCATAAAGGACTGTTGCCTGCTAAAACTGGGGGATGCTGACTCACTGGTGCCAACAGCAGGCACAGAATTCCCACGTCCTCTCCCTGCAGAATCCCTACGTCCTCTCCCTGCAGAATCCCCACGTCCTCTCCCTGCTGAAACTCCACGGCCACGGCCACGTGCCTTACTCCCTGCCTTCTTCATCTTGCTAGACTGAGAAAGATAGGCAGAAAAGTACAAAGGGGGGCCTTAGTGTGCTTATTCCTGAACAGCTGGTTACAGGTATAAGAAACACTAATTTTATGAAGTGTGTGTGTGTCAACTACTCTTTAATGGGAGCTAATGTGGCCTACACGACTTTCAAATGTAGTGTTTGGTGAACTTTGTTGGTTTTTTTTGGGGAAAAAAAACTAAAAGGATGTGACCAAAGATTTGAAAGTCAGAGTATCACCAACTTTCTGGAGCTATTACAATGCAGGCAGGTAACCTACAATGCAAAAGATGAGGCTCCAAAAAAATTGGGTAATACTAATCTGGCTGCAGCTGAAGGGCACAAGCCAGAAAAAAGGCTCCTCTATCTACTCCTATATAGTGTTTGCAACTAACCAATGTAGATGGATATGGATGGATGCACACTAATAGGAGAAGAAAAAATGAGCTGCAATTAAAGAAAAATATGTGTGAGGCAGTGACACACACTGAGCGGCCTACAACCAGACGTAGCTGCAGGACACACTACTCAGCGTGAGCTGCACTCACACACAGTCAGAGACCTCTCAGACAGCCGTGAACAGTGCAGAGAAGTGGGCACTAGCACTGAAAGGCTGCAGAAAGGCTCCGCTGTCTACTACTAGTGTTTGCAACCAACGTATATGGATACGGATGGAAGCACACTAGATAGAATTTTTTAAAAATAAGCAGCTCAAAAAGAAAAATATGTATGAGGCAGCAGGGAGGCACGCTGGGCGGCCTACAACCAGACGTGGCTGAAGGACTCACGCCACAGCGTGAGCTGCACTCACACAGCCCTTGCAGACAGCTGTGAACACTGCTGCTAGGGAAAAGAAAGCTACAGTGGTGGTTTATGTAGCCTGGGTAAAGCACAATACTGTTTTGAGAATCGCTATTTCTCACTGTCCCTCACAGTCTTCAACAGCAGCCTGTCCCTAACTGAATTCACAGCAGAGTGACCAGAAATGGCGGCGGCGGTGGCTTTTATAGTGTATCATGACATCATTTCAGCAGCCAATCACAGCCATGCCAATAGTTAACATGCCTATATGCCTAACAGGATGTGCCCACACTTCTGAGGATTCCCATTGGCTGAATCAAAGCGAGTGGGCTGATAGCATTATGGGAACTTCCGATTCCGGTATCCGATATGAAAAAAGTATCGGAAGTCAGTATCGGAATTCCGATACAGCTAATATCGGCCGATACCCGATACTTGCGGTATCGGAAAGCTCAACACTAGTCCTTACCCTTTTATCCCCCTTCCCCGCTGAACAGCATTTAATATTGCTTTTTTGCAAAAATTGGCAGTAGCAAACAATTGCATACTATTGTCCTTTTTACTTTACACCTTGATAACTCTACAAGGCTTATTAATGATTCAACTGCATCTATAACATAAATATTGATTTGTGTTGCAGACTACCCTCTTTATTAGGAGGCTCAATGCTCTGTCTTTTTAAGCTTGTTCTATATTTTATTGTTACTTAATAAAGATAATTGTTTTATTTCACTTTTTTGCCTATTATGACTTACTTTCGTATGGCACCCACCATTACGAAATATGTTGAACTAAGTGTTGAAGTGACTTCTCGACTACAAGAAAAAGGACCATGAGATTATCTGCAGAACCTGAAGGGCACAAACCAGATTTGCTAAAGCTAACAATGAACTAAAGCTTGCAATAGAGGTCAAAAGCAATAAAAAAGGATTTTGGGGATATGTCAAAAGTCAAAGATGCTATAGGATTTCTACAGGATGAAAATGATGAAATGGTAAGAAAGGATGTTGCGAAGACCGAACTCTTAAATTCCTATTTTGCATCTGTTTTCTCTCAGAAAGGAAATGTAACATCAATTGATCTTCACTGTCCTATTAAAGGAATAGAAGAATCCAGGATATCTATAAACAGAAAGATAGTGAGGAAACACTTAGCTAACCTAAATTAATTCAAGCCTCCCGGTCCAGATGAATTACACCCCAGAGTACTGAAGGAGATAGCAGAAGAAATTTTTGAACCCCTCTCCATAATCTTTGAAAATTCTTGGAGAACAGAAGTGCCAGAAGACTGGAGAAGAGCAAATGTTGTTCCTATCTTCAAAAAGGGGAAGAAGGTGGACCCAGGCAACTATAGGCCGGTGAGTCTCACTTCTATACCAGGAAAGATCTTTGAACAAATTATTAAACAACATGTATGTAAGTACTTAGATAAGAATGAAGTGATTAACCAGAGTCAGTATGGGTTTGTAACTAATAAGTCATGTCAGGCTAACTTAATTTCCTTCTATGACAGAATCACTGACTGGGTTAATAAGGGAAATGCTGTAGATATAGTATATCATGACCTCAGCAAAGCATTTGACAAAGTATCGAACAAAATCCTTATTGAAAAAATTACTAAATATGGAATGGACAAGGCAACTGTTAGGGGTATACATAACTGGCTTAGTGATCGGACCCAAAGAGTGGTCGTAAATGGCTGCACATCCAGTTGGAAGAATGTCTCAAGTGGGGTACCACAGGGCTCTGTCCTGGGCCCCGTATTGTTCAACATCTTTATCAACGATTTAGATGAAGGAATTGAGGGTAAACTGATTAAATTTGCTGATGACACAAAGCTAGGAGGGTTAGCTAATACTAGAGAAGAGAGTGTCACGGGGCAGTAGGGAAAAAACAGGAGATGTGGAAACAGGGCCCCTGAACTGCCCCTCAGGCTAAAGGGGGTGCCCTGACTCTTCTTAACTTGGGGGTACACTTAATGATAGTGAGGCCCAAGTCCCCGACCTGTCCCTATGTCCTGTTTAGCCCTGAGCTAAACCCCAACCCCCTTCCCAGGAGGTGAGACAGGGAATAAAATGAACTGCACCGCAAACCAAAGGAAAGATAAAGCAGACACCACGGGGTTAAAGCAAATAAAAAAACAAAACTTAGCTTTGTCTGCTTCCAATGCTTCAAGCAGCAGAGAAAGGCTCCTGAACTCAGCTTTCAGCAGCAACACCACTGCTCCAGATAAGCTGAACCCCCTCTGCACCAAGTAGGTCCAGTCTTCACCAAGGTTGGTTAGCAAATGACCATTATTACCAACAGCTAGTTGGTGTACCAGGTGACCTTATATAGGAAGGTGGGAGTGGGCTCCAGCAGACTAACTGTTGTGAGTTCATTTTCCCCTTCACCATTGAGGTCTGATGAACTCCCTCTTCTGGTGAAGGAAGGTAGTGAGGCTGATTACAAAGCACCTGAGCAGAATGATGATGACTGGGTGACTGGAATTGCTGACTGGATATAAGGCAGCCGACGCCCTTCTGCCTTGCGGGTGATTTCTCTGAGGGATTCTTGGAGACCAGTCTGATTCCTGCTCCTCAAAAGCTAAGTTTTTCTGCTCTGCTTTTTGCAATTGTGTTTTGGTTTTGTTTTGCCTTGTTTTTCTGATTTCTGCCTTTCCCTGCTGGGTGAGCTGAATGCCTTTTTGCTCTGTCTTCAGAAAATACCTGAGTACTGATATAGTCTTTTTGAAGCCTAGCGTCTTCAGGGCTTTTTTCCCTATCAGTCTGTTGGCTCTTGTTTTTGAGAGGGTTTTGGCGGATTGCAGACAGCAGCTTTTCTATCCTGTCCTATATAGTTAGCTTGGGCCCCATCATTTGCTCAGCCTATCTTTCTGTGTGAGTGTTTTTTCATCTTGCTTCACCGTCATTATATGTTGGGGGCTGCCTATTGCTTTGGGGTCTCCTCTGGGGCAGTTTAGATTTCCCTTTCTGTCTTTAGGCTGTATAGTTCTCCGGCTGTGATCGAGGGGTCTAGGGCACCGTAGGAATCCCCCACGGCTACTGCTAGTTGTTGTTGTTAGGTTCAGGGGTCTGCAATCCGATAGCTGCCAACTTCTCTGGTTTTCTGGACTTAGCTAGTATTTCTCTTTTTGCCTCCTACGGTGACTCATTCATAACAACTATCTAAACATGCAGTAACACCAGTGGCCACCGGGGGCAAAAACTGATATTAACCCCCGATGGCCTGAAAGGAAAAAAGGTTTAATATGCGAGCAGCTCACACTGACAGATCCAAAAAAAGGATCGTGACAGTACCCCCTGTTATGATTGGGTCACCGAGGAGGAAAACAAGACCAAGCTAAGCCACAGAAAACCAGAGAGGTAGGTAAGCAGATTGCAGACCCCTGATCCTATCCACACAACTAGCAGTACCCGTGTAGCGTACCTACGATGATTCTAGACGCCTCGACACAGCCGGAGGACTAAAAAAGCCTAAAGCAAGAAAAGGGGAAATCTAAACTGCCCCAGAGCAGACCCCAAAAGAATAGACAGCCCCCAAACATATATTGTCGGTGAGACAAGATGAAAACACAAACACAGGTAGGAAAATAGGCTGAACAAACGATGGGGCCCACACTAACTAGAAAGGACAGGAAAGATGCTGTCTGCAATCACGCCAAAAAAACCCTGCAAAAATGTCCAACACTTCTGATAGCAAAAAAAACCCTGAAGTCACTAGACTTCACCCACTATATCAGCATTCTGGCATATTCTGAAAACAGTGCAAAAAGAGGCCAATCTAATAAGGGACAAAAAGCAACCTGGCACAAACAGTAACATAAGGATGGAAATTCAGCACAGGCCCAGCCGGGGATGACTGAGCACACAAAACTGAATAGACAAAACCAAATCAAATGTGAACAATAGCAAAGAACACTTAGCTTGAGCATGCAGGGACTGAACTGGAAACTAAGACCTCAGGAGGCAGGAAAAATCACCAGCATGGACAAAGGGAGTCGGCTGTCTTAAATCCAGTCAGAGACTCCAGATGTCCAATCGTCGTCCTCATTACCAGGTGGCAGGTCTCTGTTAATTAGATCAGCTTCATTACCTCCTGCAACCACCAGAGGGAGCCCGGAAAGAGAACTCACAACTCCTCCGTCAACACAACCAGCTCCACCCACCCCCACCAGCAACCAGAGGTAGACCAGAAAGTGAATTCACAACAACCCCCCTTACAATGAGGGGCCTCAGGACCCTCAACACTACACCTCACCGGAAAACCACCTACAGTGAGGACGCCTAGATCCACCAGAGTTCACCTCAGCAACCACCTGACTCTCAGGTTCATGGCAAACGTGGACTGATGGAGGTGCCAGTGTATGCTCCGGAGGCACCACAAATCTCCAGAGCACCGACCTGGGAAATGAGTTGTGTATGGGCATTACTGGGGGTAACTCCAGGTGGTAAGTCCCCGGGCCGAGAATGGCTGACACCCGATACGGCCCGATCACCCGTGAACTCCAGACCCCTGCAGTACACTTCCACTGGATGTTTTTGGTGGACATCCATACATACTCGTTCACATACAGGTCCGGACTTGAACGTTTATTGACACACACACACGTTTGCCACAAGACGGTGAACTCTTCCAGGAACTGACAACAGAGGCTTCCCCCTGTGTCACCACACTCACACCCCCACCATACTCAGAGGGAACCACCACCCTCCTCCGACCCCTCCTCCTATGAGGACTCCGCCTCTCAGGGTTGGCTAATGGGGAGGGTTTAGACTAGCCCCTACTCTCTGGCAGCACCTCTGCTGTCCCCACTGGAGAAGAAGGGGACGTTTGTAGAAAGATGGCAGAGACAGTAGCCCCCAAGCAGCAGCCCTCACACGACTGATCCCAGCTGACTACTTCCCTAGACCGCCAATCTATGACCGCGCTGTGTTTTTCCAACCAAGGGAGGCATAAAACGATAGGTGATGGCATTACCCCCAAAACGTAGCATGACAGGGACTCTACATGATGTGTCCCTATACGCAGATGTATATTTTCCACGACTTGGGTCAACCTCCCCTGGCTCAGTGGGACAGAATCAATGGCCTGGACGCTTATGGGTTTGGCCAGCGTCCTACACCTCAGGCCATGGGTCTGGACAAAGTGAGCGTCCACCAGATTGACTCTCTCTCCACTGTCCACAGACACAGGTATGCCCTCAGGTACCCCGCCAATCACCACTTCTGCTGACAAAGTACACTGAGAGGGCAAAATGGAGGAAATATACACTCCCTGGTTGCCTGCCTCAACACGACCAGGGGGACGCGGCTTCTTAGATGGTACAGAGGTTTTGGCGCGAGCTGGACAGACCCTAAAAAAATGGCCAGTCTGCCCTCAGCAAAAACATGCCCCCAAACCATGATGAACCGCAGGCAACACCACTGGGGAACCAACTCCTCCCACCTGCCTGGGCTTGTCAACCTGCACCAGTAAGTCCACCTCCCTAGCGTGGACTACAGGGGGCATATTCGCCAAAGCCGCAAAAAACTCGTCCACCGACCGTAGAGATGGTGAATCGGCCGGCAGGGAGAAGGCCCAGGATTGGGAATCACCTTTAAGGAGGGATATGATGAATCCCACCCGCTGTTCCTCACTCCTTCAGGAGCTTGCAGGCCTCCTGAAAAACCCAAAAATTATCTCTCCCTCCGAAAAACCTGTCTGGGAGAGATAACTTGGGTTCTGGTTGACCCTGAACCTGAGCTGAGGCCCCGAACCCCACCAACTGCTGCAGCTGCTGCTCCACCACACCACGCTCCTCAGTGAGGGTCTAAAGCAATTGGACACAGGTCTGCATTAGGGCCATGGCTCACCAGAAAAAATGGGTGATTAGTAATAATGTCACGGGGCAGTAGGGAAAAAACAGGAGAGGTGGAACCAGGGCCCCTGAACTGCCCCTCAGGCTAAAGGGGGTGCCCTGACTCTCCTTAACTTGGGGGTACACTTAATGGTAGTGAGGTCCAAGTCCCCGACCTGTCCCTATCTCCTGTTTAGCCTTAAGCTAAACTCCAACCCCCTCCCCAGGAGGTGAGACAGGGAATAAAGTGAACTGCACCGCAAACCAATGGAAAGATAAAGCAGACACCACGGGGTTAAAGCAACTAAAAAAAACAAAACTTAGCTTTGTCTGCTTCCAATGCTTCAAGCAGCAGAGAAAGGCTCCTGAACTCAGCTTTCAGCAGCAACACCACTGCTCCAGATAAGCTGAACCCCCTCTGCACCAAGTAGGTCCAGTCTTCACCAAGGTTCGTTAGCAAATGACCAGTATTACCAACTGCTAGCTGGTGTACCAGGTGGCCTTACATAGGAAGGTGGTCTCCAGCAGACTAATTAAACATGCAGTAACATCAGCAGTCACCGGGGGGCAAAAACTGATATTAACCCCCGATGGCCTGAAAGGAAAAAAGGTTTAATATGCGAGCAGCACAAACTGACAGATCAAAAAAATGGATCGTGACAGAGAGAGGATTCAAAAAGATACAAATAAACTGGAGCAGTGGGCAGCAACTAACAGAATGTTTTTTTTAAAAAAATCAGATAAATTTTTATTTAACCAAATTCAGGGACAAAACAATAGAACAAAAATCGCAATGAAAACATTAACAATGTTCATTAGTTTCAGAAATTCCCACCTTCCCTTCCCCTCCCTCCATTACATACAAGAGCAGCAAATAATGCATGGTGTAACCTAAGTTCAGGGTCATCTTCTCTCCACCCAAGGTGTCCACAGTGTCTCAAATGCAAAAAGGCAAATGCAATTCTAGGATGTATTAACAGAAGCATACAGTCTAGATCACGTGAAGTCATTATTTCCCTCTACTCCTCTTTGGTCAGACCTCATCTGGAATATTGTGTCCAGTTTTGGGCGCCACATTTTAAAAAAGACATCAACAACCTGGAGCAAGTTCAGAAAAGAGCGACCAGAATGGTGACCGGTCTGCAAACCCTGTCTTATGAGGAAAGGTTGCAGGATTTGGGAATGTTTAGTTTGCAAAAGAGAAGACTGAGAGGAGACTTAATAGCTGTCTACAAATATCTAAAGGGCTGTCACATTGTAGAAGGATCAACTTTATTCTCATTTGCACAAGGAAAGACTAGAAGCAATGGGATGAAACTGAATGGGAGGAGACACAGATTAGATATTAGAAAAAACTTTTTGACAGTTAGGCTGAGTTAACACGTGGCGTTTTTTTCGCGTTTCCGCGGCAGTTTTAACCGCGCGATTTTGCCGCGAAAAATAAGCATCCCATGCATTCCTATGGGATTCCGCAATGCTGTGCTAATGCTGCGGTTTTTACCGCGGCGGAATCGCTTCGCGGTAAAAACCGCAGCATGCTCATTATTTTGCGGAATCGCGGCGATCCCGCACCCATAGGAATGCATTGTTCCGCTTCCTTCCCGCATGTGGCTGTGCACACCATGCGGAAAGTAAGCGGAACAATTGCGGATGGTACCCACGGTCCGGAGGAGAGGAGACTGTCCTCCGGGCTCTGGGTACCATATCCCTGTAAAAAATAGAATTTAAAATAAAAAATATTGTTATTCTCACCTTCCGACGTCCCGCGCAGGCTTCCCGCCTCTCTCCACGCTCCCGTTCCCAGTAGTCCTTTGCGAAAGTGCCCGCGATGGCGTCCGATCTCGCGGGATCGCGAAGTCTCGCGGTAATTCGCGCGACGTCATCGCGAATTACCGCGAGACGTCGCGATCCCGCGAGAACTGACGTCATCGCGGGCATTTTCGCAAAGGACTACTGGGAACGCCTGCGCGGGACGTCGGAAGGTAAGAATAACAATATTTTTTATTTTTTTTTTTACATTCTATCTTTTACTACTGATGCTGCATAGGCGGCCTCAGTAGTAAAAAGTTGGGCAAACTCGTCAAACACTATGTCTGACGAGTGTGACCAACCTGTCAATCAGTTCTCCCAGCGATGCTACAGATCGCTTGGAAAACGCTAGCATTTTGCAAGCTAATTACGCTTGCAAAATGCTAGTTTTTCCGCGGGAAAATCGCGGGAATTTAAAATGCGATTTTCCCGCGGACTGGAATTCCGGAATTCTCGCGGTAATTTCCGCGAGAGTTCCGGTACGTGTGCACTTAGCCTTAGAGTGATCAATGAGTGGAACAGGCTGCCACGAGAAGTGGCGAGTTCTCCTTCAATGGAAGTCTTCAAACAGAGGCTGGACAGACATCTGTCTGAGATGATTTAGTGAATTCTGCTTTGAGCAGAGGGTTGGACCCTTCCAACTCTACGATTCTATGATTCTAAATGTTCTTATGCCTTTTCTCTTAACGTAAATGTCTTTTTCCATATTCACAATAGAGTCAGACTGTCTGAAAATTTCCCTCAATGTTGGCGGATCTTTATTTATCCAGTGTCTGGCGATCAGTTTTCGCGCAATATATAATAATCTAGCTATAGCCACCTTATATTTTTTATGTCTCCACATACAACCATACGCTCCTCCTATGGCACTAAGCACCGCCGTCCAATATGGGTTCAGATTTGGACACTGCCATAACATATGGAGAATTCCAGCCCTCTCCATTCGGCACCGAGGACACTCAGAAGTCTGTCTCTGACCCGCTCTATACAGCCGTTCAGGAGTCCTATATAATCTATGGAGTACATATATCTGCGAGAGTCTGCCTGGTTCACTCAGCGATAATTGGGGTATATATTCCATAATCACTTCCCATTTATCTTCCTCTATCCTACCCAACTCCTCCTTCCAGTTTCCCTGTGCTCTAATAGGGTAATTCTTTAAAA
Source organism: Dendrobates tinctorius (assembly GCF_039654945.1). Classification (NCBI taxonomy): domain Eukaryota; kingdom Metazoa; phylum Chordata; class Amphibia; order Anura; family Dendrobatidae; genus Dendrobates; species Dendrobates tinctorius. The sequence continues at coordinate 400,422 of NW_027362089.1, forward strand.
AAGTATGCATTAGATCCTTATAAATGCCCGACACTACCCCTTTTGTTCCCCCCTCTGCACAGACATAATCAATCAATATATCCTTGTGAATCTCCATATTCATCGTCCTACTCTGCATAACATAAGCATGCCTAAACTGCCCATATTGAAATCTGCAGACCTCCGGTAGCCCATAATCTTCCTGCAACTTTCCAAAGGGCACCAGTCCCTGCGCGTCCTGCACCTGAACCATGTACTGTATTCCCAGTCTCATCCAATTTTTAAATTCTCCCATTTTAACAAATTCCGGTAGAGTCTCATTTTGCCATATCGGGGAAAAATTTGTCAAGTGTTCCAAACCCCTAATCTTTTTAATTGCCTCCCAGACTTTATGTATCAGCGCTAAAGTAGATTACATCAAACCTAACTTCCTAAAACTTCCTGCCTCCAACCCCTGAACCAAGGGGATCCCTAACAATCACCTGAACCAAGACCCTTTGTGTTGAACCAGCCCCAGACACATCCCTCCACCCCCTCTTCTGTTGGCCCTGAGCAGCTAAGTAGTAAATCCAAGGGTTCGGAAGCGCCAGTCCCCCTCCATCCTTGGGCCTCTGCAATATCTCAAGTCTGATCCTTGGCTGCTTTTTCCCCCCCCACACAAAATCCCTAAATATAGAGTCAATAGTACAAAACCACCGCTTAGGGAACCAGACAGGGGCATTGTGCAAGAAGAATAGCAGTTGGGGCATCAAAATGATCTTAATCAGATTAACTAATCCCACTACTGAAAGATACAGTTTACACCACGCCCCTACTTTACTCCTAAACTTACTCAGCAGTGGAATCAGATTCAAATCTGCATAGCTCAAAATTGGAAGTGCCACCTGAATGCCCAGGTATTTTAACTGTTGCACCACTGCCAACCTACTACCCTCCCCCGACACCGACAAATCAACAGTGTGTGCTTAACCCCTTCACCCCCAAGGGTGCTTTGCACGTTCATGACCGGGCCAATTTTTACAATTCTGACCACTGTCCCTTTATGAGGTAATAACTCTGGAGCTTCCATGGATCCCGGTGATTCTGACAATGTTTTCTCGTGACATATTGTACTTCATGTTAGTGGTAAAATTTCATTCCTATAACTTGCGTTTATTTGTGAAAAAAACAGAAATTTGGCGAAATTTTCGCAATTTTCCAACTTTGAATTTTTATGCCTTTAAATCACAGAGATACGGCACACAAAAAACTTAACTAACATTTCCCACATATTTACTTTACATCAGCACAATTTTGGAACCAAAATTTTTTTTTGTTAGGAAGTTACAAGGGTTAAAAATTGACCAGCGATTTCTCATTTTTACAACACCATTTTATTTTTAGGACCACATCACATTTGAAGCCACTTTGAGGAGTCTATATGATAGAAAATACCCAAAAGTGACACCAGTCTAAAAACTGCACCCCTTAAGGTGCTCAAAACCACATTCAAGAAGTTTATTAACCCTTCAGGTGCTTCACAGGGATTTTTTGAATATTTAAAAAAAATTAACATTAACTTTCTTGCACAAAAAAAATACTTCAGGTTCAATTTTTTTTATTTTACCAAGGGTAACAAGAGAAATTGGACTGGAAAAGTTATTGTGCAGTTTGTCCTGAGTACGCGGATACCTGATATGTGGGGGGGAACCACTGTTTCGGCGCATGACAGAGCTCAGCAGGGAAGGAGCGCCGTTTGACTTTTTCAATGCAAAATTGGCTGGAATTCAGATCGGACGCCATGTCACGTTTGGAGAGCCCCTGATGTATCTAAACAGTGGAAACCCCAAGTGACCCCATTATGGAAACTAGACCCCCCAAGGAACTTATCTAGATATGTGGTGAGAACTTTGAACCCACAAGGGCTTCACAGAAGTTTATAACGTACAGCGGTACAATTAAAAAATCATTTTTTCCACAAAAATGATCTTTTCACCCCCAATTTTTATTTTCCCAAGGGTAACAGGACCCTAAAAGTTATTGTGCAATTTGTCCTGAGTAGGCTGATACCCCACATGTGGGGGTAAACCACTATTTGGGCGCATGGCAGAGCTCGGAAGGGAAGCAGCGCCATTTGACTTTTTTGGCTGTAATTGAGATCGGACACCATGTCGCGTTTGGAAAACCCCTGATGTACCAAAACAGTGGAAACCCCCACAAATTACACCATTTTGGAAACTAGATTCCCCCCCCCCCCAAGGAACTTACAGTGTCTACAAGTAGTATTCAACCCCCTGCAGATTTAGCAGGTTTACACATTCGGAATTAACTTGGCATTGTGACATTTGGACTGTAGATCAGCCTGGAAGTGTGAAATGCACTGCAGCAAAAAAGAATGTTATTTCTTTGTTTAATTTTTTTTTAAATTGTGAAAAGTTTATTCAGAGGGTCATTTATTATTCAACCCCTCAAACCACCAGAATTCTGTTTGGTTCCCCTAAAGTATTAAGAAGTATTTCAGGCACAAAGAACAATGAGCTTCACATGTTTGGATTAATTATCTCTTTTTCCAGCCTTTTCTGACTATTTAAGACCCTCCCCAAACTTGTGAACAGCACTCATACATGGTCAACATGGGAAAGACAAAGGAGCATTCCAAGGCCATCAGAGACAAGATCGTGGAGGGTCACAAGGCTGGCAAGGGGTACAAAACCCTTTCCAAGGAGTTGGGCCTACCTGTCTCCACTGTTGGGAGCATCATCTGGAAGTGGAAGGCTTATGGAACTACTGTTAGCCTTCCACGGCCTGGACAGCCTTTGAAAGTTTCCTCCCGTGCCGAGGCCAGGCCTGTCCGAAGAGTCAAGGCTAACCCAAGGACAACAAGGAAGGAGCTCCGGGAAGATCTCATGGCAGTGGGGACATTGGTTTCAGTCAATACCATAAGTAACGTACTCCACCGCAATGGTCTCCGTTCCAGATGAGCCCGTAAGTTACCTTTACTTTCAAAGCGTCATGTCAAGGCTCGTCTACAGTTTGCTCATGATCACTTGGAGGACTCTGAGACAGACTGGTTCAAGGTTCTCTGGTCTGATGAGACCAAGATCGAGATCTTTGGTGCCAACCACACACGTGACGTTTGGAGACTGGATGGCACTGCATACGACCCCAAGAATACCATCCCTACAGTCAAGCATGGTGGTGGCAGCATCATGCTGTGGGGCTGTTTCTCAGCCAAGGGGCCTGGCCATCTGGTCCGCATCCATGGGAAGATGGATAGCACAGCCTACCTGGAGATTTTGGCCAAGAACCTCCGCTCCTCCATCAAGGATCTTAAGATGGGTCGTCATTTCATCTTCCAACAAGACAACGACCCAAAGCACACAGCCAAGAAAACCAAGGCCTGGTTCAAGAGGGAAAAAATCAAGGTGTTGGAGTGGCCTAGTCTGTCTCCTGACCTTAACCCAATTGAAAACTTGTGGAAGGAGCTCAAGATTAAAGTCCACATGAGACACCCAAAGAACCTAGATAACTTGGAGAAGATCTGCATGGAGGAGTGGGCCAAGATAACTCCAGAGACCTGTGCCGGCCTGATCAGGTCTTATAAAAGACGATTATTAGCTGTAATTGTAAACAAGGGTTATTCCACAAAATATTAAACCTAGGGGTTGAATAATAATTGACCCACACTTTTATGTTTAAAATTTATTAAAATTTAACTGAGCAACATAATTTTTTGGTTTGTAAGATTTATGCATCTGTTAATAAATCCTGCTCTTGTGTGAAGTTTGAAGGCTCTAACTTATTTGCATCTTATCAAACCTGCTAAATCTGCAGGGGGTTGAATACTACTTGTAGGCACTGTATCTAGATATGTGGTGAGCACTTTGAACCCCCAAGGGTTTCACAGAAGTTTATAACGTACAGCCGTACAATTAAAAAAATCGTATTTTATCCACAAACATGATCATTTAGTCCCCAATTTTTTTATTTTCCCAAGGGTACAAGGAGAAAATGGACCCCAAAAGTTGTTGTCCAATTTGTCCTGAGTAAGCTGATACCCCATATGTGGGAGAAAACTACTGTATGGGCAAACGTCAGGGCTCGGAAGGGAAGTAGTGATGTTTTGGAATGCAGACTTTGATGGAATGGTCTGCAGGTGTCATGTCGCGTTTGGAGAGCCCCTGATGTACCTAAACTATTGAAACTCCCCACAAGTGACCCCATTTTAGAACCTAGACCCCCCACGGAACTTATCTAGATGTGTGGTGAGCACTTTGAACTCCCAAGTGCTTCACAGAAGTTTAGAACGCCCAGGCGTGAAAATAAAAAAATCATTTTTTTTCCACAAAAATTATATTTTTGCCCCCAATTTTTTATTTTCCTAAGGGCAACAGGAGAAATTGGACCTCAAAAGTTGTTTTGCAATTTGTCCTGAGTAGGCCGATACCTCATATGTGGGGGTAAACCACTATTTGGGCGCATGGCAGAGCTCGGAAGGGAAGCATTGCCATTTGATGTTTTTGGCTGGAATTGAGATCAGACGCCATGTTGCGTTTGGAGAGCCCCTGATGTGCCCAAACAGTGGAAACCCCCAATTCTAACTCCAACCCTAACCCCAACACACCCCTAACCCTAATAGGAAAATGGAAATAAATACATTTTTTTTATTTTATTATTTTTCCCTAACTAAGGGGGTGATAACGGGGGGTTTGATTTACTATTTATGGCGGTTTTTATGTTTGGCGGCTGTCACACGCTAAAAGACGCTTTTTATTGTAAAAATAGTTTTTGTATCACCACATATTGAGAGCTATAATTTTTCCATATTTTGACCCACCGAGTCATGTGAGGTCTTATTTTTTGCGGGACGAGTTGACGTTTTTATTGGTATCATGTTCGGGCACGTGACATTTTTTGATCGCTTTTTATTCCGATTTTTGGGACGCAGAATGAACAAAAACCAGCGTTTCATGAATTTCTTTTGGGGGGTGCGTTTACACCGTTCCGCGTGCGGTAAAATTGATAAAGCGGTTTTATTCTTCGGGTCAGTACGGTTACAGCGATACCTCATTTATGTCTTTTTTTGTGTTTTGGCGCTTTTATGCAATAAAAACAATTTTTTATAAAAAATAATTATTTTTGCATTGCTTTATTCTGCGAGCTATAACTTTTTTATTTTTTCGCTGATGATGCTGTGTGGCGGCTCGTTTTTCTGCGGGACAAGATGACGTTTTCAGCGGTACCATGGATATTTATATGCGTCTTTTTGATCGCGCGTTATTACACTTTTTGCTCGGCGGTATGATAAAACATTTTTTGCTTCGTTTTTTATTTTTATTTTTTAAGGGGTTTGCTAAAGGGGTTAACTAGTGGGACACTTTTATAGGACGGGTCGTTACGGATGCGGCGATACCAAATATGTGTACTTTTATTGTTTTTTCCAAAAAATGAATTTATTAGGGAATATTTTTAATTTAATTTAGCGATTTTTTAAAAATTATTTTTACACTTTTTTTTTTTTTTAACTTTATTACATTGTCCCAGGGGGGACATCACAGATCACTGTGACAGATCAGCAATCTGTCTCAGGCAGTGTGCAGGTTTCCTCCTTGCCTGCGCTTTGCAGGCAGGGAGGAAGCCAGCTCCCTGCAGGCCCCCGAAGGTCCCCGTCGCCATCTTGGATCCGGGGACCTGCAGGGAAGGAGACCCCCGCAGCAGCGCTGCACATTGCGCTGCTGTGGGGGGCTCAGGGAAGCACGGAGGGAGCCCCCTCCCTGCTGATGCTTCCCTTTAACCCCCGGTACGCCGCGATCGTGTTTGATTGCGGAGTGAAAGGGGTTAACGTGTCGTGGATGGTCCGTGACCGCCCCTGACACATTGTGCCGGGTGTCAGCTGTGATAATCAGCTGACACCTGGCCGCGATCAGCGGCGCTCACCACGTGGGCGCCACTGATCGCTGTGACGTACTATCCCGTCCCTGGGAATTAAGTCCCAGGGCACATGGACGGGATAGTACGTCACATGGCAGTAAGGGGTTAAAGATAGTTTTGCCCCCGATGGCCATTAGGGTCATTGCACCGTGGTGGTTTCAGTTCTAGTTTTGCCCCCGGTGGCCGTTAGGGTCATTGCACTCTGGCTAGTTTAGCGCACGTGATTATAAAGCAGGTGTGATTGCTCTGGCTCTGCTATAAAAGAGTGTCAGGTGTTACAATCAGGGTTGGTGATATTGCTCATTTCCAACCAAGTCTGGTGGAGGAAGGAACTACAGAGAGGAGTTCCTTGCAGCTCTGACAAAGCTTGGAGAAGTAGCAGCGATTCTGGAGGAAAGCTGCATTCTGGTGGTGGACTCTGTTGCTGGGAGAAAGAGCAACAGAGCAAAGCTAAGTGGTGTTGTCCCTGTTTGTGACTTCCCTTATGTGTGTTTCAGTGCAGTGGTGGGATTAGTTTCTGCACCGTCCATTTCATTAGAAAGGAGTAGGTGCAGGGCGAGCTAGGGTTCTTAAGTTCCAGCTCGGCAACAGGTGCGGAGCCTGTATAGGGAATGTTAGGAGGGTAGCGACTGGCTCAGTGGAGTGTAGGAGGTCTCCACGTCCCCGTTCCCTATCGCAGGGCCCTCCATTGTATCGGTTTCCCTGGTTTTTCCCCTTATTTAAATTCGCCCTGCTGGAGGCGGTGTATCCAGTTTCACGTGTAATTCTGAAATTCGCCTGCTGGAGGCGGTGTATCCGGCTGCACGTTATATTATTTAAAGTCACCCTACTGGAGGCGGTGTATCCAGGGTCACGTGTGTGAGAGAAATTCGCCCTGCTGGAGGCGGTGTGTCCAGCCACACGTTGACATCACACTATCACTGTCTTTAATCCTCGGGAGCCCTGCTTCCTGAAGAAAACCCTCTATGTCACCAATGAATCCCCCGATCCCGAATAATATAGAATCGTCTAAATTACTCCAAAATACCCTCTGTGTCCCCCACCTCCCTCATCAGTCTTCAATTTATATACATGAGACGATTCCCTCTGCGCCGCTACCACCACTGACAACAGATGCCCCACTTTTTCACCTTCATCATAAAATTGCGTTTTCTGGAAGGTCCTCCTCCTCTCTGCTTTCCTCAAATACACCTTATTAACCTCTTCCTGTGCACCCCTTAGCCTACTCTGATTTTCTGCTGACGAGTCCAGTACCATGTCCCTCTCTAAGGTTTCTATTATTTTCCTGTCTTCTAGCTGAGATTTCGACTTACATCTGGAAATCTCTCGAAACAAAAGACCCCTCAGGACTTTCATCGTGTCCCAGACCACCCATCAGCACTCCCTTCATTAATCCGCTAATACTCCTCCAATTCTTCCTTTATAGTATTCATATTAATATATTGCAGCCACACTGGGTTCAACTTCCCCCCACCTCCCTTCCCAATCTTCCCCCCATCCGTCTAATAGACAATTCTATAGGCTTATGGTCTGGAATCACCCTTGGGAGGTATTCCACTCCACAGACCAGTTGTGTCATTAGTTCATGTCCCAGTGCTATATCTATTTGGGAGAGAGACCCATGCGTCGCAGACTAACAAGAGTAGCACACCGCGTTCTCATTCCTCACCCGCCACAGGTCCATCATTCCAATCTCTGTAATATGCCGTCCGTTTCCTAATGCTTTTACCTGCACTCTGTTTAGGCCTATCCCACCCCTCATCTATAACATTATTGACATCACCAATAATAAGTAATGGTAATCCCGTACACCGCTTATATAATTCCATAACCTCACATAACGTTTTCCCGCTATATGGCGGTGGTGTGTACATAGCTGCTATACATAGTGATTGCCCATAGATTTTACAAACAACAAAAATATACTGTCCTTCACTATCAACAAGGCTTTCAATTTCTTCACATGGCGTAGACGCTCCTATTAACGGGAGACCCCTCTAGCATATGAAGAATGTGGCAGGATATGCTCTCCCAATTTCCCGCAGTACATGAGTCTCCTGGAGACATAGAATAGCCGGCCTCCTCTTCCTAGCATATTCCATGATCGCCGTTCTTCGTCTTCCCTCGGACAGTCCTCTTACATTCCAACTAAGGATTTTAATTCTATCACCCATCATACAATTCTATACATACAAGTTCCCGACCCTTGAAAATATCTTGCAGCTCTCCGTATGCAGTAAAACTCTTCCCTAAACAATTAACCCCTCTCCTCCCCCATATACAGTAACCCAACAAACCAGTTCTCCCGCTGTATTTTTCCCTCCAACGTCTAGCTACCCTATAAACGTTACCTCTGAACCACTATCCAAACTCCTGCACACCTCCTCCGCATATAGGCATTATTACTACAATCAGTCCCTCCATAGTTCAAATGAATTTATATGCAGGAACCAGAAACCTCCATATAACAGCACCGGCTTTTAGTTTGTTCTTGTCAAAAAACGACACGACACAGCGCGGCCTTTCACTCCGCTCACTTCCCTCTGTCCTTATCCGCCTGGAGCCGCTTGTTGTTTAAGTGAAGCCATTTCACAGCGCCCTCCGGTGCTTGGAAAACATGCCCCATTAAAGCGCAGATCTTTGGCCGTTCTTGCTTTCCTTAGTATAATATCTCTGTCTCTATAATTAAGGATCCTAGCAAGGATAGTACGGGGGGGTCCCGGCGGGAGGGGTCTCATGGGGACGCGGTGCGCTCTCTCCACCGCATAAAGTTTGGTCAAGTTATCGGCGCCAGTTTTAGTGCGGAGTCACTCCTCAATAAATGCTGTAGGATCGGTCCCTTCCGCCTTCTCGGGGATGCCCACGAATCTCACATTATTCCACCTTGAGCGGTTTTCCAAGTCATCATCTTTATCAGCCAGGGCAGCACCTCTCTGCAAACATTGAGTGTGCGACTTCTGCATTTTAGCAAGTTGATCCTCCAGCACACTCACTCTCTCCTCCACTGCCCCCACCCTGGCATCAGCTTTATTTATGGCTGCCTTCATGCTGGACATTTCTTCTTTAACCCCATCAACTCTCTGTGTAAGGGTCTTACAGAATCTAACCAAGTCATATAAATCCTTCAATGTGGGTTCCCCTACCACACGCTCCACAATGTCTTCCTGCTCCACACTCTTTTCCCGCCGTTCATCCTAACCCACTAACCCCACCTGTACCGAATCAGCCTCTGAGTCTTCCTTCTCTTTCTCCTCGGTCTCCCCTTCTAACATCACCTTTGCTGTTCCTTCCAGCCTTGCAAACTTCTCCAACTTCGCTGCTATCTCGAGTCTCCGTGCATAGGAGGCATTTGCTTCATTTGCCTTCCAGCAGCCTCCAGGCTGTCGGCTGCAGCCTCAGCCCTGCTCCCAGCTCCTGTCTTTGCATCTTGCTGCTGTCTTTTTCCCATGGCCTCAGGTCACCAGAACACAGCCTGTGTGTCAGGATCTGCCTTCACTCTCCTCCTCCACCAGCTGGGATCCTTATCAGCACTCCAGAGGGACTTTGAACAGGATAAATGAAGATATACAGCAGAGAGGTCACAGGAGCCGTCTGCTCACATCCAGTGCTAGGCCACGCCCCCCAGAATGGTTTTTAACAGGGAAAAATGAAAAGTACTACATCTGGGCAATAAAATGAAAAAAATCATATACAGAATGGGAGGAATAGGGCTAAGCAACAGCACATGTGAAAAATAGAATTAGACTTACCGGTAATTCGGTTTCTAGAAACCTTCCACGACAGCATAGGAGGAGGTCGTCTCCACACCCTAATGGGGGACAGGAAGCACGAGAGGTTGAAAGGTCCCTCCCACCTCCCTCTCACCAGTGACTTATAACTGATTACCATAGCACCGGTTACCTTAAGATTCTCAGAATTTTCTCCAAGAATGCAGGGAGGGAAATAGTGGTGTCGTGGAAGGTTTCTAGAAACCGAATTACCGGTAAGTCTAATTCTATTTTCTCTAGCAACCTTCCACGAGAGCATAGGAGGCATAACAACCTATACTGCACTAGGGGGGGGACAATGGCCTGAAGAACTTTTCGGCCAAAGACTAAATCCCTGTTAGATACAAGGTCTAATCTGTAATGTTTGGTAAAAGGTATGTAAGGAGGACCAGGTTGCTGCCTTACAAATCTGCTCTGAAGATGCGCCTGCCCTCTCAGCCCATGAAGTAGAGGTAGACCGCGTTGAATGCGCCTTGATCCCTGCAGGGGGAGTGATGTTTTGCGCCAGGTAAGCTTCACAGATAGCTCTTCTAATCCAGTTGGCAATGGTGTTCTTTGCCACCTTTTTTCCCTTGTTTGGGCCAAAAGTAGTGGAGAACTATACGTCTTACATCCAGCGTGTGAAACACCTCCTCTTTAGAGTTTGCTGGGTTCTGGCAGAATGAAGGAGGGATTATATTCTGTGACCTGTGGAAGTCAAACACAACCTTCGGTAGAAAGGATGGATCAAGAGAGAGCACTATGGAGTCGTCTCTAACCGTTAGGTAGGGTTCCCTAACCGAGAGAGCTTGGAGCTCTCCCACTCGCCATGCTGAAGTTATTGCTATAAGGAAGGCCACCTTACAGGTGAGGAGCTGGGAAGTACAGGATGACAAGGGCTCGAAGGGAGATTGGGTGAGTCCCATAAGTACCACATTCAAGTCCCATGTTGGGACAGCTATTAGTTTCTTTGGATGAAGTCTAGTAGCCGATGTCATGAATCTTCTTATCCACCTGTGGTTGGCCAAGTCACAGTCGAACATAGAACTTAATGCTGACACCTGTACTTTCAATGTGCTAGGTTTTAGACCTAGTTCCAGCCCCCTCTGCAGGAAGTCTAAGATACGGGAAATGTTGGGCCTTTCAAGGTCAGGCCAGTTTGGTAGATACCATGAAGAGAACTTCTTCTTTATTTTATTATATATAGCGATAGTGACTGGTTTCCGAGACTTCTGGAGAGTCTTTATTACCGCTTCCGATAGACCCCTGGCCCTCAGGATCTGGGCTTCAGTAGCCAGGCCGCCAGCCTCATTCCCCGGAGGTTTGGGTGATGTAGAGGGCCCTGCAAGAGAAGGTCGTCTTCCGTGGGTAGGATGAATGGCCCCTCCACCTGCAGTTCCGTTATCAGAGAGTACCAGCTCCTCTTCGGCCATAGCGGAGCTACTAGGATGGCTGGAGTTTGATCCTCCCGAACCTTCCTCAGGGTTGCGGCAAGGATTGGAACTGGCGGGAAGGCGTATGCAAGATGGAACCTCCACCTGTGGGCAAAGGCATCTACTCCCAGGGACCTGTCCCTGGGGTTGAGTGAGAAGTAGTTTTCCACTTGAGCATTCTCTCCTGAGGCTAATAAATCCACCTCGGGGAGGCCCCACCTGTTGACTAGTTTCTGGAGGATTATTTTGTTCAGGGTCCATTCGCCAGGCTGGACGCTTTTTCTGCTTAGGAAATCCGCCTGCAGATTGGCGGTACCCTTCAGGTGAATTGCAGTCAAAGAACGGAGGTGCTTTTCGGCCCAAGAAAATATTCGGTTTGAAAGGCCCTCCAGGCTGCTGGATCTCGTACCCCCTGGGTGTCTGAGATGGGCTACTGTTGTTACATTGTCCGAGTAGACCCTGATATGCTGGCCCTGGACCTGGTGCTTTGCTGCCACAGAGCCTTCTCCACCGCCTTCAGCTCCCTGAAGTTTGAGGATCTTGCGCTCACTTTCTAGCTCCACAAACCCTGGAATGGGTGTCGAGACACCACAGCTCCCCAGCCTCTTTTGCTGGCGTCTGTCGTTACCGTGACTAATGGGGTCTGAGACCAGCTGATTCCCTTGCACAATTTTTCGTGGTCAATCCACCATGCCAGCGAAGCTCTCACTGCCCCTGGGGTCTGGACCTTCCTGTTCAGGCAGGTGTGATCCCGGTTCCAGTTTTTTCGAATGTGGGACTGGAGCGTTCTGGAGTGAGCCTGTGCCCAAGGCACCGATTGGATACAGGAGGTCATAGACCCTAGTATGGACATAGCTGACCTGAGGGTCGGGGATCTCTGTTCCCTGAACTTTGAGAAACTTGATATTATGGATCTCTGGTGTTCCTCCGGGAGCAAGGACATTTGATTTTTTGAATCCAGTCGGATTCCTAAGAATTTCACCTCCTGGGAAGGTTGGATTTGCGACTTCTTTATGTTCGGGATCCATCCTAACGACTGGAGAATGTCCAGAGTCTGAGTCACCTGTAGCTCCAGAGTACAGTAGGAGGCTGCTATTATTAGTAGGTCGTCCAGGTAGGGTACAATACATATGCCCTGGCTTCTGATGTGGGACACAGCCTCTGTCATGATCCTGGAGAATACTCGAGGCGCAGATGATATCCTAAATGGAAGCACGTTGTACTGGAAGTGTTTTATTTCTGGACCCTGATGGATCGCGAACCTCAGATACTTCCTGTGGGAAGGATGGATGGGGATGTGGAAATAGGCATCCTTCAGATCTATAGTAGCCATAAAGTAATCCTGCCCTATCAGAGGAATGGTGGTCCTTACCGACTCCATCTTGAATTTGTGGTATGCAATGTGCCAGTTGAGGCCCTTTAGATTTATTATTATTCTCGACTCTCCTGTGGTTTTTTTTTACTAGGAACAATCTGGAATAATGCCCTCTTCCTTGTTCCTCCACAGGGACCTGAGAGATGGCTTTTGATAGCAGAAGCTGCTGAATGCCGGAGTTTAGAGCTGGGATCTCCCAAGATGGTAGGGAGGTGACTCTCATACCCCGCGGGGGATAGGATTCGAGTTCCAGCAGTAGGCCCTCTCTGATCACACTGAGGACCCAGGGGCTGTTGGAAATCAACTGCCAGGCAAGAAAGAATCTCAAAAGCCTTCCCCCCCCACCGGGATCGAGTCATTGTTTTTCTTGGGGCTGCTGCTGTTGCTGCTGGGGGACCAGGATGTTCCTGCCTCTCCCTTTAGCATAGCTCCATCTTCCCTTCTCTCGTGGTTGGGATGACTGATTCTGGGGGGCTCGAAAAAGACGTTTCCTTGTGGTTCTCTGCTCGGGAAGCACTTTCTTTTTGTCTGTGGCTTTTTCCAGAATTTCATCCAAGGCAGGGCCGAAGACATGTTCACCTTTAAAGGGTAAAGAGCATAGTTTAACCTTGGATGTAATGTCTCCGCTCCACGTCTTAAGCCAGAGGGCTCGTCTGGCAGAGTTTGATTGTACCATGGCTCTGGCAGAAGTACGGATCATCTCCATTGATGCATCTGCCAGGAAGCCCATAGCTCTCTGCAAGATAGGGAGTGAGTTAAGGAGGTCACCCCTTGGGGTACCATGTGAAATATGGTTCTCTAGTTCCTCAATCCATTGAAAGAGGGACCTAGAGACACAAGTGGACGCAATTCCTGATTTCAAGGTGGCCGCAGAGGTTTCCCATGTTTTCCTCAGGAGGCTTTCAGCTTTACGGTCCATCGGGTCTCTAAGCTGAGACGCATCGTCAAATGGTAGAACCGTCTTCTTTACCACCCTTGCCACCTGGACATCAACCTTCGGGATGTCCCATTTAAACTCCTCTCCTTCCAGAGGAAATCTATGACGGAGCTCTGAAGGGGCTGAGTAACGTTTCTCAGGGTATTCCCATTCCTGGAAGGTCATGTCTGCTATGCTTTTATGAACTGGAAAGCCTGCTCGTTTAGGCCCTTCATATCCCCAAAACATGCGATCCTGTGCTGTTTGCATGACAGGTTCCTCTTCTAGGCCCATAGTGGCATGTACTGCGCTAATTAACTCCTCCACGTATTCTGTGGAAAGGAGATACCTTCTAACATCAGGTGCCCTAGAGGTCCCTGGTTGCTCCCAATTTTCGGAGCTCGAGTTGAATGACCTCTAAAACTCAGATTCTGAATCCTCCACCTGCATCCTCCGCTTTTATAAGGGTGGTGAGCCCATAATTGGAGGGGGTGGAGGTGGCGGAGGGGGGCTAAAGAGCTCTGAACCTGATGGGTGACCAAGCTGTGGATCTCGTCAATTAATGACGGGTGCTCAGTCCTGACCACTTTATCCGTGCATGCCTGACATAGCTTTTTCTCCCAATTACAGGGAAGCTTCGTACTGCATATGGCACACTTTGCCGATTTGCTGAAGGTATTGGTGCTTTTATGGGCAGACTTTTCTCCCTATAAAGATAGAGGGGGAGAAGCAGTTTGAGGACCTCTAACACTCACTGTGGCCGGGGCAGCGCTAGGCTCTGCAGATGCAGGGCAGGAAGAACCGTCCATGACAGCAGGGGATTTCCCTTACCTGTCGGCGTCTTCCGGCGGGTTAATAACGGGTTAACTCCGCCCTCAGCGCGTCAGTTTGATTCCCCCTCCTCCTCCCTGGGTCCTGGAGCAGGCACAGCAGGCACCGGCGAGCTCCGCGCGCTGGCAGCAGAATGGGGGCTGCCATGACAGCTCCACATACCCCGGAAGTGACCTTTTCGCATGACGTCACTTCCGGGTCTCGCCAGCACGCAGGGGAGGAGATACCGGAGAGCTGCGGGAGGCCTCCGGCGGGGATCCCTGGCCCGCTTTACTCCCCAAAGGGGAGCACGGGAGGGCCAGGAACGGTCCCGGATTCAAAAAGAAGGCGGGAGCAGAACGGAGGAGGGAAGGCTGCGCCACCGACCACCACTGCCCGGCTCTGGAACTTTTCATAGAATAAAACGCACCAACCAACCAAAGGACCTCTTAACCATGAAGAACCAGACAGGGTGTATTTATTAAATTATATTTTATTTATAAAGGTGGTTACATTAAAACCAATTATGTTTTAATTGGTTTTAATGTAACCACCTGTATAAATAAAATAAAATATAATTTAATAAATACACCCTGTCTGGTTCTTCATGGTTAAGAGGTCCTTTGATTGGTTGGTTGGTGCGTTTTATCCTTAGTAGTGTGCAATCACTAATTTTACTAACACTGGTGGTATATAATTTTTATTATTATTATTATTTTTTTTTTATGGTTACTAAGAATTGATTGGTTTATTATATTCCAGTGCTGGTGTGTTTTTTCTAACTTTTCATTGAATCATAGAATGGTAGAGTTGGAAGGGACCTCCTGGGCCATCTGGTCCAACCCCCTGCTCAAAGCAGGATTCGCTAAATCATCCCAGTCAGATGTCTGTCCAGCCTCTGTTTGAAGACTTCCATTGAACTCACCACTTCTCGTGGCAGCTTGTTCCACTCATTGATCACTCTAACTGTCAAAAAGTTTTTTCTAATATCTAATCTGTGTCTCCTCCCATTCAGTTTCATCCCATTGCTTCTAGTCTTTCCTTGTGCAAATGAGAATAAAGTTGATCCTTCTACAATGTGACAGCCTTTAGATATTTGTAGACAGCTATTAAGTCTCCTCTCAGTCTTCTCTTTTGCAAACTAAACATTCCCAAATCCTGCAACCTTTCCTCATAAGACAGGGTTTGCAGACCGGTCACCATTCTGGTCGCTCTTTTCTGAACTTGCTCCAGTTTGTTGATGTCTTTTTTAAAATGTGGTGCCCAAAACTGGACACAATATTCCAGATGAGGTCTGACCAAAGAGGAGTAGAGGGAAATAATGACTTCACGTGATCTAGACTGTATGCTTCTGTTAATACATCCTAGAATTGCATTTGCCTTTTTTGCTGCTGCATCACACTGTTGACTCATATTCAGTTTGTGATCTATTAGTGTACCCAAGTCTTTTTCACATGTGCTGTCACTTAGCCCTATTCCTCCCATTCTATATATGCTTTTTCCATTTTTATTGCCCAGATGTAGTACTTTGCATTTCTCCCTGTTAAAAACCATTCTGTTAGTTGCTGCCCACTTCTCCAGTTTATTTAAATCTTTTTGAATCCTCTCTCTCTCTTCTCTAGTATTAGCTATCCCTCCTAGCTTTGTGTCATCAGCAAATTTAATCAGTTTACCCTCAATTCCTTCATCTAAATCGTTGATAAAGATGTTGAACAATACAGGGCCCAGGACAGAGCCCTGTGGTACCCCACTTGAGACATTCTTCCAACTGGATGTGCAGCCATTTACGACCACTCTTTGGGTCCGATCACTAAGCCAGTTATGAATCCACCTAACAGTTGCCTTGTCCATTCCATACTTAGTCATTTTTTCAATAAGGATTGTATGAGATACTTTGTCAAATGCTTTGCTGAAGTCAAGATATACTATATCTACAGCATTTCCTTGATCCACCCAATCAGTGTTTCCGTCATAGAAGGAAATTAAGTTAGTCTGACATGACTTATTAGTTACAAACCCATGCTGACTCTGTTTAATCACTTCATTCTTATCCAGGTACTGACATACATGTTGTTTAATAATTTGTTCAAAGATCTTTCCTGGTATAGAAGTGAGACTCACCGGCCTATAGTTCCCTGGGTCCACCTTCTTCCCCTTTTTGAAGATAGGAACAACATTTGCTCTTCTCCAATCTTCTGGCACTTCTCCTGTTCTCCAAGAATTTTCAAAGATTATGGAGAGGGGTTAAAAAATTTCTTCTGCTATCTCCTTCAGTACTCTGGGGTGTAATTCATCTGGACCTGGAGGTATGCTATAGCAGCCGGCCAGACAGCACACCAGACCTCTCCATGCCCCATGGGGAACAGGAAAGACACTGGTGAGAGGGAGGTGGGAGGGACCTTTTAACCTCTCGGGCTTCCTGTCCCACATTAGGGTGTGGAGACGACCTCCTCCTATGCTGTCGTGGAAGGTTGCTAGAGAAAAGACGGGTATACTAATAGATCACAGACTGAATATGAGTCAACAGTGTGATGCAGCAGCAAAAAAGGCAAATGCAATTCTAGGATGTATTAACAGAAGCATACAGTCTAGATCACGTGAAGTCATTATTTCCCTCTACTCCTCTTTGGTCAGACCTCATCTGGAATACTGTGTCTAGTTTTGGGCACCACATTTTAAAAAAGACATCAACAAACTGGAGCAAGTTCAGAAAAGAGCGACCAGAATGGTGACCGGTCTGCAAACCATGTCTTATGAGGAACGGTTGCAGGATTTGGGAATGTTTAGCTTGCAGAAAAGACTGAGCGGAGACTTAATAGCTGTCTACAAATATCTAAAGGGCTGTCACATTGTAGAAGGATCATCTTTATTCTCATTTGCACAAGGAAAGACTAGAAGCAATGGGATAAAACTGAATGGGAGGAGACACAGATTAGATATTAGAAAAAACAGAGTGATCAATGAGTGGAACAGGCTGCCACGAGAGGTGGTGAGTTCTCCTTCAATAGAGGTCTTCAAACAGAGGCTGGACAGACATCTGTCTGGGAAGATTTAGCGAATCCTGCTTTGAGCGGGGGTTGGACCAGACGACCCAGGAGGTCCCTTCCAACTCTACCATTCTATGATTTTATGACCTCACTTTGAGCGCCTACTGGACTGTGACTTCACTGGGAGCTCCTACTGGGCTGTGACGTAACTGTGAGCTCTTACTCAGTTGTGACGTCAAAGTGAGCCCCTACTGGACTAGAACATCACTGTGAGCTCTTTCTGGACTGTAACTTCCTGTGACCTACTACTGAACTGGGATGTCACTGTGAGCTTGTAATGCTAAGTAGATATGATTTTGTGGAACATTCTAGAATCTCCCATTGCACTCTACTGATGACATTGTAGCCTGTCATACCTGCAGCATTCCCCCTTGCCCCCTCCTTAGCAGCTGTGTGTGTCCTCTCTGCCTACAGCTCTGTGTCTGCATTGGTAATAGGACACCAGTCATTTCCTGAGTGCCTAAGGAATGTTGATTAGCTAAGTGAAAGAATGTCTTTGTTTGAACCATGCAGGGCAAGCATATGAATGATATTAAAATAAACATTATTTTAATGATATTAAAATAAGCCTAGCGCGGGCTCCGGTCGCAACAGAAAAATGAAACGGACATTTCTGTGATCTGCGTGGACCCGGCTTCGCTACCGTGGCTCTTGCGAAGTTCTAACACCCCCGAAACTGAGATATGGATTACTCCCAAATGGAGTGTCCTAACTACTGCATGTTTGGTTTGGTTTTATTGTATTCGATAAATGGGGAAAAATGATTCCATGTACGTTGTGACGAACAGCCCACCGCCGTTCGTCCACTTACGGGCGACACTGTCGGGAGTCCCGCTGCCACCAAAACGCGACGGACAGCGGACCCTGTGTCACCACTATGTCACAGTCCCACCACTGACACGGGTGTATCAGCGGACGGAGGGGCGTGACACAATGCCGGCACACGGCTATCACAGGCGCAGTGGGGCTTATCTTAGTTATCCCAACACTGGCACCATGTGACCAAAAATATCCAGCAAGCTAATCTCGCTCTACAATTTGCCGCAGGGGGAGTTTAATTTGAATGCCCCACCACTGCTATCAATCTTCCAAGTACTGCGGGGATTTATGTATATCCCACTTTCTCAGTTCCACTTTGGAACTCGCAGCTCTCCGGCGCCCCCCTTACCCTCAGGTCAGTCAGGGAACTGCACCTAGGATAATTAGTCGCCGGACGGGCTGCCTGTTGTGAACCGGCAATTAGGCTTCTGCAGTAAGGGAATTATCAATGCTGTGGCTGAAGCCCCTTACTCAGCAATATAAGACCCTTCTAGACTGCCAGCAAGCCGTAATAGCCGTACACAACGCGCTGCCACCAGTCACGGTTACTTAATTCACAGTGTTAAATTAAGAGGGTCCGTGGCTAACCCCTTGAATTAGTAGCGATTATCTATCAAAGGCGTATAGTTCGATTCTTAGAGCATGGAGACAGATCTAAATAATTTCATTTATTTTCCGAAAGAGGACAGTGATTACAGATAAAAGTTGCTATAAAATTGAGACATAAAATATGTACAGTACAGGTATAAAATAAAAGTGGAGAAAACAAAGAGATTGCACTCACAGTTCCATATTGTTCCTTAGGCAGACCATGCGGCTAAGGTGGGTGGAGGCGGAGCTGCACTTCTCCGCTCATCTGGATCTTTCTAGCACGACGACTTGAGCTGTTCTGAGCTGGTTCTGCCAGGGAATGCCTTATAGACTTTCCTATGTGACATCACAGAGAGGTGCATTCTGGGTTGATCCCACCTCTCTTATCCAAGTTATGTTTTGGCTACAAAACTTAGATTAGCTATAACTTTATGGGAGAAGCTGGTATGGACTCATCAGTGGTATCATGTTTCCCAGCGTAATGAGCCCATCAAGAAAACATCAAACATCTATGCGATATGACCGTCCATTTGGGCGCAAATCATATCTCAGGTTCTGGACATCCGAGAGTTTTGCAACAGGCACCACAGCGAAGCTGGGTCTGCTCGGATCGCAGAAATATGATTTTTATATTTCTGCTGGGTATGGTTTTCGCGGGACAATCCCTTATTGTTTTATTCAAACTCCTGGTTTCAAACAAAGAGTTTAGTTCCCGCACTTTTTTTCTCTTTCAGCTGAGAGAAGCCAAATGGTGTGAGGAAGATGGTCTAGCTAATTAACATTCCTGCTCTTCCAGAGGAAGTGGCAGGGTTGATAAAACCTGGGGGGAAGGAATT
Source organism: Dendrobates tinctorius (assembly GCF_039654945.1). Taxonomy (NCBI): domain Eukaryota; kingdom Metazoa; phylum Chordata; class Amphibia; order Anura; family Dendrobatidae; genus Dendrobates; species Dendrobates tinctorius. The sequence continues at coordinate 419,884 of NW_027362089.1, forward strand.
CCTACTACTGAGAGTTTAAAATGTCCTAGGATGGAGGATTTGTTAGCACATTGCAACAGAAAACATATCTTGCAGAAATGGTACATCACATACGTGTTTATACAAGGTCCCCCCGGCTAGATCTACTCATTATAAGTTTTACAGTAAATTATAACTTCAAGAGTAGGGGGCTGAACCTCCCCAGCCGGCCCCTTCTGTGACGTCACACAGGAGAGGCCATAAGGCATGCCAGTGAACAAACCAGTCTGTTAAGCGGGATTTTTCATGCTGAAAGGACCCACCAGATGTCGGGAGATGTTTGGCTGGCTGTCTGCCCATCCCCGGCCACATGGTTTGCCTAAAGACAATTGAGCAACTGTAAGTTTTAATTTCTGCTTTTCATCCCTGTTATTTTATATTTGCAATGTATATATCTAATGTCTCTACTTTGTAACAACTTTTTATCCATGTAATCACTGCCCGCCTTTTGGGAATAAATCATAAAATTATCAGTCTGTCTTCATGCTCTAAGAAACGAACACGTGCCTTTAGGTAATTATGCTACTGAATTGGGCTGGCTTCGAACCCCTCTATTAGATCTATAACTTAAGCAGAGAAACCAGGAGCTGGTGGCGGCGTGGTGAGTCTTGCTTGGTTGGGCTAGCTGGCAGCACGGAAGGGTCTTATATGCTGATTGGGTGGCTGAGACCAAAGCATTGATAATTCCCTTACTGCAGCGGTCTAATCGCCTGTGCACAACAAGTAGCCCATCCGGCGACTAATTATCCTAGGTGTAGTTCCCTGACTGACCTGAGGGTAATGGGGGCGCCGGAGAGCTGCGAATTTCAAATTGGAACTGAGAAAGTGGGATATACATAAATCCCAACAGTTCTTGGAAGGTTGTTACTTGTTAGCAGTGGTGGGGCATCCAAAATAACCCCCCTGCGATAAATTGTTAGGGCAAGACTAGCTTGCTGTATTTTTGTTACATGGTGCCAGTGGTGGGATAACTAAGATAAGCCTGCACTGTGCCTGTGATAGTCGTGTGCCGGCAGTGCATCGCATTCCGTGACATACCGGTGTCAGCGGTGGTATCGTGACAGAGCCCCTACTGGGCTGGGATAGCACTGTGAGCACCTACTGGGCTGTGACGTCACTATGAGCTCTTACTGGACAGTGACGTTGCTGTGAACTCCTCCCACTGGGCTGTGACATCACTGTGAGCTCCTAATGGATTGTAATATCAACGTGAGCTTTTACTGGACTGTGACGTCGCTGTGAGCTCTTACTTGACCGTGACGTCGCTGTGAGCTCTTACAGTAGCGTAATATCATTGTGAGCTCCTACTGGACTGCAGCATCACAGTGAGCTCCTACTGGACTGCAGCATCACAGTGAGCTCCTACTGGACTGCAGCATCACAGTGAGCTCCTACTGGACTGCAGCATCACAGTGAGCTCCTACTGGACTGCAGCATCACAGTGAGCTCCTACTGGACTGCAGCATCACAGTGAGCTCCTACTGGACTGCAGCATCACAGTGAGCTCCTACTGGACTGTGACATCACAGTGAGCTACTGATGTCACAGCCCAGTAATGTGAGCTACTACTGAAATGTGACATCACTGGGAGCTCCCACAGGGCTATGACGTCACTGGTAACTCCTACTGGGCTGAGACGTCGCTGTGAGCTCCTACTGGACCGACATCTCTGTGAGCTCCTCCCACTGGGCTGTGACGTCACTGTGAGCTCCTAATGGATTGTAATATCAACGTGAGCTCTTACTGGACCGTGATGTCGCTGTGAGCTCTTACTTGACCGTGACGTCGCTGTGAGCTCCTACTGGACTGCAGCATCACAGTGAGCTCCTACTGGACTGCAGCATCACAGTGAGCTCCTACTGGACTGCAGCATCACAGTGAGCTCCTACTGGACTGCAGCATCACAGTGAGCTCCTACTGGACTGCAGCATCACAGTGAGCTCCTACTGGACTGCAGCATCACAGTGAGCTCCTACTGGACTGCAGCATCACAGTGAGCTCCTACTGGACTGCAGCATCACAGTGAGCTCCTACTGGACTGCAGCATCACAGTGAGCTCCTACTGGACTGCAGCATCACAGTGAGCTCCTACTGGACTGCAGCATCACAGTGAGCTCCTACTGGACTGCAGCATCACAGTGAGCTCCTACTGGACTGCAGCATCACAGTGAGCTCCTACTGGACTGCAGCATCACAGTGAGCTCCTACTGGACTGCAGCATCACAGTGAGCTCCTACTGGACTGCAGCATCACAGTGAGCTCCTACTGGACTGCAGCATCACAGTGAGCTCCTACTGGACTGCAGCATCACAGTGAGCTCCTACTGGACTGCAGCATCACAGTGAGCTCCTACTGGACTGCAGCATCACAGTGAGCTCCTACTGGACTGCAGCATCACAGTGAGCTCCTACTGGACTGTGACATCACTGGGAGCTCCCACAGGGCTATGACGTCACTGGTAACTCCTACTGGGCTGAGAAGTCGCTGTGAGCTCCTACTGGACTGACATCTCTGTGAGCTCCTCCCACTGGGCTGTGACGTCACTGTGAGCTCCCACTGGACAGTGAATTCACTGTGAGTTCCTACTGGGCAGTAACATCTCTGAGCTCCTCCCACTGGGCTTTGACTTAACTGTGAACTCCTACTGGACTGTAACATCACTGTGATATCCTACTGGACAGTGAAGTCACTGTGAACTCCTACTGGGCTGTGACATCAATGTGAGATACAACTGGGCTGTAACGTTGATGTAAGATCCAACTGGACAGTGACATCACTGTGAGCTTCTACTGGACTGGGACGTCTCTGTGAAGTCCTACTGGACTGTAACATCATTATGCGCTCCTACTGGACCGTGACGTCACCGTGAGCTCCTACTGGACCGTGACGTCACCGTGAGCTCCTACGGGGCCGTGACGTCACCGTGAGCTCCGACGGGGCCGTCACGTCACCGTGAGCTCCGACGGGGCCGTCACGTCACCGTGAGCTCCGACGGGGCCGTGACGTCACCGTGAGCTCCGACGGGGCCGTGACGTCACCGTGAGCTCCGACGGGGCCGTGACGTCACCGTGAGCTCCGACGGGGCCGTGACGTCACCGTGAGCTCCGACGGGGCCGTGACGTCACCGTGAGCTCCTACGGGGCCGTGACGTCACCGTGAGCTCCTACGGGGCCGTGACGTCACCGTGAGCTCCTACGGGGCCGTGACGTCACCGTGAGCTCCTACGGGGCCGTGACGTCACCGTGAGCTCCTACGGGGCCGTGACGTCACCGTGAGCTCCTACGGGGCCGTGACGTCACCGTGAGCTCCTACGGGGCCGTGACGTCACCGTGAGCTCCTACGGGGCCGTGACGTCACCGTGAGCTCCTACGGGGCCGTGACGTCACCGTGAGCTCCTACGGGGCCGTGACGTCACCGTGAGCTCCTACGGGGCCGTGACGTCACCGTGAGCTCCTACGGGGCCGTGACGTCGTGACGTCGCTCTGAGCTCCTAGTGAGCTGTGACGTCGCTCTGAGCTCCTAGTGAGCTGTGACATCGCTCTGAGATCCTAGTGAGCTGTGACGTCGCTCTGAGCTCCTACTGGGCTGTGACGTCACTGTGAGCTCCGACTTGACTGTGACGTCACTGTGAGCTCTTACTGGGCTGTGACGTCACTGTGAGCTCTTACTGGGCTGTGACGTCACTGTGAGCTCTTACTGGGCTGTGATGTCACTGTGAGCTCCTACTGGGCTGTGACGTCACTGTGAGCTCTTACTGGGCTGTGACGTCACTGTGAGCTATTACTGGGCTGTGATGTCACTGTGAGCTCCTACTGGGCTGTGACGTCACTGTGAGCTCTTACTGGGCTGTGACGTCACTGTGAGCTATTACTGGGCTGTGATGTCACTGTGAGCTCCTACAGGGCTGTGACATCACTGTGAGCTCCTACTGGGCTGTGACATCACTGTGAGCTCCTACTGGGCTGTGATGTCACTGTGAGCTCCTACTGGACTGTGACATCACTGTGAGCTCCAACTGGGCTGTGACGTCACTGTGAGCTCTTAATGGACTGTGACGTCACTGTGAGCTCTTACTGGGCTGTGACATCACTGTGAGCTCCTACTGGGCTGTGATGTCACTGTGAGCTCCTACTGGGCTGTGATGTCACTGTGAGCTTCTACTGGGCTGTGACGTCACTGTGAGCTCCAACTGGGCTGTGACGTCACTGTGAGCTCTTACTGGACTGTGACATCACTGTGAGCTCCAACTGGGCTGTGACATCACTGTGAGCTCCTACTGGGCTGTGACATCACTGTGAGCTCCTACTGGGCTGTGACATCACTGTGAGCTCCTACTGGGCTGTGATGTCACTGTGAGCTCCTACTGGACTGTGACATCACTGTGAGCTCCAACTGGGCTGTGACGTCACTGTGAGCTCTTACTGGACTGTGACGTCACTGTGAGCTCTTACTGGGCTGTGACATCACTGTGAGCTCCAACTGGGCTGTGATGTCACTGTGAGCTCCTACTGGACTGTGACATCACTGTGAGCTCCAACTGGGCTGTGACGTCACTGTGAGCTCTTACTGGACTGTGACGTCACTGTGAGCTCTTACTGGGCTGTGACATCACTGTGAGCTCTTACTGGACTGTGACGTCACTGTGAGCTCTTACTGGGCTGTGACATCACTGTGAGCTCCAACTGGGCTGTGATGTCACTGTGAGCTCCTACTGGACTGTGACATCACTGTGAGCTCCAACTGGGCTGTGACGTCACTGTGAGCTCTTACTGGACTGTGACGTCACTGTGAGCTCCAACTGGGCTGTGACGTCACTGTGAGCTCTTACTGGACTGTGACATCACTGTGAGCTCCAACTGGGCTGTGACATCACTGTGAGCTCCTACTGGGCTGTGACATCACTGTGAGCTCCTACTGGGCTGTGACATCACTGTGAGCTCCTACTGGGCTGTGACATCACTGTGAGCTCCTACTGGACTGTGACATCACTGTGAGCTCCAACTGGGCTGTGACGTCACTGTGAGCTCTTACTGGACTGTGACGTCACTGTGAGCTCTTACTGGGCTGTGACATCACTGTGAGCTCCAACTGGGCTGTGATGTCACTGTGAGCTCCTACTGGACTGTGACATCACTGTGAGCTCCAACTGGGCTGTGACGTCACTGTGAGCTCTTACTGGACTGTGACGTCACTGTGAGCTCCAACTGGGCTGTGACGTCACTGTGAGCTCTTACTGGACTGTGACGTCACTGTGAGCTCTTACTGGACTGTGACGTCACTGTGAGCTCTTACTGGGCTGTGACATCACTGTGAGCTCCAACTGGGCTGTGATGTCACTGTGAGCTCCTACTGGACTGTGACATCACTGTGAGCTCCAACTGGGCTGTGACGTCACTGTGAGCTCTTACTGGACTGTGACGTCACTGTGAGCTCTTACTGGGCTGTGACATCACTGTGAGCTCCTACTGGGCTGTGACATCACTGTGAGCTCCTACTGGGCTGTGACATCACTGTGAGCTCCTACTGGGCTGTGACATCACTGTGAGCTCCTACTGGGCTGTGACATCACTGTGAGCTCCTACTGGGCTGTGACATCACTGTGAGCTCCTACTGGGCTGTGACATCACTGTGAGCTCCTACTGGGCTGTGACATCACTGTGAGCTCCTACTGGGCTGTGACATCACTGTGAGCTCCTACTGGGCTGTGACATCACTGTGAGCTCCTACTGGGCTGTGACATCACTGTGAGCTCCTACTGGGCTGTGACATCACTGTGAGCTCTTACTGGGCTGTGACGTCACTGTGAGCTCTTACTGGGCTGTGACGTCACTGTGAGCTCTTACTGGGCTGTGACATCACTGTGAGCTCCTACTGGGCTGTGACATCACTGTGAGCTCCTACTGGGCTGTGACATCACTGTGAGCTCCAACTGGGCTGTGATGTCACTGTGAGCTCCTACTGGACTGTGACATCACTGTGAGCTCCAACTGGGCTGTGACGTCACTGTGAGCTCTTACTGGACTGTGACGTCACTGTGAGCTCTTACTGGGCTGTGACATCACTGTGAGCTCCTACTGGGCTGTGACATCACTGTGAGCTCCTACTGGGCTGTGACGTCACTGTGAGCTCCTACTGGGCTGTGACGTCACTGTGAGCTCTTACTGGGCTGTGACGTCACTGTGAGCTCTTACTGGGCTGTGACATCACTGTGAGCTCCTACTGGGCTGTGACATCACTGTGAGCTCCTACTGGGCTGTGACGTCACTGTGAGCTCCTACTGGGCTGTGACGTCACTGTGAGCTCCTACTGGGCTGTGACGTCACTGTGAGCTCCTACTGGGCTGTGACGTCACTGTGAGCTCTTACTGGGCTGTGACGTCACTGTGAGCTCTTACTGGGCTGTGACGTCACTGTGAGCTCTTACTGGGCTGTGACGTCACTGTGAGCTCCTACTGGGCTGTGACGTCACTGTGAGCTCCTACTGGGCTGTGACGTCACTGTGAGCTCCTACTGGGCTGTGACGTCACTGTGAGCTCTTACTGGGCTGTGACGTCACTGTGAGCTCCTACTGGGCTGTGACGTCACTGTGAAGTCTTACTGGGCTGTGACGTCACTGTGAGCTCTTACTGGGCTGTGACGTCACTGCGAGTCAATGGAAGCTGTGGAGGTCGCCACACTCACTCACCAGAGAACAGCCGTGTACACGTACTACGCATGCGCTGCACTCAATCATGTCAGTTCTACAGGACCTTCAATGAGGTTGTGTCAATTGTTGAAAATGATATGGAAGGTCACGTGATCAGTTGTCAACAACTGTAAGTGGCACAGGACCTTACATGATGACGTCATGGTCACGTGATCAGTCACCTGGCACAAAAGACACCAGTCCCCGCCCGCTGCTCCCAGCTCTGCAGCCAACGCTTTGCTACAGTGAGCGCCATCTGCCGGCTGTGCTGCAACCTGCGGGCGTCTGTGCGGTACCGCGCTGTGCACACTGTGCTGCCCCCGTACCTTCACCCGGTCCAGAGGCTGCCGCCATCCGAGAGCTCCCCCGCTCCACTCCACAGTGGCACGTCATAGCAGGAGGCGGAGCCTTCACATTAACCATCTCATTGTGATTCCTTAAGTAGGGTGGAGCTTGTCACCCAGCAACAGTGACGTCATTACATGGAGTGTATATAGGAGAGCAGTGATATCATTACATGGAGTGTATATAGGAGAGCAGTGATATCATTACATGGAGTGTATATAGGAGAGCGGTGATATCATTACATGGAGTGTATATAGGAGAGCAGTGATATCATTACATGGAGTGTATATAGGAGAGCAGTGATATCATTACATGGAGTGTATATAGGAGAGCGGTGATGTCATTACATGGAGTGTATATAGGAGAGCGGTGATATCATTACATGGAGTGTATGTAGGAGAGCAGTGATATCATTACATGGAGTGTATATAGGAGAGCAGTGATATCATTACATGGAGTGTATATAGGAGAGCGGTGATATCATTACATGGAGTGTATATAGGAGAGCAGTGATATCATTACATGGAGTGTATATAGGAGAGCAGTGATATCATTACATGGAGTGTATATAGGAGAGCGGTGATGTCATTACATGGAGTGTATATAGGAGAGCGGTGATATCATTACATGGAGTGTATATAGGAGAGCAGTGATATCATTACATGGAGTGTATATAGGAGAGCAGTGATATCATTACATGGAGTGTATATAGGAGAGCGGTGATGTCATTACATGGAGTGTATATAGGAGAGCGGTGATGTCATTACATGGAGTGTATATAGGAGAGCGGTGATATCATTACATGGAGTGTATATAGGAGAGCGGTGATATCATTACATGGAGTGTATATAGGAGAGCAGTGATATCATTACATGGAGTGTATATAGGAGAGCAGTGATATCATTACATGGAGTGTATATAGGAGAGCGGTGATGTCATTACATGGAGTGTATATAGGAGAGCGGTGATGTCATTACATGGAGTGTATATAGGAGAGCGGTGATATCATTACATGGAGTGTATATAGGAGAGCGGTGATATCATTACATGGAGTGTATATAGGAGAGCGGTGATATCATTACATGGAGTGTATATAGGAGAGCGGTGATATCATTACATGGAGTGTATATAGGAGAGCGGTGATATCATTACATGGAGTGTATATAGGAGAGCGGTGATATCATTACATGGAGTGTATATAGGAGAGCGGTGATATCATTACATGGAGTGTATATAGGAGAGCGGTGATATCATTACATGGAGTGTATATAGGAGAGCCGTGATGTCATTACATGGAGTGTATATAGGAGAGCGGTGATATCATTACATGGAGTGTATATAGGAGAGCGGTGATATCATTACATGGAGTGTATATAGGAGAGCGGTGATATCATTACATGGAGTGTATATAGGAGAGCCGTGATGTCATTACATGGAGTGTATATAGGAGAGCGGTGATATCATTACATGGAGTGTATATAGGAGAGCAGTGATATCATTACATGGAGTGTATATAGGAGAGCAGTGATATCATTACATGGAGTGTATATAGGAGAGCAGTGATATCATTACATGGAGTGTATGTAGGAGAGCGGTGATATCATTACATGGAGTGTATATAGGAGAGCAGTGATGTCATTACATGGAGTGTATATAGGAGAGCAGTGATGTCATTACATGGAGTGTATATAGGAGAGCCGTGATGTCATTACATGGAGTGTATATAGGAGAGCGGTGATATCATTACATGGAGTGTATATAGGAGAGCAGTGATGTCATTACATGGAGTGTATATAGGAGAGCGGTGATGTCATTACATGGAGTGTATATAGGAGAGCCGTGATGTCATTACATGGAGTGTATATAGGAGAGCGGTGATGTCATTACATGGAGTGTATATAGGAGAGCGGTGATGTCATTACATGGAGTGTATATAGGAGAGCGGTGATATCATTACATGGAGTGTATATAGGAGAGCGGTGATATCATTACATGGAGTGTATATAGGAGAGCGGTGATATCATTACATGGAGTGTATATAGGAGAGCGGTGATGTCATTACATGGAGTGTATATAGGAGAGCGGTGATATCATTACATGGAGTGTATATAGGAGAGCAGTGATATCATTACATGGAGTGTATATAGGAGAGCAGTGATATCATTACATGGAGTGTATGTAGGAGAGCGGTGATATCATTACATGGAGTGTATGTAGGAGAGCAGTGATATCATTACATGGAGTGTATATAGGAGAGCGGTGATATCATTACATGGAGTGTATGTAGGAGAGCGGTGATATCATTACATGGAGTGTATATAGGAGAGCGGTGATATCATTACATGGAGTGTATATAGGAGAGCGGTGATATCATTACATGGAGTGTATATAGGAGAGCAGTGATATCATTACATGGAGTGTATATAGGAGAGCGGTGATATCATTACATGGAGTGTATATAGGAGAGCGGTGATATCATTACATGGAGTGTATATAGGAGAGCGGTGATATCATTACATGGAGTGTATGTAGGAGAGCGGTGATATCATTACATGGAGTGTATATAGGAGAGCGGTGATATCATTACATGGAGTGTATATAGGAGAGCAGTGATGTCATTACATGGAGTGTATATAGGAGAGCAGTGATGTCATTACATGGAGTGTATGTAGGAGAGCAGTGATATCATTACATGGAGTGTATGTAGGAGAGCAGTGATGTCATTACATGGAGTGTATATAGGAGAGCAGTGATGTCATTACATGGAGTGTATGTAGGAGAGCAGTGATATCATTACATGGAGTGTATGTAGGAGAGCGGTGATATCATTACATGGAGTGTATATAGGAGAGCGGTGATATCATTACATGGAGTGTATATAGGAGAGCGGTGATGTCATTACATGGAGTGTATATAGGAGAGCAGTGATGTCATTACATGGAGTGTATGTAGGAGAGCAGTGATGTCATTACATGGAGTGTATGTAGGAGAGCAGTGATGTCATTACATGGAGTGTATGTAGGAGAGCGGTGATATCATTACATGGAGTGTATATAGGAGAGCGGTGATATCATTACATGGAGTGTATATAGGAGAGCAGTGATGTCATTACATGGAGTGTATATAGGAGAGCAGTGATGTCATTACATGGAGTGTATGTAGGAGAGCAGTGATATCATTACATGGAGTGTATGTAGGAGAGCAGTGATGTCATTACATGGAGTGTATATAGGAGAGCAGTGATATCATTACATGGAGTGTATATAGGAGAGCGGTGATATCATTACATGGAGTGTATGTAGGAGAGCAGTGATATCATTACATGGAGTGTATGTAGGAGAGCAGTGATGTCATTACATGGAGTGTATATAGGAGAGCAGTGATGTCATTACATGGAGTGTATATAGGAGAGCAGTGATATCATTACATGGAGTGTATGTAGGAGAGCAGTGATATCATTACATGGAGTGTATATAGGAGAGCAGTGATATCATTACATGGAGTGTATATAGGAGAGCGGTGATATCATTACATGGAGTGTATATAGGAGAGCGGTGATATCATTACATGGAGTGTATATAGGAGAGCAGTGATATCATTACATGGAGTGTATATAGGAGAGCAGTGATGTCATTACATGGAGTGTATATAGGAGAGCAGTGATATCATTACATGGAGTGTATATAGGAGAGCAGTGATATCATTACATGGAGTGTATATAGGAGAGCAGTGATATCATTACATGGAGTGTATATAGGAGAGCAGTGATGTCATTACATGGAGTGTATGTAGGAGAGCAGTGATGTCATTACATGGAGTGTATATAGGAGAGCAGTGATGTCATTACATGGAGTGTATGTAGGAGAGCAGTGATGTCATTACATGGAGTGTATGTAGGAGAGCAGTGATATCATTACATGGAGTGTATATAGGAGAGCAGTGATATCATTACATGGAGTGTATGTAGGAGAGCAGTGATGTCATTACATGGAGTGTATATAGGAGAGCAGTGATGTCATTACATGGAGTGTATGTAGGAGAGCAGTGATGTCATTACATGGAGTGTATATAGGAGAGCAGTGATGTCATTACATGGAGTGTATGTAGGAGAGCAGTGATGTCATTACATGGAGTGTATGTAGGAGAGCAGTGATATCATTACATGGAGTGTATATAGGAGAGCAGTGATATCATTACATGGAGTGTATGTAGGAGAGCAGTGATATCATTACATGGAGTGTATATAGGAGAGCAGTGATGTCATTACATGGAGTGTATGTAGGAGAGCAGTGATGTCATTACATGGAGTGTATATAGGAGAGCAGTGATGTCATTACATGGAGTGTATGTAGGAGAGCAGTGATGTCATTACATGGAGTGTATGTAGGAGAGCAGTGATATCATTACATGGAGTGTATGTAGGAGAGCAGTGATATCATTACATGGAGTGTATGTAGGAGAGCAGTGATATCATTACATGGAGTGTATATAGGAGAGCAGTGATGTCATTACATGGAGTGTATGTAGGAGAGCAGTGATGTCATTACATGGAGTGTATGTAGGAGAGCAGTGATGTCATTACATGGAGTGTATGTAGGAGAGCAGTGATATCATTACATGGAGTGTATATAGGAGAGGAGTGATATCATTACATGGAGTGTATATAGGAGAGCAGTGATATCATTACATGGAGTGTATATAGGAGAGCAGTGATATCATTACATGGAGTATATATAGGAGAGCAGTGATATCATTACATGGAGTGTATGTAGGAGAGCAGTGATATCATTACATGGAGTGTATGTAGGAGAGCGGTGATATCATTACATGGAGTGTATGTAGGAGAGCAGTGATATCATTACATGGAGTGTATATAGGAGAGCGGTGATATCATTACATGGAGTATATATAGGAGAGCAGTGATATAATTACATGGAGTATATATAGGAGAGCAGTGATATCATTACATGGAGTGTATGTAGGAGAGCAGTGATATCATTACATGGAGTGTATGTAGGAGAGCAGTGATATCATTACATGGAGTGTATATAGGAGAGCAGTGATATCATTACATGGAGTATATATAGGAGAGCAGTGATATCATTACATGGAGTGTATATAGGAGAGCAGTGATATCATTACATGGAGTGTATGTAGGAGAGCAGTGATATCATTACATGGAGTGTATATAGGAGAGCAGTGATATCATTACATGGAGTGTATATAGGAGAGCAGTGATATCATTACATGGAGTGTATGTAGGAGAGCAGTGATATCATTACATGGAGTGTATATAGGAGAGCGGTGATATCATTACATGGAGTGTATATAGGAGAGCAGTGATATCATTACATGGAGTGTATATAGGAGAGCAGTGATATCATTACATGGAGTGTATGTAGGAGAGCGGTGATATCATTACATGGAGTGTATATAGGAGAGCGGTGATATCATTACATGGAGTGTATATAGGAGAGCAGTGATATCATTACATGGAGTGTATATAGGAGAGCAGTGATATCATTACATGGAGTGTATATAGGAGAGCAGTGATATCATTACATGGAGTGTATATAGGAGAGCAGTGATATCATTACATGGAGTGTATATAGGAGAGCAGTGATGTCATTACATGGAGTGTATATAGGAGAGCAGTGATATCATTACATGGAGTGTATATAGGAGAGCAGTGATGTCATTACATGGAGTGTATGTAGGAGAGCAGTGATGTCATTACATGGAGTGTATGTAGGAGAGCAGTGATGTCATTACATGGAGTGTATGTAGGAGAGCAGTGATATCATTACATGGAGTGTATGTAGGAGAGCAGTGATGTCATTACATGGAGTGTATGTAGGAGAGCGGTGATATCATTACATGGAGTGTATATAGGAGAGCAGTGATATCATTACATGGAGTGTATATAGGAGAGCAGTGATATCATTACATGGAGTGTATATAGGAGAGCAGTGATATCATTACATGGAGTGTATATAGGAGAGCGGTGATATCATTACATGGAGTGTATATAGGAGAGCAGTGATGTCATTACATGGAGTGTATGTAGGAGAGCAGTGATGTCATTACATGGAGTGTATGTAGGAGAGCAGTGATGTCATTACATGGAGTGTATGTAGGAGAGCAGTGATATCATTACATGGAGTGTATGTAGGAGAGCAGTGATGTCATTACATGGAGTGTATGTAGGAGAGCAGTGATATCATTACATGGAGTGTATATAGGAGAGCAGTGATATCATTACATGGAGTGTATATAGGAGAGCAGTGATATCATTACATGGAGTGTATATAGGAGAGCAGTGATATCATTACATGGAGTGTATATAGGAGAGCGGTGATATCATTACATGGAGTGTATATAGGAGAGCAGTGATGTCATTACATGGAGTGTATATAGGAGAGCAGTGATATCATTACATGGAATGTATGTAGGAGAGCAGTGATATCATTACATGGAGTGTATATAGGAGAGCGGTGATATCATTACATGGAGTGTATATAGGAGAGCAGTGATATCATTACATGGAGTGTATGTAGGAGAGCAGTGATATCATTACATGGAGTGTATATAGGAGAGCAGTGATATAATTACATGGAGTGTATGTAGGAGAGCAGTGATATCATTACATG